>NW_017728918.1:104716586-104812708 GCF_001723895.1 Crocodylus porosus | reverse complement strand
GAGAGAGATCTACTGTTTTTCTATTGGATGGATATATAAATAATATATATGAAATCATTTTGCATAGTTTTTCCCCCTAAATGCTTTTGTCTTGTTTGTGTGTATTTACTCTGAAACTTACTCGCACTCAGTAGGGCAAAGGAAATTAAACTGCAAGAAAATAATAGCCTTATATTTAATCTTTGACAAAATGTATGAAAATAAAGGGATTGAGAGCTAACTTTCATTGCCAAAAAATTCAAGATGACTTCAGTGGCTGACTTCTAACACATACTAAAAAAGTGGCATCAATTGGTGGGGCTCATAGAGGCCTGACACAATACTTTTGTTACAAGCAGTTATCACCAGAAGCCATCACTGCTGTGCTTAACAAGGAAGTGACTTGCAACAATACATTTTATGTGTAAATTAGTGTGGATTTTTTTTCTCTCTCTACCATTTACAGTAATGTAATCCCCTACCACACATACCCTATTACAAGCTGTGCTGACAATTTCAAGGCTTTAATACTAAGTGGATCAACAATATAGCTCAAGAAATAATTGAGCATTAGAACCTAAGTAAAATTTTTCTTTTCCTCCCCATAAATGAGGCTGGTTTCCTCCTCCTCTGGGATGTAGGGCACTTGCTTACATGCATTGTTTTTGTTATAAATATTTAAGCCATAGAGCTTTACACGATTTCTACTGACTTCTAGGAAAATTCCGTGGATGGATCAAATGGGTTCCAACTACATGCCTAAACAGGGAAGAAATTAGAGCAATTCTGAGGGTCCATTTCAGTAAAGGTATTAGAGCTTGACATGAAATTTTAAGTCTCTGTGGGCACAACTTAGTAAAAAATGCTGTTGTTACAAGACGGAACAGAATTCAGTTCACTCTCGTGTATGCTTTGCAACAGGAGTAGAAATACCTGTTCTCTTGACTAGAATGAGTAAATATGATTCTAACCTACATGGAGGTTAGATAATACAAGCATTATCTTACGAGAATCTGAAGCAGTTTTATTAACTTACTATTTTAAAATAAGGAAACATCATACAAATTTAAATCCATTTTTAGAAGATCCCAGGGAATGCCCAATCTTTTTTTTTTGCGGGGGGGGGAGATCACAGCACATTTTGCTTGTCTGACTTCACTGGGGATCAGGACTGGTGCTCAGGGTACACTGATAATGCATTGCATCAGGGAGACTTAAGGAATTCTTTAAAATGTGCAACCAAAACATTCTCCCTCCCTCCAAAAACTTATCACCTCTTTCTTTTTCTCTTTTTAGCCAGTCTCCATTTCTTCATTTATAGGGTTCTCCCCTCTCCTGTGAAGTCTCCATGAATTACTGTGTTTCTAAGGCAGAATTAGCTGGCCTGCATTTGGTTGGGAGTAGATCAGATGGACATCTAATAGAATAACTTAGATCCACTGTGATTGGTTGGGGTTGTATCTAGATAAATCAGTAAGTACCAAATGCAGTACAAAAGGACACCATCAGAAAGTCTTTTGCCAGTTTGGAGGTAACCTCAATGGTTGCTTATTAGATGTTCATTTCAACCACAAGAAATTTCTTCTGGTAGAAAAGTAGCCTGAGACCTGGACTGTACTGATGTTCCTCCAGCCTGGAGAGTTTCACAGGCAAACTGTCTAGCCAGGGAACACTAGAGGGTTGCTTCATGGGCCATCCCTACCCTTAGGGGAGTCCATCAATAAACAGCTTGCCTTCTCATCTCCCTGGGAAGGGGGCAGGCTGGCAAGTGGCATTTGGCAGCTGCTGAAAAGAAACAGCTGCCACAGACACCCCCAGGAGGGTTCCAGCCCCAGGTGAATGAATGCCCCTTCCCCCCAGTCCTGCCAGTCAGCTGATGGGCATGAAGGGGGCATTCTGCCATGGTGGGAACCTTCCCTGTTCTCTCCTTGCACTTCTCTGGGCTGACTAAGAGGAGTGCAGGGGAGGTAGAAAGGGCACAACCACTGTGACAAGGCTCCAGGAACCTTGAGGCAGGAGCACAGCAGCCTGCCTTGCCTCATGCTGCTCTGGCCTGACCCAGAGTAGTGCAGGGCAAGCTGGAGGCATTTGGCTGAGGTGGCAATACTCATGAGCCTTGCTGCTGTGGCACAGCAGCCTGCCTTGCACTGCACTGCTCAGGTAGCTGGGTGGCATGGGCAGCAAGGGGAAGCCAGCATGGTTGGGAGCTAGGCTAGGGAATGCCTCCACATGCCTGGCCACCAGCTCCTTCCTCTGTGCCACTCTGCTGAGCACAGGGGCAGCTATTTAAAAGCTGAAGAGGCAGAAGCAAGTGTGTGGAGGCTTTTCCCAGTCCAGCTCCTGGCTGCTTCTTGCTGCCCCACCACCCAGGTGAGTGGCAGGGTGGCAATTTCAAAGCTGGCAGGTGGAAGTGAGGTCCCCAAGCCCTGATCCCAGCAAAGCTCCCTGCATCTTTCTGAAGACAGGGACTTCCTGGTTTGGGAAAGAGACGGGGAGCTGTGGCTGCTTCTCCCCTCACCTCTTGGTCTATGGTGGGGAAGCAGGTGCCCACCATGTTTTGTCGAGCCTGAGGTGACCCTGGTCTCAAATAGGCACAGGAACCTTTCGCCGGATTCACTTCTCCTGGTCCTTGGGAGGAATTAAGCTGGGAGAAAGTGTATAGATATTTAGTCACCCAAGAATCTCTCCCAGGAGTGGGTTTTTATTTTCTTTTTAACCCTGGTTGCTGCTGGGTTATTTTTTTCTGGAGTGGCTATTTTTGCTTTGTGAAAAAAAGCTTGCACATCTGTAAACTTCTGGTTTTCACTGGGAGATTGGTGATTCTCTTGGTAGAAACTGAATGTCTGGACCTGGCCATAGTATGCTAAGTGGCAACTGACTGCATGCAAGAATAGATAGAGAACCGTAGTAAAGGTCAGTCAGAGGAGACAGGGCTGAGTGCAAAAGGTGATTTTGTTAATTTTTATATTCTAAAATATATTGGACACACACACACACCAGTGTTTCCCAACCTTTTCCAGCCCAAGGCACACACAAATTTTCCATGGCAGATCTGTTAAGGCATTCCCCATCATACCTATTGTAGCTCATTGCCATGGCAAAATTCCATGGCATACCTGTTCATTTCTGACTGGTACGTTTTTATATCAAAACAGCTACAACCTACACCCCTAAAATATATGAAGCAGTCTCATATTTATAGAATTAAGAAAAAATAATTTTCCTCTGCCTGTCAGTGTTTTGAGAACCTAGTCCCTCTTCATACTGCAGTGTGTTAGAGGCTCACTTTGTGTCCATACCCATCATGCTGTTAGTGTGCCAATTACAGCATTTGAATCCTTTGAAGCAGACAGGTGTGCAATTCTCTTGCTGTATTAAGCTATGATGACATCTATAGTCTTTGCAAACAGACAATACATGTTTGTCCAGGTGCCTTACTTTAGTGAGGAGATTATTTTTTTTTTATCCTTCAGGGTAGGATGACTGTTGTGGAATTAAATATTCCCTGTCCACAAAGAAATTCATGTTATGGTTTCAAAAGTGCATGTTCAGTGCAACAGTGTAAACGAGATATGAGTAAACAACCATCAGCTCACTCTTCAGTGTCTCCAGTGAATTAAAAAAGTGCTAAATTGTGCCAGATAGATGCAGCACCATGTTGTTGCATAGATGCTGGGAGAGCCTGTTGAGACTCTCTTCTTTTATGAAGGCATGGTCCTTTCCTTCCCCCATCCCTGCACACTCTGGGCCAGATTCTATTTGCTCTATTAGACACCTCAATGTGGGTTGTTTTTTTTTAATTCCACCCTGTTCAAGTTCTTGAAAAAACATTCATGTTTACTTTTGTAATACATTGCCATTTTACCCTTAAGATTTAAGATATGAGTTGCTAAAAAGCAGTGAGAAGGAGGAAGACCCACTCAGCTTTTGTATTAACTATTTTTCAGGGACTTGAGCAGAGTAGAATAGAATTGCCTTAGGCCAGAGATTACTAACCTTTTGCCACTGATGCCACTTCTTACAACCCAGCCTCTACCATGGGCCACTGCAAATCTCTGCACCTTCCCCTGTTTCCTTCCTTTATGGCAACCTGGAGACTGGGAATGTATCTTATGCAGTAGAGGGAATAAACTGAAGAAAGGTGGTGGTAGGATGCTGGGGATGCTTATGCTGCTTCTGTGGCTGAAGCATACTGCTGTTTCTTCTCCAGGCTGGATCCAGTATCTTCATGGGCTGGATGCAGCCCATTGGCTGTAGGTTGCTGACCCCTAGCTTAGATTCCTAAGTCTGCTTACATGCCTAACAGGTGGAACAGAATCTGTGGAGACGTTTCCTTGGGTAAATGTGATATCTTTTATTAGACCATGTGGGGAAGGGAACCTTGGGGATGTACAGGCTGTACCATCTTTTAGTTGCTTCCTATCCACCTTCATGCTCTTCCTTCCTTTTTGACTGTCTCCATGTAGAATCCCATCCCTGCAAACACACATGGACCAGTCACAATTTGGCCTCTGAATTGGTCTGCAGCCTTAACTTCTTTAAAAAGTTTACAATACAGCTTCATATATAGTGCAGTGCTATACAAAATAACACTTTGTATACAAGCATTTGTTATATAGCTTATTGTACAAAGGCCAGATATTTATTATTGTGAATGCTATAGAGCTATATATTGCATCATTAAAGGCTATAACCAAGAGTGCAAAGATAAGGAAAATTCTGAGAGAACATAACTATGCTCTTTTTTTTTTTTTTTTTTTACTATCCAGTATATGAAAAATGTGTGTAGATATTAGGAAGATAGGCAAGTTCCTCTCATAACGTTCATGACAACCAGTTTCAGTTGTCAGATACTAGTTTCAAAGTTACTGTGCACAAATTTTTGCACACCAAAAGTCTGTGGGAGACGTGAGAAGTGTGCCCCCCGACAGGTAGTTGGGTATTCTCAAGACAATCTCTCCCTCTCCGATCTCTCAGTTCTAATCTTCAAAGAGACTTACAAAACACCTTTCATAGACGAGTCTATGAACTTCACTTCATAAATCTATTGGATACAAAAAATCATAGGCTCAGTATAGGCATTGGATTTACGATGCATTACAACCTGCCTGACATCTGACTCCCCAGGTACGTGCCAAACCTGACCTCTTACATTTTTCTTCCCTCCCTTCCTGTCCCCTAGTTTTCTGCCCTTTGTCTTCCTAATTTACAGCTAGTTCCTCTTTTCCCCCTTGAATTATTACCACAGTAGTGTCTCCTTTGCTCACCTTTTGGCGTTTTTCCCTCTGCTTTTTTTCTTCCCCTCCCTTCCCTGCTTTACCTTTCTGTTTTCCTAATTCTACCTATTTACATTTCACTAACATCTTGTCACACTTTTAGCCTCTCATTCATTGGGGTCTCAGCAGAGACTCCCTGTGCCTGAAGAAGGGTAATTGCACTCACAAGTTGTTAAGCACTCTTTTTTCCACCTATTCAGGTGGTCTAATAAAAGACATCACATCTACTCAAAGAACTTTGCCGGCCAAAGTTAACACATAAGGCACATGTAATTGTAAAAGTTCCTGAGTTGTCTGGGTAGGATATGGTCTCAATGCAGGTACTAGAGTCAGACTGAAATCACAGCAAACTTGCTGTTCCCAGCTGCACTTTTGTCAAAAAAAAAAAAAAAATCTAGAGTTTGGTCAAAACTATTTTTATAGTTTTGCAGTATCTTACATTTTCTTTTCCTGTGTCAGTTGCTCCAGAAAGCAGGGCAATCCCTTTCTAAATGCAAAAGAAACAACTCTAGCCTTTTCACTTGAATTATTGGGAGTTCCTTTTTGACCATCGGAATTCCTCTTATCTACTTGAAGGTTGACAGTGATTGCTGTGTTTACAGAGGGCTCCAAAATTGGCTAGGTGCCATCCATGTCCTTATTCCAACATCCTTTATTCCAAAGGGTGTACGTTCTGCCTTAATAAGAAAATACAAAAAAAAAAACAGAAAAGAGGAAGCAGAAACGAGGAACAGAAGTCGCACATTTAAGGATTCATTAGTGACACATCTGGCATTCCCCTTATAATGTGAACTTGTCTACTTTGAGTAATTAGCTATTTTTAACCCTTGGCTTTTTCTTTTTAGATTTTTTTTTTTTTAAGTTTGCCAGGTTTCTGTGTGTTTTTTCTGTTTTTTGTTTTAGATTTTTGTGTGCGCTTTTTGTTTGTATTTTTCATGTTTGAGGTTCCCAGGGTGTAATTATTAACACTATTTTTTATTCCCACCTTTTCCCCCCATTCTATTAAATCCTTTCTTTGTCATTAAAGGTCTCTTTAATTTTATAACGTGCTATTCTGCTTTAGCTTTAGTAGTGGACCATACAGTTGATGTCACAGTAGGCTGATCTTGAATTGTAAGAAGTTTCATGGTAGGATACCTAGAATAAGAGAACAGGTTAAATTATCTGGTGGATCCTTCATCCCCCTATTTTCACTAGGAACTAACTGAAGAAAGTATGCAATTATTTCTTCCATGTTGTCTGTTTATTGGATGATTTAACATTGACATTTCTGTACCTATGGAAAAAGGACTAATTGAGCAGCTGGATTTCATAGAGGAGAGACCACATGTTCATGGTTGGATCATACATTAAGGAATAGTGTCCAAAACTGCACGTGAATTCATTTGCATGATCACATTGTATAGCTACACCAGCGTACTTGATTTGCAAGCCAAAACAAAACATTCAGGTACACGCACAAAGGCATGCAAAATGTTAGAGCTCAGGTTAGAAAATTTGACCCTTCCAATCTTCTTGGTTTTAATACTAGCAAAACAAAAATTGGCAATAAGGGGTAATAAAACAATACTGGATTTGAGAATAGGACAGTGTGTTTTCCCCATCTCTTCATACTGTACAATCTGATTATTTCAGTCTCAAAAGTGACCTAAAATAAAGCTGTAAATCTTGTTTAGTTTTCATACTTTTTTTTTCCCTGTATGCATTTATTTTATATATTTGTAATTGGGTTAACTGCTGTTGTTTTTTGTATATAGTCATTTGGACACATTCTAGTAGGGTTACAATTGCTAGGCCCTTTACCTAGTATTTCCCAAGATGCTCTCTGACAAGAGAATTTACTAGGGCTGTCAGAAAAGGAAAAGTTGCAGATTTTTATTTTTTAACTTTTAAAATTTTGTCCATATTCCAAGCCAATTAGCCAAAACAAATTCCAAATCTAAGAGTCAGTCTAGAACCTTTAAGTGGCCCTACTACCAGCAAACACCCTACACCCCCATTTGGGGCTTCAGAAGTTTCCAAAACCTTTGGCAGGCATCGTAATTGCAGGCCCAAGCCCAGAGGCTTGGGCTTCAGATACTCCCATATGGCCCCAGAGGCAAGCCACGGAAGAGTGTCCCATTTCCATAAAGTGGGCTTAAAGTCAAGATCTTCCCTCTCCAGCACGTAGTGGGAGATTACTATACATCACCTTGGCCGGTACTATCCCTGTGCCAGGAGAGCGGTCTTCCCTGGTGCAGCTAGGAAGACCACCTCTGTGGTCATGGTGTTTCCCTTGCCAGGTAAGCATAGACTATGCTTTACCTGAGCCTTCAAGAGGAGTTGCAGATACTCTCAGTACATAAGGCTTAAATACTTACATTTTGAGACCAAACACTTAGGTTAGGGTTAGCTTGGTTTAGTCGTCTTCTCTGCTGGATGTAGTGAGGTGATCTTCAAGTTTTCCTGGCCAGTTTTAGGGTGACTCTAAGGGAACCACTCTATGTGGTCCATCTGCAGTTGATGCAGTACTTCTTACATTGATCCTGCCAGAAAACTACCTACAGCAGCTGAAAGTCCCTCCAGTTTGTATGTACTGGGTCCTTGCAAAACTGTAGGTTTTTTTTTTTTTTCTTTTCGGGCCAAAGACCTGGTCACAGCCCTACAACTACTTCCTAAGTAAATCTTCTGTGCAAAGGTCACTTTAGCTGCAGTCACCTTCTGCCTTCTGGGTCTTATAGAATCAAAGCAAGCTTTGGCTCTGTCCCTAAAAGTGTCCTTCAGGCCTTTAGTTACTAGCCCACTGGCTTCAGGGCCCTGTCTTCGTCTCTGCTGCTTCCCTGCATGTTCTATTCCTGCTACGATGCCAAGAAGGCCCAACCTGCTCTGCATGTGGTTCCCCATTCAGTTTTGGTTTGGCTGCCTGCTCTGCATGCAGCATTCAGCTCCTGTGGTGACAGCATATTTTACAGTATGTTTTTTTAATTGTTTTCTTTTGAGTAGGCTTTTGGGGTATTGCAAAACACATCCTTTAAAACAAATGCAAATAGAAAAACATATGTTGTAACTGGGTCTTGATTGCTAATTGTAAAGGCTCATAAAAATGCATTGACAATTTAATTATGATTATGCTGTAACAAGTTGGTTAGGTATGTTAAGCAATATCCTTCAGACCTAACTCAATCTACTAAATTATGTATACACCCAATGCATATGATAACAGAGAGAGAGAGAGTCCCTTGAACCAAAGCAGCAGAGGCCTATGATAATAGAGCATAAAATCTGCACCCATTGGGAGTGTCTACACGTACTATTAATCACATAATCGTAGAAAGTTAGGGTTGGAAGGGACCTCAGGAGGTCATCTAGTCCAACCCCCTGCTCAAAGCAGGATCATTCCTGACTAAACTATTCCAGCCAGGGCTTTGAGTTGTGCCTTAACCTCCAAGGATGGAGATTCCACCACCTCTCTAGGTAACTTGTTTCAGTGCTTCACTACCCTCCTAGTGAGAGGTTTTTTTTCCTGATATCTAGCCTAAACTTCTTCTGCTGCAACTTGAGACCATTTCTCCTTGTTCTGTTGTATGCCACCACTGAGAACAGTCCAGCTCCATCCTTTTTGGAACCCCCCTTCAGGTAGTTGAAGGCTATCACATCCCCTCTCAGTCTTCTCTTCTGCAGACTAAATAAGCCCAGTTCCCTCTGTGTCTCCTCATAAGTCATGCATCTCAGACCCCTAACCATTTTTGTTGCCCTCTGCTAGACTCTCCAACTTGTCCGCATCCTTTCTGTAGTGGGGGGCCCCAAAACTGGACACAGTACTCGATGTGGCCTCACCAGTGCTGAATAGGGGGGAATAATTACTTCTTTCTATCTGTTGACAGCATGCCTACTAATGTAGCCCAGTATGCTGTTAACCTTCCTGACAATAAGGGCACACTTTGACACACATTCAACTTACTGTCCACTGTAACCCTTGGATCCTTTTCTGCAGAGCTACTGGTTAGCCAGTTGGTCCCAGCCCATAGTGATCCATGGGATTCTTTCATCCTAAGTGAAGGACTTTGCACTTGTCCTTGTTGAACCTCATGAGAGTTCTTTTGGCTCATTCCTCTAATTTGTCTGCATTCTCCAATTTTGTTCTAGTCCTACCCTTCAGCATATCTACGAACTTGTTGTCTATGAACTTGCGGAGGGTACAATCCATCCCATCTTTCAGGTCGGTGAACATATTGAACAAAACCAGCCCTAGGAGTGACCCCTGGGGCTCTCCATTTGATAATGGCTGCCAATTAGACCTTGAGCCACTGAACACTACCCCTTGATCCCAATGATCCAGCCAGCTTTCCATCTACCTTACAGTTCATTCATCCAATCCATACTTCCTCAGGTTGCTTGCAAGAATGCTGTGGGAGACTATATCAAAAAGCCTTGCAAAAGTCAACGTATGTCACATTCACTGCTTTCCCTGCATCCACAGAACCAGTCATCTCATCATAGAAGGCAATCAGGTTGGTCAGGCATGACTTGCTCTTGGTAAATCCATTATGACTGTTCCTGATCACCTTCTCCTCCAAGTGCTTAGAAATGGATTATGTGCTCCATGATTTTTCTGGAGACTGAGGTAAGGCTAACTGGTCTGTAGTTCCCTGGATCCTCCTCCTCCTTCCCTTTATTTAAGGATGAGTACTATATTTTCCCTTTTTCCAATTGTCCAGGACCTCCCCCGATTTGCCACAAGTTTTCAAAGATAATGGCCAGTGGCTTTGCAGTCACATCAGCCAACTCCCTCAGCATCTTCAAGTGCATTGCATCTGGCCCCATGGACTTGTAGACATCCAGCTTTTCTAAATAGCCCCAAATGTACCTGAATAAACTGTGGTGCAGTTTATGCCCAGGAAGCAGCTGACTCAGGCACAGTGTTTTCATGTGTGCCCAGAATTAATTCACGCTGGGACAGAGCAGCCCTGTTTGTCAGGGAGCCCAGGGGGTCAGCCTGCCAGCCTGGAGTTGCTCCCTCCTTTTCCACCTCCAACCTCTCCCCCTCTGGCTCAACGTGCTATGGAGTGCCTGGCTGGGGCATGATGGTGCAGGGCAGCCTTACAGTGCAGGGTTAGGTGGCAGGTGGCTCCACACTGTAGCACCCTCATGCTGCAACCAGTGCCAGTCACAGTTGTACATGTACATTTGAATGCATGGAATTAGTCCACTGTAGGATAGTATTTGTCCAAGATGGTACTATTCTACAGCAGAGTTAATTTAGTTTATTTAGGTTAAATGCATGGGGGTAAAAAGAAGGTACTGGGTAATGTAGGGCCTCTGCAGGACATGCTAGGAAATCTGGTGGTTACACCAGATGACAAAGCTAACCTCTTTAACAATTTCTTTGCCTCCATTTTTTTTTTTTTAGCAAGGACTGGGGCATCCCCACCACCAGGATCCCCGACGGACCCAGGGGATGCACTGCCAGGCCCAGGGTCAGCATGGACCTAGTCAGGGAACTTCTGGTGGGACTAGACATATTCAAATTGGCAGATCCTAACTCTCCACCCCAGGGTGCTGAGGGAATTAGCAGAGGTCATTGGAGAACCCCGGCACAGCTTTATGAGCACTCAGTGCTCTGGCGAGGTGCCAGAGGACTGGAAAAGGGCCAATATGGTCCCCATTTCAAAAAAGGGAGGAAGGAAGACCCAGGAAACTACAGGCCCGTTAGTCTTACCTCGGTCCTAGGGAAGCTCCTTGAGAAAGTTATCCAGGAGCACATCTGCAAGGGACCAGCAGGGGGGATCATACTTAGGGGTAACCAACATGGGTTCATTTGAGGCAGGTTCTGTCAGACCAGCTTGGTGGCCTTCTACGACCAGGTCACAGAATCCTTGGACGCAGGTGTTGCGGTGGACGTAGTCTTTCTGGACTCTAGGAAGGCCTTCAACACTGTCTCCCACCCCATCCTTATTAAGAAATTAGGTGACCGTGGCTTCGATGCCTACACAGTCAAATGGGTTGCAAATTGGCTGGAGGGCTGCACCCAGAGAATGGTGGTGGATGGGTCTTTTGACCTGGAGGGATGTAGGCAGTAGGGTCCCCAGGGGCTCGGTCCTTGGGCCTGCACTGTTCAACATCTTCATCAGTGACTTGGATGAGGGGGTGAAAAACACCTTGTTCAAATTTGCGGATGATGCTAAGATGTGGGGAGAAGTGGGCACGCTGGAGGAGGGGGACAGGCTACAACTAGATCCAGACAGGTTACAGGGGTGAGTGGATGAGAACAGGATGTGTCTCAATACTGACAAGTGCAAGATACTGCACCTGGGGAGGCAGAACCAGCAGCATACCTACAGGCTGGGGTACTCCCTTCTCATCAGCACAGAGGATCTTGGTGTCATTATTGATTCCAAAATGAACGTGGGCTGCCAACGTGGGGATGTGGTCAGGAAGGCTAACTGCACCTTGTCATGCATCCACAGATGCATCACAAGCTGATCCAAGGAGGTGATCCTCCCCTTCCATGCAACACTGGTCAGGCTGCAATTCAAGTACTGCATCCAATTTTGGGCGCCACACTTCAGGAAGGATGTGGCCAGCATTGAGAGGGTCCAGAGGAGAGCCACTTGCATGATCAGGGGGCAGCAAGGCCCTGTGAGGGGAGGCTATGGGACCTGAACCTGTTCAGCCTCCAGAAGAGAAGGCTGCGGGGGAAATCTGGTGGCTGTCTACAAACTGGTTAAGGGGGACCAGCAGGCTTTAGGAGAGTCCCTGTTCCTCCAAGCACTACCAGGAGTAACAAGGAATAACAGCCACAAGTTGACTGAGAGTAGATTTAGGCTAGATATCAGGAGGCACTACTTCACAGTCAGGGTAGCTAGCTAGAACCAACTTCCAAGGGAAGTGGTGCTCACTCCTACTCTGGGGATCTTCAAAAGGAGGCTAGATAGTCACCTAGCTGGGGGTCATTTGACCCCAGCATTCTTTCCTGCCCATGGCAGGAGGTTGGACTTGATGATCTACTTGGGTCCCTTCTGACCCTACCTACTATGAAACTGTACCCTAGTAGGGCCACATGTGTAGGTAGTTGCATTATCTTTGTTGCTTGCTTAACTATATGAATTGTGCTATATTTGAAATTAAAACCTTTAAAAATTAGTGGAGTACAAGTACTTAAGTGTTTTAAGAGTTAAGAGTTTATTTCTGATCATTGGAACTTAAGCTCTTAAATCAGTTAAGCCCTTTTAAAAAGTCTCCTGATCCACAAAAAGTCTCCTGATCTGCTGGCAAAGATCACCTACTGGATTCAACCATGTTTTTTTTCCCCTTATCTCTTGTTCTTATTACAGGATGAGTGAATGTTAACAAGCATGTTTAAAGATGCTTCTGAGTGCCTATGAATACACATTTTGGAATTAAAAAAAAAAAAATTGAAGAAGAAACATTTGCATTTAATAAAAAAAAATTTCTGAAGTCCCAGAATTATTTCACATATATTAAGAATGAGAAAGAAAGGAATAGAATGACAACAACTAGTTTGTGAGAAGCAAGGATTTCTTAGGGTGATACCTTTTATTAGACCAACTATCAAAAAAAAGATATCACTCTAGTAAGTCCTCACCTCTCACATAATTTGTGAACCATCACAGTTACAACATCACCCTTGCGCTACCAATCGCTAGTTTGACATTTTGCTCCCTCTCATCAGTATGAAGATAAAAAGAGCAGGTTTCCAACTGAGCAACTTTCAGTGTTGCCAGCTGGCATAATGTTACTGAGCATCTTTTAACATCTGGTATTTTACTTAAAGCCCTAACAGGTGGAGACATGAGGTTTACTGCTCTCAGCAAAAAATAAGCAAGTTTCTATACCTTGTAATTGCAGAATAAAGCTTGAAAATATGAACTGACTCAGAAACCAGAAAGCAAATAGACATGTATTTAACAAAAATGATGTCTTAATCGTGATTGGGGGGCGGGGGTCTGATTTCTTTCATGTGTGGGGCTGGCAACACTGACTTCTACTCTGGGAGTTGGATTCAGCTTTATGCATACAAAGGGTTCATACAAGCTCAATTTTTTTGCCTATGTACTTCATCTGTATTTTGGATAATATATACATATAATCAGCCAAGTCAAAGAGTGGAAACACTCCTTACTATGGAGTTAGTAAGGATTAGGCCACTTTAATTTTCTTCATTATACACATAATTTACCCTTTTTGCAATTGAGAAGTTGGCTAATCAGTATCTTGTATGTCATGCCCATATACATGGAAGAGTCCCATGAAGGAGGAGGAAAGGCATAGTGTTCATAAAACATGTTGCAGGAACAATGTGACAATTACTACACTCACATACCACATGCCTTCAAATAAGAGGCAAGTCTTGTTTTGAAAGGCAGAATATTGAAAAAATAGTTTTTCTAGGTTTGTGGCTGCCTTTTCACCTAGCATAGCTCCTGGAAGCACAGTGTGTCCAGGGAGTGTGGCATCCAGGAGACAATCTGGGTGAGGCAGCAGGAACTCCCTGGTGTGGCAGGGTAGCAAGAAGGCTAGGCTCCAGACCTGTGCAAGGGCGAGAACAAGACTTTTTTTTGCTGTAAATAAACTGTTTTTTCCATGCCACAGGCCTCATCAAAATGCTACAGACTGCATACATCAGCTCACTTGCTGCTTCAGGCACAAGCTACAGTGCTCAGACAGTAGCAGCTGTGAGCAGGTTAGCATTGGCCCCTCCCTTGCTGCTTACTGAACCAGAAAGAAGTTGCAGCTTGTAACAGGGGGCCTTCTCAGGGCTGATTTTTCCTGTGGCCCACCCACCCATTCCTGGGCTAGCTGCCCACCTGCCATACCTTGCTGTTAATTTATGTTAATTAAGTGGGAGGCTGTCTATTTCTTGCCCAGATGCCAGGGGGCACTATCTGCAGCTCTGTTTCTCCCCTACACCGCAGTCCATGCCTCACAGATGGCATCCAGCTGTTGTCACTATCACTGACCTCACACTGGGCCTCAGAATCCTGCTTTTTGAACTCCACCTGGATCCCTCCATTCAGGCAACTTACTCCACCTTCATTCCAGGTTACATGGCTCCTCAAGCTGCTCCCCCACAAAACCTTTGGTTCTACTGGCCCTGAGCATCGCTGTGGTGGGCCCCTGGCCCTTCCAGTCCTGGACCCAGCTTGGACCAGTCAGGGGATGTCAAGACAGGTTTGAGTCTATGGTCCCACTCTCTCACTGGGGTCCACCTTCCAGACTCTACAAGGGGATAACCCACCCAGTTCTGGGAGTTGGAGCTAAGGCACCCCAACCCACCTTTTACTGTGGTGGTAACCGGCCAGGCATTTCCTGGGGGCTCCTGCACCGCTGAGAACCCCACCAGGCCACCCACTCCGGCAGGGTGCAGTTTTAGGTCATGCCCAGAACCAGGAGCCTCCATCCCCTACAGCTCATCTCTTACCTCCAGAAGATACCTGTAGCCAGGTGATGTTGTTGCCAGACCTTTCAGCAGCAAAATGCCCTGTTCATATGGGCAGCCCTGGATCGAAAATGGCTGCCCTAATCAGTCACCTGCTGGCTGCTGTCTTCCAGCCCTTAAAGTGGCAGGCACAAACAGTGCCCTGCCACAGCTATTTTGGCAGTCATTAGAACCCAGCATTTCCTTGCTTCTATTCCAGTGAAGAAAAATCAGCTGTCCTACTTAAGACATGCACCCCAATTTGGGAGGTCTGATTTTGGGGATAAAGGTGTGTGTGGTATGGAAGCAAATACAGTACTATAGAGATTAAAGTTAGAGTAACAGTTACATACTGTATTCATTTGTTGCGCCACATATTCCCACTGTAGCCTATTTCTAGCTTGTTATTCATTTAGATTTTTTTAAAACATTAGAGATTTGATACAGTTTTTTTCAATGCTAAAGCATTTTTGAAGAAGTACCAACAGCTGATGATGGTGTTCAAAAATGCCAAAGTGGTTGATTCTGCATTGCTGCATATCATGTGTGGTAATTTTCAAAACAAGTGCTGTATGGATACAAAGCTCTACTGAACTGTTTCCAAGTATTTGAAAAGTGACCATCACTCTGTTTAACTCTTGCTGCTTCACTACTTTTAAAGCTGTAGGTAGAAGCCTGTACTTGCAAGTGACCAAAATGCCACCTTTATAACAGGTCAAAAATGATTATTTGAGCTCTTTAAAGTTGTAGGAGAAGCAGAAAAAGAAGTTTGATGCTGGTTAACCAGAAAATATATTTACATAGTAACGTAATTAGGAGTGGATGAGTGGAGCACTAGTACTGGGGCACCAACTTAAGAGGGATGCCAGAATCACCCCCACCTCTACAGAGTCCATGCTGTAGCAGCAAAAGCAGCTTGATAGTGTTGTTGCTGTAGCAGGATCTAGATACAGCAGAGCACAATGTCTGGGCAAGAGGAACAGGCAGGGTGAGTAGACCATGCTTCAGCAGCAGTGGCTATGGACTGTATTTGAGTCCCTGATAGCAATGTGATTCCTGCCACCTCCTCCCTTAGAGTCTCTGCCTCTCCGGTGCTCAGCAGCACGTTCCTCCCTGCTGCCCTGTCTCCCACTGTCTTGCAGGGTTTGCCCAGGGTACAAACCCTCTCTTTTTTTTCATCTCTGCTATTTTGGGAGGTTCAGGCCACATCTCCATATGGTGACATTGCTATAGTGCTGTACTAAAACATACCACAGTATGGGTGGTTACTACATTGTGTGCACGGTGCACAGTTAGATTTCGCCACTACGGCAACGTAGTGGTGCACTATAACCAGGGAGCGTGCTGCTGTGGAAATGTAGTTAGTGATCACATATAGACCCATGTGATCGCTACATCACTGTACGGCAATGTAGAGTGTCACTATGTTGCTGTAGGGTGATATGCACACACGCCCTCAAAAACCAGATGACAGATATTCTTGATTTTGATCAAATAATTGTTAGTCTTTGTTTTTCTTAGTATGCCTAGAGGATTGAGGAACAGAAGGGAAAGTTGCAGTCCGTCATGGAGAGAATATATAACAGAAAAGAAAGAGAAGTCAGTTTACAATTACAGTAGTGCCTGACTAGGGACAGCAACAAAATATAAACACAATCTTGGCATAAGAATTCCCTTTTGCTTTCCCAAAGTCAATAGAAATAGTATAGCATGTGTGCTGGATCCAACAAAAAGTGTCCTAAATTAAAAACTTTATGCTGCAAGTGACAATTTTAATTTATTAGATTTTATGCAAAATAGAAAAGCATCTGTTCAGGGCTCCAAGAGCCTTTTCCATATTTAACATTGTCACTATATTACATTTATAGCTAATACCTTGTCATTCTGGGGGCATTTACAGTCAATCCTGGCCTGTTTATATTCATTTAGGAGCTGCTGAAAAGGTCATTTCTCTGGGCAATTATTTTGACCACCTCATCCAACTCTGCATTTTTCCAATGGTTCCCCCCTTCCTTATCACAAGCATATGGTCTTTGTCTTCCCTGTCAGGGCCCACCCTGGACTATCATAGCCCTATCATCAGATCATTCTTTATCAAAAGGTGTTGTCCTTCCTCCTCAAGTGATGGTAGCCTCTATTTTCTATTCCTTCCACACTGCCTCTCACAGTTCACAGGACTACTTCATAATTATTCAAAAATCCACTCTTTTAGAGTAGGGACCTCCTTTTGTTCTGTGTTTGTACAGCACTTGGTATAGCACGGTTCTGGCCAGGACCTGGGTCTTCTAGGCACTACAATAATATACATATTGTATCAGTCATTCATTGCATTTCTGCCTGGAATGGAGAGCCAGAAACTGTGCAGGAGAATAAGCCTTGCTTTGTGGGGAATATGGCTGATAGCTCATGTCTTCTTATCCTGGCTTCTTTATCCAACACAATATCTTATTTTAAGGACAGTACTACAGAAGAATCTCTTTCAAACAAAATCATTGTGTGCATAGACTGCTAGTTCCTCCACTTATGCAGACATCCTGATCTCTGCCTGTTCAGTGGAATCCCTCTGTGTAGAAGCACAAACTTAAAAAAAAAAAAAAAGGGATTTTAAGCAAAAAATGGAGGAGTGAAAATTTGTGCATCACCAGCAAAAATGAAATCCCATCTGTGAGTGTACAAGTGTTAGGAATGAGGCATGTTTTGAGAATACTTCATTCTATATTCACAATGAGTCTTTTTCTTCAGATAAAAATAATGTTGCAAAAGCTAATGGGGAAAAAAAACATTGTCAAAATGCACCAAGTGTTCTAGGTTTTTATGCTCTTGAAAAAGTGTTCTGGTGGATTGCTTCCTGAAAATTAGCAGGACCAAAATACAATGCAGTGGGCATGTCTACACATGCATATTTACTGCCCAGTAACCAAAATCATTGCACAGTCTGGGTATGCATCTACACATGCATACCTGGTACTATGTAGTAAATATGGTGGCTTATGCCAACTTGAGCATAAATTTGATACCTGCATCATGCAGGTATCAAATTTGCACCCAATTAGTTACTGTGCAGTAATGCACATGTAGATGCCTTACTGCACAGTAACACTGTGTGTGGACTGACTTGGGACTAACTTGAGTCCCAAGTCAGTCTACACACAGCATTAATGTACTTTAATGCCTGCATATGTAGGCACCAACCTATTCCCACTTATTGTGTGGCGATTTACTGCGCAGCAAATTTAAGCTGGTGTAAATGCACATTAGACATGAACATGTGAGATTAAGGCAACACAATAAACTCTGGAGCAGTTTGCGTTGGAACACACTACTTCCGGGTGCAGCATATACATGTGCATCCAGAACAGCAGCACTTCTGAGTTGGTGCGGAGCAGCCCCAGGATGGCAGCAGGCTTGGGGGGGATCAACCCTGGGCTCTGCATGGTGACATCAGGCGGTGGAAGGGATGGCTGGGGCAGGAGTGTGCTGAAACTGCATAGTTATGTGGCTAGGAAGCATGCAGGAGTCTGGCCCCCTGCTGCCTGGGCTGACCAGGTTCTTTTTATGGCCACAGTTACCAGCTAGGTGTGTGTTTAGTCGCACTTAATTACTCCGCCATAAGTTAGTTCTATCCCCGACAGTATATGCTACACTGGAGTTAATTAGTTTACTGCACCCTAGTAACTGGTGCAAATATAGACTGTGACGCTTCACTGTGGAGCTAAGTACAATAAGAAAAGAATAAAATCTGTTAAGAAATAGAATACTTTAACAGAAAAAGTCAGCAAAAACGTGTCAAAATTATAAATATGTGACTTAACAAAAAAACAAAATTAAGAAAACCCCCCAAATAACCGCAAATTGATAGTTTATTTTTATTTGGAAAATATGAAAACTGAAAAAATAATATATAGAAGCACATACTTGAACTGAAAATTTTCATGGAATCGACATCCTAAAACTGCAACCCCATCTCCCCCCAAAAAATCAGTCAATCCTAGAAAATACCATAATTTCTAAGTAATTAAAAAAAAAATGCTCTGTTTGGAGTACCAGTGCTCTGAGAGGAGGGTTTTCCACATTACAGATAGTTCAATTTATCTCTGTTAAAATCCTACTGATATATACTTTCAGTCACAATACTTTACTTTATAAATAACTTTATTTGAACCAATGTTATGATCATGCTTCAAAATTATGCCATCTATAGGTTCAGTTTTGCACACATAGATACCAGCCTATCCCACTTACTGTGCAGTAATTTACCGCACAGCAAATTTAAGAAGGTGTAAATGCATGTGTAGACATGCCATCACAATACCCATTGCAGTCCAAGGGATGTTTGTCTGCTTACCTGAAGACAAAATATTACCACCACCTTTTAAAAAAATCATTCTACATGCTTAAATACCCTCATAGTGCAATCTGTAAACAGCTAACCTACAGGCAGACCTTTTATTTACTTAAATCATCAAGGTTCTGAAATAGATCCACAGTGGTCTCTAAGAAGACCTATTAAAATCACTTCCTGTAAGAACATTATTTACTCTGTACTTTGTATAAATACGACGCTACAATTTTCACGAGAAGAAAACTGTTTTGGGTTGCTCTGGTTAAGTCTGATGAGCACAAGGCTGTGCTAAGAATGTAAGTGACAAGAAATGCTTGTAATTATTTCAGCCTTTTACTATGGCGATTTGGCTCTTTGTCTACCTCAGCCTGCAATACAAATCAGATGGATCCTTAAGATTAATCAGTGTTTTATGCTATCATAATAGCACCATTTTTCTTCTAGTTTCTTGCAGATGGAGTCTAATCTTGCTAGTATCTGTTTTACACTGATAGACCTCTACTGGCTCCTGTGGAATTACTCCCAAATTCCACTGCTGTGAAATCAAAAACTGGTTTTTTTTCCAACTCAGTGGTTCATATTTAGTGTCAACAACATTCAAAATGCTAATGTAAACTGAGACAGCTTGATAGCTTCTCAGTGTCAGAAAAGTGACTGCTTGAGAATTACCAATTAATAACAAGGTGCAATTTTGCTCAATTTCCATGTATTGTTCAGTTCATGAAGAGGATAACTTTGCCTTGAGTTACATTTTTCCATCTTAAAATATAGGTATTTTGATTTGTCTGTTTTAGATAAACTTTTTGAAGAAAATAGCTTTGCTAGTTCTTTACTATTTGCTACCAAATGAGAATGTGGACTGTACACTTTGTATAGTGTATACATGCACACACAGTACACATCCCATTTTCATTATATTTTATATTAAAAAAATGTGAGTACCATCGTAGTCATGAAACAAAAGGATTAACTGCATGTGCTGAACCAGGTGTTGAAGCAGTTTTACAGCATCATTTGTGCTAAAAAAGCTCATGGATTCCTACAAAGGATGTCTGACCTACTGCTGTAGATGCTGTATTAACAAACAGTAGTAAGGTAGTTCCTGAGTCTACAGCCTTGTTTTATAACAAGATGCAAACAATGGTGAGCTAGAACCGAATGGGGTGAATGAGGTAATAGTATAGTAAAACAAGTATTTGGTCAGTGTCCTTCAATGAAAGCATGTTATTCGACTGTCTCTCTTTTGCAATGAAAAGTAATTATATGATTTTGTGACCACAAAGACGCAGATCTCAGAGACTGAGATGAGGCCATCTAATTAATTTTTCATTTGGACTCACATTAGAATTAAACGCATTTGTTCATAACTTAAAGGTTGACTTCGTATGGACCAGTGCATGTGCCCTAAAAATCAACGGGAGGCTTTATGTTGACTTAAATAATTAGAAGAGACCTATGGGCTCATCTGGTCCAACCCCCTGCATGAATGCAGAATATCTAATCCTAGACTTAAGAGTGGTAAACTAAAGCCTGCTGATCAGACTGAATTTTTTTATGGACAGTTATTAATTTTAGCAGCCTTCATCAGTAAAATGAAGAAGAAACAAAAAATTGTCAATCAGAAATGTATTTTCCATGCTACCATTTAATCAGTTTTTTAATCATGTATCAGGGGCCTTTAATTCCACTGAACTAAAAAGTATGTACTATCAAGCATTTAAATGCTATTTTTAGTATTAAAACTTGCAACCAGTGGTGTAATCACCAATTAAGCTCCGTGAATTATATATAAATGAGCAGTGTGTTAAATATGACTGATTATAATAATGAGCAAATCTCCTAATGGAACTGTTTTATGGAAATATACATCTAGGTGATAAAGTATGTTGATGTACTCTTAACCTTCAGAAAGTTTTAAAAGTACTAGCCAGAAGATAGTAATAGTCAAGTAGTTGGGATCTGTGCCAATGTATCACTTTTGTATCATCCTAAACAGGGAACATTTCATGTAAAATCTACTGAAAAAATACTAGCCTATTAAGTTGAAACAAAATGACAAATTTCTTATGACCTAAATGACAGAAATCAATTAGAACCATTTACAGCATGTAAAAATGAATTGTCTATATTTGGGAGCTAAATTTTGATCCTACTGAATCAAATGGAATGTTTCAAGCAAATGTGATACTGTTGTTGTTATGGTAGTACTCAAGAGGCTCCCAGCTGAGCTTGTGTATCTGTTAAACTAGCCACTGATCAAACACATGGATTTTACAATATAATGGACCAGATAAAATCTAGGAGTGAAAACAAAGGTCCGGAGTGTTTCCTAAGTTCATATAGAAAATCACAGGCAGAGATCTGGAGTTCCCCACCTGTGGGCCACACTGCTTTCAGGGGATCAGGATTTGATCTGCACTTCAAAACGGATAAGAGAAACCATTTTTGTGGTAGTTTCTGAACAGATTGAGTGCGACTCTTAAACCAGGACAATCTTGTTTGATATAGACATTACGTCATAACACAATAATTGAAGCAATGTTAAGTCTCCATAGACTAAACTTATGTAACCTAAAAATGTTTGAAGGTATCACAGCCATGCTGCAGTCACTCTATTTACTGTGCAATCATGTCAGTGATCAGGGTGATGTGGTGTCTACATATAAACAAAAAACCTTCCAAGTACTTTCCAAGTCTAAATAAAACAAGGAAGCAGCTAAGGAAAGGGAGGAAGTGTAGTCATGTGGCTAGGACACAAGGCAAGGATCCAGAAAATCTGGGTACTATTCCACATTGGGCCCCTGACTTGGTGTTTGTTTTCAAGCAAGTCATTTCAATTTTCTGGACCTTTCATGCCTTGTTTGTCTATTTATACTGTAAATCCTTCTAAGAAGTCCCAAATAAGCTTAAGACACCACTACACTAGGCACAATTGGTAACTTTAGTGCCCTATTGCCTTATGTCTAATAGCATTAGAATAGCCAGCATGGACAGCTGGTTTCACTGGGTTTGGTTAGAGCCTTATCCTTTTAATAGGAAACCAGCAGCGATTAAAGCTCAGAGTTGGAGCCTCCTTCTACCAACCTTCCTGTGTGCATGTACCATGCCCAGCACAATAGTGCATTGAGGCTTCTACATGGTGCTACAACTGATCAGTAATAAAAGTAACAAGGCACTGACTCAGGCTGAAATCAAGAAATCCTCATTGCTCAAAGCTGTTCTGGCCGGGAGACAGTTCATGTACTGGATCACTTATTCAGAATGGATGCAGTTTAATGATTAAGGAATCTTTTTGCTAGTTTATTTACATAGTAAATTCTGCTATTATAACATTAAGTGTCTTTTCAAGTCTTCTGTTAAATCATTGAGCTATAACTGATGCAGCTGTTAAAGCAGGCTGTTGTGATGTTTTAATGTAGGGGGTAATAGCGGTGTGATACTATCAGCTGAAGTTTATAAAATCAAACAGTTAACTTCATCTACTTTAAAAAAACCAAACAATTTAGCACAGTAAAGATGCCCATAAGGTATTTGATACCTACAACCATTTAGCAAAACAAAAACCAGTGGTTTCAACCACCTTGAACAGCAGAAAAGACCTCAGTAATCCCTTGTTAGAAGCAAGGCTGGGGACATTTTTCCTTTCTTCTTTCAATATGTAGCATAGGGCATCAGACTTCCACAAAACATTATCATTGCCCAAAGTCATCACCATTGCCCATACGATTCAATGCCTTTGATTTATTTGGCCAGTTTCTTGTATCTATTTCTTCTGCTTACTGTAGTCCAGCGTTGAGTTCCAAACATGAAGGACCTCCATTGCGAATCCACTTAGCAACTCTCAGATAAAGTGACTGTTGGCTTATTGTTTATTCATGAAGACAGGAGTCTATCTAAGATGGATTCAAGCCACTTGGGGCTTTATAGAATAAAGTTAGCATCCTGAGCTGTACCAGGAAGGAAGAAAGCAAGCCAGTGCAATTGCATAAGTCCAGCATGTTTCCTGGTGCTTGTTTTAGTAGACACGTGAACAGCTGCATCCTGCCTCAGCTTTAGTTTGAGCTGTTTTCAAGGGTGGTCCCATAAACACTTAGATGTCACAGGGCTATGAGACACAATAGCAAGGTCCATGCCTATAAGAACATCACAAGGGTATAACCCAGTGATTTTTGAACTGGAGTGCCTTCAGATCCTTTTGAGGGTGCTGTGGTATGCTATACAACATTAGCACTGTTAGGTGTGCAGATATGATTCACGAGATAAACCAGAGATTTCAAATAGGAACTCATAGTGTTAAAACATGTTGACTGCTTGTGCTTTTTTGAGTTCTTTTGCAACAATAGAATTATTTTGTTACTACAGAAAAAAGAGTGAGTGAAAACTAAGATTTGGTGCCTGGAGTTTAACAAGGAGTTTGTGTAGTCTAAAAAGGAGAACCACTGGTCTAACCAGTTGCACGAAAAGGATAAATATATTTTGAAATCCCCTTCTTAGTTTATTCATTACAGCAATTGATAATCTGTGAATCTGAATATACATTTAACTGATTATGAACTAACAAAGCATTGAGAGAGCCTCAACTTCTTTTTATTATCTTCCCTTTTTTGGATTTGCAAAAGTTCAACTAAGGATATTATCCAAGTAGTTAGTATGTCCTGTTCCATAACATTCCCTTCTATGCAGATTCCTGCTCCAGCAGGAAGCATTTACCTTTATAGGCAGATGGGTAAAATCACAATATCCTTACATCTATTTCCTGAGCATTCAAACAAAAGAAGGGGAATGACAGGGTAATAGTATGTGGGATTAATTGTTACAGATAAACTTGAGAACTGGAGCAGGAAAATAATATTGCTTCTGCAGACTTTATACTTAAGAGTGAAAAATATGATAGAGACAAAGACTATAAATATTCCACATGATTTATCAGATGCTCAAGCACTTTCAAAAAACACGTATCTATTTGATTTGATTTAATTTATATGCTGCCCTTCCCAGCAAGCGGCTCAGTGCAGTTTACAATAAGGGGACAGAATAATTTATAAAACAGGAAAATGAACAAGAAAACAGGACTGTTTAAAAGGGAAACTAGAGCATCAACATAAAAGAGACCCCTCCCCTCAACCAGTATCTCAGCTTAGCTTTGTTTGGTAAACTTCTCTCTAGTCTTCTACCAGTCTTACAGGCCCAGGTGGACTTCAAGAGCACGGGAGTACCAGAGCTGTGGAGTGACTGCTGAGACTGACTTCCATTGTGTGTTTGCCAAGTTAACTTGGTGCACTTGATGCCACTTTTAAGAGGTTGTTCTTGACTGAACTTAGAGCCAGAGATGGAGCATAACAGAGAAGCAGCCCGGGCTCCGTAGTTGGCAGCAGCTACCCAGAGCCAGGGCTGGTGGTGACATGCCGAGCAAAAGGGCCTTGCATGCCATGCTCGGCACGCGTGCTGGGGATTGTCGACCCCTGCTGTAGCTGGTGCAGAATGAGGAAAGTGGTGGGTTGCCAGGAACGTGCAACTCCAGTGTTCTAAAGTCTTTGCTGGCTCCCAGTAGTTTTCCAGGCACAATTTATGGTGCTGGTTTTGACATACTAGGCCCTAAATGGTATAAGCCATTCATATCTAATGGGCCGGCTGCAAACAGCTGTGCCGGGCTCCACAGCTCCAGCATCAGCTCTATGCTGGCAATGACTGTGCGTGCACCTGGGAGTGGACAGCAGGAGGCTGCGCTGCCTCAGAGCCAAGCCCTATCCCTGCTGTCCACTCTGAGGTTCATGTGCAGTCACTGCCAGCATAGAGCTGATGCCAGAGCTGTGGAGCCTGGCACAGCTGTTTGCAGCCTGCCCGCTGCTTGCTGCAGTTGCCCAGATCCCAGGCTGGCTACAAGCAGCTGTGCTGGGCTCTGGAGCCTTGCCATCACCTCTGTGCCAGGAGCAGGGTAGAGACTGGGGTAGGGCTGACTCAGGCCCCCTGTCACCACCTGCTTCAAGGCCTGGGCACGCACTGGTACAGAGCTGATGCCGGAGCCTGGCATACCTGTTTGCAGCCTGCCTGCTGCAGTGGCCCAGATCCCAGCCTGGCTACAAGTAGCTGCTCTGGGCTCTGGAGCCCTGCCATCACCTCTGTGCTGGCAGCAGGGGAGAGGCCGGGGTTGTGCTGCCTCCGCTCTCCCCCTCCCCCTCTCCCCCCATCTGCTCTGAGGCATGTGTGCAGCTGTTTGCAACCTTCTGGCTGCAGCCAGCCCCAGCTGATTCCCCCAGCCTGATTCCCAAGTCCAGACTGGCCCAGTCCCTCTACTGGGATGAGGCTGGCATTGCCCCTTGCCAGGAGCGCTGCACCTTTGTGGGCTTACCTCTGTGGAGTGGGTAGGTAGTTGGGCTGATGGGCAGGCTCTAG
This sequence comes from Crocodylus porosus, assembly GCF_001723895.1. Taxonomy (NCBI): domain Eukaryota; kingdom Metazoa; phylum Chordata; order Crocodylia; family Crocodylidae; genus Crocodylus; species Crocodylus porosus. The sequence continues at coordinate 104,787,300 of NW_017728918.1, read as the reverse complement.
GCTGGGGCTTTGGCTGACTACGCTGCAGCCCAGGGGTGGCTCCCCAGGGAAGCACAGGGGCTCCAGCAGGCCCAGGGTATTGTTGGGTTGGACTTTGTCTGGTAGCCCAGCAGCCTGGCTCTGCACCCACGCATCTGGTTTTGTGTGTTTGTCTACCTCTGGGTCAGTGTGTGCACACATGTCTGGTTCTGGATGTGTGTGTGCATATGTCTCTTCTGGTTCTCTGTGTTTGTGCACATGTGGTTCTGTGTGTGTGGGCGTGTATGGGTCTCTGTGTGCATGTGTATGTGCCTGGTTCTCTCTGCTCTCCTTTCTCTCTCCTCTTCTCTCTCTCTCTCCTCTTTTTTCTCTCTCTCTCTCTCTCTCCTCTTTTTATTCTCTCTCTCGCTACAACATGCTTAACAAAAAAAAAAGGACACAATAACAATGGCAACATTTATGATTATTAAATATACTAATATGCGGTGCGTCCTGCCTTGTACTGCCCCTCCCCCCACCATTTTGTTTTTCTGACGTGCCAGCATTCTGGCACCTTCCAAGGTAGACATTGTGTTTTTTCCAGCACTCCAGCCAAAAAACATTGCCTACCCCTGAGCTACAGCTCCTGGATAGTTTTCAAGCCTGGTCCTGCATCTAGCATACTGCAGTAGTCTAGCACTGAGGTTACATCATCATCCATAGATGATGGTGGCCAGTTTTGAATCTGAAAGGAAGGGCTGTAGCCTTCTCACTGAACTGTGTTAGTGAAAGGCACTTCTAGCACTTGCTGCTACCTGAAGATTCCCAGGTATCACAAGATGAAAACCTACGTGAGAAGGGGAGGCTGAACCCCATCAGTGATAGGTGTCCCAATCCTGCCCCACCTTCCCCTCCCAGCCAAGTTATCTGCCCACCACCACCACCACCACCTCTGTCTTGTCTGGATTCAGTATCAATTGTTTCATCGGCATCCAGTTGCTAACTGCAGCTAGGTACTCGTAGTGAACTAAGACTGTGGAGCCAAGGTGAGATGAGAAAGAGAAGTAGAGCACATGGATGGTACCTAACTCCAGTTCTCCACACAGTATTGCCCAGCAGACTTGGATATATTGAACAGGAGGAGTGACTTAAGCTAAGGAAGGATACTTTGTGTCATAAGATCTCTCCCAGCTATTTAGCTGGTTCAATAAAATATCACTCCAAAATACTTCCCTTTTGCATATTTCCTGGACTGTCATGGCTGCAACTTCACTCCAATATTGCCATAAAAATATCACAACTTGGCTGGAGAAAGGGCTTTGTGGCTAAACAAGAGTTGGGGTGGGGGATGGATGGGGTATATGTGTGTGTGACACTTTTGGTGATTAGCTATGAGCTATCTCCCACCCTGGTAGGGATAGAAAATTGACTGTGACACTTAGTGATAAAATTACAGTGCTTCATTTCAGCTGCATTTATAGGTCTTGTTAGTAACTCTCCAGTAAAAACGCATCACTTTTGGCTGTGAAGACAAGTTGGGGCACAAGGGACCTACCTTGAAAATTGACTTGAAAACCTAAGGCTTTTGACTTCTGAATAAAAAGAATTTGAGCACACATGTATTAATCTGAATGCCCTTCCTGGAGGTATGTATTAATTTGTTAGCATTTTATACCAATCAATATATTCAGTCGGAAGAAGGGACTACCTGTAAGTCAAGTGACATCACTGTGAACTTTGCATCCGTAAGATCTAATCTTTGCTGAAAATAAGGAATGTTGACCCTGACTTGGATCCAGCTTTAGTCAGCTGGTTTCATTGTTGCCATGTTTAAGATTAAGTTTCTTGTATTTTCTAAAAGTTGTTGATCATTCTAAAAAAATGAACAAGTATTGGAACGAATGGCAAAAACCAGTATTGTAACACCAAGCTCTAAGAAGAGTGAGTTTAACCTAAGGATAAAGACAACAGAAAGAAACAAAAGCCAAACTTTAACCCTAGCATATGGCATACCAGCTATTTTTAAAATCTTATGAACTCTAACTACAGTTGTACTATCTCCCTAACTGTAAATAAGATAATTAAAGCTGTGCACAACTTGAAGCAATAAATTAAGTAGAAAAGCAAAGGAAAATGAGTATGCTTTGTAATGCTGTAGAAAAGGAGTTCATTCAAACAGGAAGAACACTCTAAACATTCTTCACCAAAAATAGTGATACTTATGAAGGTACCCATTAATAAACCTTCCATTCCGGTAGTAAGGGTAAAGCACTGTGAAGAACATAGGTGTTCAGGAGGATGTAGCTTTTAAAGGTAAAATTATGATTCTTTATCCATTTAATTCAGTGGGAGCAAGATTAAACTTCTAAAAACAGTATCACTGAAATCAAATGGGTAATCATCAGTTCAATTTAGAAGTATTAAAGAACAGAATGGATGAAATGTTATAAAAATATGCAATCTCTATAAAATCATCTACCCTGCTGGGTAACTGTGAGCTCATTAGTTCTAGTTGCTCTTGTTATTGATTTAGAATCAAGCTGGATGGAACAGGTTTGCACAAGGCCCCCGCTACGTGTGCAGGTGAATATACTGGGATAGAAAGTGAAACTTCCAGGCCTGGGGGATTGCAGTGGCCTGAGGTCGGCAGCTGCAATCTCCCAGGCTCAAGGGTGCATTTTATTGTGGGCATAGGGCACTCCTGTGGCTGGGAGCACTGTCAACTGAAACCATGCTACACATGCAAATTAAAGCTTGATAGCAACCAGCTGTAAAGTTAGTGTACATTTTTTAGGTCTAATTTTATAGGTGGTTGGAGCTTTTTATAGTACGACTGCTACTTTGCACATGTTTTTAAGGTAATTGCACAATTATGCAGCTAATTTGTGTGATACCTGTAACATTTAGAGGGCCTTAGTCCACTTTCATTCCTAATAGATAGAATAGACTCTGCACCTAAATGTTTCTATATTCCCTAATATTTGATTTTGGGCCACATCAGTGCCGTTCAAAATTTAGTTGCATCCCTATATGGCAGTGATTCTCAGCCAGGGTACTGGGGAACCCTGGGGTACAATGAGGTTCTTTGAAGTCAAGCATGAGGAGATAAGCAGATAACGGCAAGTTGAGGCTCCAGGTGTGAGGAAATAAGCAGAAAAAGGTGGGCTCAGGCTCTCCCTACCTGCCTGCTCCTCAGCCCTCACTGCTCGGCACCTCTGCAGGGAAGTAAGCATTTAAAAAATTAATTTGTTTTTGAAATGGGGTGCCACTTAATTCACAAAAATTATGGAAGGGTGCCTTGAATCTAAAAAAGTTGAGAATCTCTGCTCTCTGGTAACATATCACCTCATCTTCCCCCAGAGACTTGGTTCCTTCGCTGGACTAATATTCTATTGTGAACCAAGTTGCTGCTTAGTAAGAGGGAGATTGCAATGCCTGGCTCAAGTAAGGTTGCCTTAATTGCAAAATCAACACTTGAATTGCACAGAGCAACTGGATTTCACTTCACAGAAAGTGCTATGAATTACCACAATTTTCCAGACCCAACAGCTGTTTGCTGTTGAGTCTGGATGTTTGGAGGATTCAGCTGCAGTTTGGAGCAGCTGATAATCTACAGCTGTTCTCCCCTACCTTCCCCACTCCCTCCTCCCAGCCACAGCTTGGGATCATGGTTCATATTGTCATGGGATCAGGCCCTTTTTAAAGTGCTCTGGAGCTGTGCACTTATGTTTGGTCATGGCTGTAAAGTGCTTTCAGGGGCCAGATGGGCCAAAAATTGTCACTTCTGTTTGTGCCTTCAATTACAATCAATGGGCAAGCAAGCTAGAGTTTAAAGCACCAACTAATTCAAGCTCAGGATTTTTATATGGGAACAGGAGTTGGGTGAAAGGCAGCACTTAAAGTTACATGACCTAAGCGACTTCCCAGGGCCACAGATGAAGCCTGTGGCAGATCAAGGACTTAAACCAGGTCTAGTCCTAATTTAGTATATTAACCAGCAGATAGTCCATCTTCAATTGCAACCCCACTGCTATAAGGAACTGTTAAGGAAGCACTGCAGTTAGGAAAATGACTGTGAAGTGTGGTGGATTGATTGGCAGGCTATTTGGATGAGAAAACCATAGGGCTCCATTTGTTTAATACATATATAGTCTGTCACTGGCAAAATGGATACTTTTGAATTATTTGTACCTTTCAACATTTAACATCACTTTCCCACCTCGCACCAGCTATAACATTTGAATTAGGTCATGAACTCTGCATCGCGAGAATATATGAAAGGGTTGCAAACAAACTTTAAAAATGGATCAGTAAACATTACAAATGGATTCTCTTTTAGCTTAGGGAGACTTTTGCACATAAACTGATTTAAGTGATCAGAAACTGGTTTAAAACTGTAATAGAACAGACGTTCGGTGCACATAAACCAGTTTGAAAATGGCTGAAACTGGTTTGAGATAAACCTGGTTGAATGTAGTATCAGACTTAACTGATCTGGCTCAAACTGGTTTATGCAATGTGTGTTCCAGACCCCTTGCTGGTTTCAGATAAATCAGACACCCCCAGCATCCCAACATACTCTGTGGGCTGGGCAGACCTCTGCTCTACAGCAGGACTAGCTCCTCCCTTCTGTTGACTGGCTGCAGCTCCAGAGACTGCGGGATATTTTTCCCCCTCCTCTCACCACTCCCTGCTAAGCAGTAATTCCCCCCTCCTCAACCGCCTTGCTGAGGAGGTGCCTGTGTATTAGCTAGCAGACCACATGCTGGCTATGGTCCCTGCTGAATCAACAGGTAGAATCAACAAGTAGCTGGTAATGTCTCTCTGTTGTTTTCTTAATTGAGTGTGTCCTGGGAAGCGGGGTGATGCAGGATACTTACCTGCAGCCCGGAACGCTGCTCCCAGGGAACAGCGGGTGGAACCGGCAAGGCTTGTGGGCTGCCTCTGCGTGCAGCTGCGACCGGCCGGTGACATCAGCACTAGACGCCAGCTGGTGAAGATAAAAATAGTGGCGGCTCCGGTGGAGGGGGAGGATGTTCCTGGGACGGAGCTGCTGCAGACATTGCAGGTGAAGCAAGTCCCAGAGGAGTATCCCAAGGGGGCTGGAGAGCCAGAGTGAGGAGTGTTGGGGAGAGTGGCACCCTGTTGGCATCTGGCATTGCGCTCCAGAGGAGGTGTTCTGGCCTGGAGGAGGGAGAGCGGAGGCAGCTATGAGGACACTGCAAGACGCAGGTGGAGGGCCGGGCCAATGGGGAGTGGAGGACGGCACGCTGGGAGGCCAGAGCTTGGGAGGACCCAGACGAACGGTCGTGACTAAGGCGGGGTCGCCGTCCTAGCCCAGGAGGGCAAGCATGAATGGGCTTGTGTCCAAGGGACAACGGATAGGGTAGAAAGTCCCTAGCCCCACTTAGGGGGCTAGGTGAGGTAAAATACATGGGGTTTGGTGGAACAGCACTGCATTTGGGGCTGCAGGCGATTGGCCCCACGTTGGGGAAGTCTCGGGAAAGCACCCAGGGTACCAGGCATAGGGAGGCCATAGAACCGGTCCTGGAGGTAGCCTCTCGGGGAGCGGGGTTAGGAGTGAGGCTTGATAGGAGTGTATGTGACCTGACCCCACAAGGCGTCAGTACGCAAGTGGGGAGGGCAGGATCTGCTAGGAAGGCCTCAAGACATCACCGAGGCGGCGCAACGAAGGTGGCGTGAGGCCAGGGTGCAGGGGTGGTGGAGCCTCGTGAACAACTGCCGGGTCGGACCCTGGCGCTGAGGGACCCGTCAGACAATCCCGCCCATTGCAGAACATCAAGACGTGGCAGGCGAGAATGGGATCGTTGACGCAGGAGGGTAGAGCTGACTCCACGCTTCTAAAGGGCCCGAAGTGGAGTAACATTTGGCAGGAAAAGCCACCTCCACGTGGATAGTGAAAGCCCAGCGGGCACAGAGTGATAAACACTGTTATCAATTCCCTGCTGGCTAATCAGAGCTCCTGCTGGACCCTGGCCATGCCCCCCTCAGCTCAGTGCTATGGAAGGAAGGGAGGGCTGCTCTAGTGCCCCCCCCCCGGTTTCTAGCCTGAGCCCCTGCAAACATGTGCCTGCAATTCTGGGATGTCTGTCTGGTTACAAAACTGATTTAGCCTAGCCAGCTTAGACTAACCTGCAAAAATTGAATCAATTCAGGCTTAGGCTTTTTGAATGTCTGCCCCTAGCCTTAAAGGAGCAAAATGTGGGGAAACCATGGCTTTTCCCTTGCAGGCTGGCAGAGTTCCAACCTGCCAGGGGCTGCTTGCCCCTTTCGCCCCACACATCTCCCCTCTGCCCCATACACTGGGGTGCAGGGGCCTGGGAGCAAGGCGGAGGGGTGGGCAGCGGGTTAGGAGTGAGATGCGCTGGGTTGGCACTGGTCATCAATGTTTACAAATGGGTACTGGTACAAAAGTGCATTGAGAACCATGGGTTTAAATGCAGCAGACAGTCACTGACATAGGTGTAATGTTTGCTGGTGTTATTGGCTGTATATAAGGAAGAAACACCAACTATTTTTTCATATCAGGAATGTACATTTAGAAAAATGTTAAAATTAAATCAATATTTTAATTAAATGCAGATTAATTTTAGAGGGGTGTAGGTTGTAGCTGTGTTGGTCTAAGGACATAGGCAGACAAGGTTCTTTGGTAAATCTGATATCTCATCCAGGAAGAGCACACACTAACTACAGGTGCTTCCTCAGCCCGATGAAGGGTATTTAAACCTAAAAGTTTGCTAAGAAGAATTTTTCCAACTATTTGAGTTGGTCTAATAATAGATGAATTTTAGAGAATTTTGAATCCACTTTTTTTTTATATCTGACTCCATGAAAATACTTTGTACTTATAGAATGAGAGTTATGTATAGCAGAGCTGCTAAAGCAAGTATCAAAGTAAAATTTATATTTTGGCATGTGTTTCAGTATTAAGGCTGGTTTTATCTCACTTTCATCTTTGGCTATTGATACTGATTGTATCAGTAATCACAAGAACCTTCACTCTGAATTTTAACTAAAAATGTATTTTTAAATATTTTCTTATAGCCGCAGATCTGGCCAATATACCATGCACCATGAAAATTCTAAGAAAGCTACAGAGAGACCAGCCTTTGACCGCTCAAGTTCCCAAGATTCCTTAGATGAGTTGTCTATGGATGATTATTGGAAAGAACTGGAAAACATCCATGAAACTAGGAAAAACAGTCATGAAGAGGAAGAAGTGGTTGTGGTGAAAGAACCAGATGGTGAGGACACATAGTTTTGTAAAAAATAATTTTATTGTTTTGGAGGGTTTTTTTGCATGTCCAGTTTGAGACACATTGGGCACATCTAACATGTGCAATCAGTGTGGTTGAATAAACTCCAGTGCAGTTTGGGCTGGAGCACTGGGTATTGTTCCTGGGTGCAGCATTTACACATATGTGCAGGATGGCAGCACACTGAGGCGGGGCAGGGAGCCCGGGGGTCAACCTGCCAATCCAGAGTTGCTCCGTCTTGGCTCAGCACGCTGTGGAGGGTCTGGCTGGGGCACAAGGGTGCTATAGCGTGGGGCTAGCTGGGATGTAGCCCTCGCACTGTAGCACCCTCGTGCCCCAGCCAGCCGAGTCACTGTCTACACATGCGTTGCAGCATATGAAATAACTGTGCCATAGGATAGTACTTGTGTCAGACAGTGGTATCCTATGGCACAGTTAATTTAGTTTACTCTGGCCTAATAGTACCACATGTGTAGTCAGTGATACTTTGCTGTGGAGCTAATTAGTCAGCTCTGCAATAAAGTGCATATGTAGATGCCCTCATTAAGTTTCACTGCCAAAGATACAGAGGACCTGAATAACACCGAGTGAATCAATAAGAGCTACTCAGTACCAGTAAAAATCTAGGCCTGGTTGCCTCAGACTGTACACCCAAAAATGAGATACCAAAATTAGTGACTACTTTAAAAAAATGGATTTAAGAAAAACTAGGGCAGAGTAGACAGAAGATCAGTTCTATTTTCCTAAAGTGATATTTCCAGAAAATAAGAACAACTTTGTGTATTTATAAAATACTGCCTTAAGCTTTATAGGAAGATTGCATCCCTGTATATAGGAAAAATTAGATTACTTTAATTACAGTAGATAAGATAAAAATGTATATTGGAAATCCTCATACTTTAGACTAGAGCCAGTCACTAACTACCTAGGTTTAGCAAGCAAATTCTGCAGTTTTAATATGGCATAGTATTCGGTTTCGGGGGAGTGGAGAAGAGGTATTTATCTTTCTCTGAAACACACAGTACATTCAGTATTCTGGAGAATGAAAAAAATATGCAATGGATGAGATGACTAGAAACATCATATCAAATTCTGGATTTCTTACTCTGACATAATTCTTATCGATTTGTGGTTTTCCCCAGGATTTGGCTCTATGACAGTACCAAATGTGTAATATAAATTCTGTACATGTTCATTAAGTGCTTTGCTCTTTTACAAGGACATGAATGAAAAAGTACAGTAAATATTCAGGAATATATGGTAGAATTAGATCTTGAAACAAAAGTGGTAACAAATTATCATCCAATCCTACCTAGTGATCACTGGAATCTTGAGAAGTGACATTTGCAGTCAGCTCAATGCAGTCCTCTGTTAGAAGAGAACCTGCTGGCAATTTTTTAAATTAGAGAATCATCATGAAAAGGGTGTAAAAACAGAGGTGGTTATACACTCTAGGTCAATCATAATATGTAACAGCAGTCTTCTGCCCTTTCATGTTTAATGAACTGTCAATAAAGGATACCATATCAGCCATAATAAAACAGTGATCACCTTACAGGAAATTAGTATAAATTAAAGATTACATCACTAGAAAGGATTAAAATTCCATTAAGGTCATGCATTAAACTTGATCACCTTTCAGCAGAGCAACTGCACAAATTAATGTGCCCAGAAAACAAGGCAGGAAAAATATAGAAGTGGGTAAAAAGCATGAATCCTGAAGTACACTCTGTTACCTTGTATACAGGAAGAGTGCTGATAAAGCTTTAAGACTTTTTTTTCCCCTCCTTTCATTGGAAAAGGGCAGGGAGAGTATGAGATCTTCATGTGTTTAGTTTACTGAAATGACAAAGTAGTAAAGGTCATGCTTTATACTAAAGTTACATTTATAAAATGGTTTAGGAAGGGTTAGATTAATCAGTGGTAAATGAGACTGTTATTGTACATGTAAATGGCATTGTCCTTGTGGGTTCTGTAACAAACAATATCTGATTCGTTCTTTAGTTTGAAAGTCTTGGTATCATGCATGTACCCCTTAGAAAGTAATTTATAATTTTTTTAATATCGTGGGTGTGTCTACTCATGCTGTTATGCCATCTTAAATTTACTGCACAATAAATTACTGCACAGTAAGCAGGAATAGGCCAGCATCTACACATGTAGGTGTTAAAGCACATTAATGCTGTCTGTGGACTGACTTGGGGATAAAGTTAGTCCCAAGTTAGTCCACACACAGAGCAATACTGCTCAGTAAGTGCAGGTACACTGATACATTTGGTCTGATATTGGATTGGCGCCAGGATAAAGAAAATTGATCGTGTTGGAAATTTGTCTGATGTAGCTAATAATTTGGCTGATAAATGCTCATGTGTGCATGCAGCTGCAGCGCAGCACATAGGCAGTGAGGAGCATGGCCCAGCAGCTTGGAGAGCTGCGTGCAGTTGGTGTGGTGGAAGGAGACGGAGAAGACAAGGGACTTGGGGTTGTGGGGGAGCAGATCAAGCCCCCCCCCCCGAGAGGGAGGAGTGGGGCTGGGACAGGGTTTGGGCCAAGCACTCCCCAGCTAGGGCAGGCATGGGACAGAGCCATGGTTTATGCGGGGGGCACAGGGTGGAGGCAGCTCCCACCTCTACACGCTGCTCATCCTGGAGCCACTGGCCCAGTGCTCACTTGCTGATCTGGCAGCTCCCACTGCTGCTTTCACTGCTTGTCTGGAGGGTATGGGAGCAGGGAGGGGTGTGTGCCTTTGGATCTGCATGGGGTGGGGCAGGGCGAGCTGGGGCTGGGGTGCACGGGGCTCTTTCCAGCTCGCTCTGCCCCGCCCCACGCAGATGCCTCCTTAAAAATCAGCTATTGGTATCAGTCCCAAAAATCTCTATCAGTGCACCCCTATCAGTAGGGCGTATACACATGCATTAATGTGCAGTAATTAATTGGGCGTATATTTGATACCTGCATGGTGCAAATTTACAGAGAAATCAGCATAAGTCACCATACTTACGATGCAATACAGGTGTGCATGTGTAGACGTGTGCCCATATTGTGCAATAATTTTGCTTACTGCATAGTAAATGTGCGTGTGTAGATGTGCCCATGTGTCTGTGCTGAAAACTGTTTTTGGGCCACTGTTGACATTTCCTAGCAGAAGCAGTTACTGTGACCTACCTTCTAGCCTACTATGTGCATACACATTCATGCACTTTGATTTTTTTTTTCTCTCTTGGCACAGAGGGTGAATTGGAAGAAGAGTGGCTAAAGGAGGCAGGCCTTTCAAACCTTTTTGGTGAGAGTGCAGAAGACCCTGTAGAAAGCATGGTGTTTCTATCCACATTGACCCGAACTCAGAAAGCAGCAGTACAGAAACGAGTGGAGACTGTCACGCAAACCATGAGGAAAAAAAATAAACAGCACCAGGTTCCAGATGTTAGAGATATCTTCAGGATACAAAATGACCCAAAGGAAAAAGTAAGATTCTGACTGATTTTATTTTGTTTGGCTCTCCTAAAACCCAGGCAGAGGATCTATTGCGAGATTGTATCTAAATTCAAAAGTAGAACTTGCGTTGACTTCAACAGGAGCAGAGTTAGGATGGATTTAAGCTAGTGCCAAGTGTTTTTAAAAAGTAAGTTTCAAAAGCAGATAACTAATCAAAAGGCAGCCATCTGCTTCTATATAGGAATAAACTAAACATAGGGAGTTTCACAGGAATTATTCTGTTGGGAGGTTTGGGTGTGATCAACTCTCCACTGGAAACCTCAACATGGTAGCATCTGATGCAAACTTATGCTTCTTTGAATTAGATAGTCTACAAGGTGCAACTCTACCCTGCCTTCTCTTTGCACATTTATAGCAGGAGTTCGTAGTTCAACCCTGGGCATGTAGCAGCAATGCAAGGAGGATCAGAGTTACTGAAAGTTAAGATGAGAGCAGGCAATCTCCCATTCCTTCAAACTTTGTGGAGCTGAACATTTTCAGACAGTTTGTAAGGCACAGAGGTGTGAACTGAGAAGGCAGGGAAGATGTTGCCATTGCTGGCCCCAGCCCCGTGGTTCTGGCAGGGACCCATGTGCACAGCACTGACCCAGCCTGCCCTTCCCCGCCCCACCACTCCCTGCCCTGCTTCTGCTCTGGACTTGCCTGCCCAGGCTGGGCAGTGGCAGCAGCAGTGGCTGCCAGGCAGAAACTGTTCCTCGGCATGGGGGAAAAGCGGCCTCTCCCCCTCACCGCTGCTGGGCCTGTCCTGCTACAGTGGGCTGGAGCATGCGCTAGGCTGCCCTGTGCCTCCACTGCTGTCACTGCTACCTCCAGGCTGCGTAGTAGGCCTGTGCAAGACAGCACCATTCTGCTTCGACTTCTGTTTCAATGGAACAGTGTTTTTCTTTCGAGTTTTGTTTAATTTCGAAAGTGCTTTTCCATTTCATTTCATTGAAGCTCTTTGGCTGTTTCAATGCTGTTTTGCCATTTTGTCCATAGGTTATAATGGGGAATCACAAAATGCAGCAGGCAGGCAGATCAGGGGCTCGCCGCTGTGGGGGCTGTGCTAGAGTTCTCCTGGGCGGGTCCCCAGTTTTGCCTGCCAGATGACAGACTGGAGCTGGGCACAGCCTGCACACAGTGCTGGGAAGATCGGTGCTGCTGCTGGCCCCAGGCACAGCGGCACCTGCCTCCTGTCATTCAGCAGGCATATTGGGGGCCCATACCCTCGGGAGGACTCCGGCACAGCCTCTGCAGCCCTTCTGGGCATGTGGGTGAGCCCCTGATTTGCCTGCCGGATGAGAGGAGGTGGGTGCTGCTGGTTGGGACTAGGCCTGAAGCCAGTAAGCCTGGCTTTAAAACTCAAAATGTTTCGAGTTCCCTCGTTTCATTTCAAAGCTATTTTGAAGGCTTTTGGTTTTTTATTTCTCTGTTTCAAGCTCAAAATGTGTCAAAACATTTCAAAACAAAACTGGGCAAAATTTTGCATAGCTCCATTGACTCAAGGCAGCCCAGCGTGGGCTCTGAGCAGCTGCAGCAGGCTGTGGTGGGGGGACGGGGCTGCTTTTCCCCCCTGCTGGGGAACAGTTTCTGCCCAGTAGCCACTACTGCTGTCACAGCCCAGCCTGGGTGGGCAAGTCTGGAGCAGCCGGGGGCGGGGTGTGCCAGGTTGAGGCCGCGCACCTGGGTCCCCATTGGTACCATGAGGCTGGGGCCAGTGGCAGCAGCAGCTGGAAAGAGCCACCACCATTTGGGCTGCCTAGAAGAGCAGTCTAGCCACGGAGTTGCCTCAGCCCCACTGTGTGCCCAGGGGGTGACAGGATGCGCCACAGTTGGGCAGCGCAGAGCAGGTGTGGAGTGGGCTGGGGGCAGGGCCGTGTGCACATGTTCTGGCTGGTCTGCTCCTGCTGGGTTGAGTCCAGAGCAGGTGTGGCATGTGGCCAGGGCTCTGCACTGTTAGCAGTGGCAGGGAGGCGCCACCGGGCACATGGGCTCTGGGCTGTTGTGGGATGAGGATGAGGGCGCGTGCTGACCAGTTCAGGGGGACACGCGTCAGGGGACTGTCAGGCACACACTGTTGTACCCACAACCACACCCTCTGCCCCATACAATCACACAGCCCACAGCCCTACACTCACCCATACCCTCCTCTGAACCCCGCACACATACCTGCACACCTCTGGGGGGAGCCCCAGTCACTGCTGTGCACTCCCCCCCACCACACACATGCATGAACACACCCCAAGCCACTGTCCCCCTCCACACATCCCGCATCCCCCCCATAAACCTCATACCCTCTGACTCCATCATACCCCCTGTAGTATACCAGAGTAAGACTTTATTTTGGGCTATTATGCAGTCCCTTCTATATACATGACTTAAACACACAAATCAGGACAAAAACATTTTTTAAAAATATCTTACTATGGATGGATTTTTTTTGTATATATATTTTTTTTCTGGTTCCAAGATGGCGACCCCCCCCCCTTCCCAAAAGGAGCACTTCTTGGAGGCAAGGAATGGGACTTCCAGTGACCAAGGTCAGGGATTTGGGGGCGGGACTTCTGGTCCCAATATGGCGACCAAGGGACTCCTGGGGTACCTGTCAAGGGGTGGGGCTACCCTTGCAGCCCTTGACAGCTCGCCAAAATTCATTAAGTGGTCCTCCAGCCAAAATAATTTCTTCCCCCACCCCCAATCTAATAGAATAACAATGGAGGTAGCATGGAGCTGTGTCACTTCACTTTCAACTGTGGGACTTCAGCAGCATATCAAAGTATATTCAGTTTTCTCTTCTTAAGCCATAAATTATTCAGCACTCGACAGCTGGATACAGTAGTACTCAGTATCTCTGTAGTTCCTTTAAAATACTTGTTTTTAATATTGATTAATTTTGTGTGAAGGAATTCAAACAGGCAAATGTCAATAATCCTGTAGTACAGTAGTGTTCACCTTCCAGGCCTCAGGCCAGATTTGGCCTATGGAGCTGTGTCATTCAGCCTGCAGTACTTCCAGCGGGTCCAGAAATTTGGCAGCAGGGGAGTGTGGCAACATTAAATGCTGCTTTCCTGCTGCCAAATTTCCAGACCCCTGGAAATCTCTTCAGAGATCAGTGGGGTTGGGCCAGTGCACAGGTGCATCCAGGGCAGGGGGTCGAGCCAGTATGCAGCAGGATCAGGCTAGCACCTAGCCAACTCTGGAAGCACAGGAGTGTGCTGGAACGCAGCCAGACATGGGTGCATGGGATCCAGCCCACAGAGTGACCCTGCACCATTCATCTGGTCCCCAGGGCTGGAACGTTGGTCACCTCTGCTGTCGTGTATGGAAAGACAGGATGGAGTGTAAATACGAAAATAATTTTTAAAAAATATTGTCTCGCACTTGTCCCTTCCATAGGAATGAAATAACAGAAATGTCGGCCTGGAAGGGTCATTAAGGTATCACCTCATTCTTCTAGTCCAATGATGATAAGCCTACCCAGACCCTCTTTCACTGCCTAGCCTGTTCTGAAAAGCCTCCAAGGAAGGGCATTCCATATTTTTGCAAATAGCTTCCCCTTGTTCTTATCCTTACAATTATAAATGGGGATCTGCTTAGCTCACTGTGAGACGATGTAATTTTTACAGTTCGGTCCTTACACAGAGCCAATTTTTTGCAGGCGTTTCCCGGTGGCCCCACCCTTCACCACTGATTGGTGGAGAGGCATATATCATATAACTTAATAGCAAATTTTGCAGAAAGTAAATTATATCATGTAATTTATCATATTAATGTAAACTAAATATTAAATTTTGCATCTAAATTTAAATATAATATTCATATAAATGTATATACAATATAAATTGTAACCTATATCATCATTATTTATTATGTCATGTTCTACAAGAAGTTTAGAAAGTAAATTATATCATGTAATTTATCATATTAATGTAAACTAAATATTAAATTTTGCATCTAATGCAAAATATAATATTCATATAAATGTATATACAATATAAATTGTAACCTATATCATCATTATTTATTATGTCATGTTCTACAAGAAGTTTAGAAATACTAATTGATGCTAACCTTAATAGAAACAATTTAACTTCACTGACTGGCACCTTTGCTTAGTTTGTCATTAGCAGCTCTCAACCATGTGATCTATGGCTGCAGTGATTGTCACATTGTCTTTGTATTGTGGTAAGTATTGGGACATTCTAAAACAGCATATTATATGAATAATACACGAGGGTTTTTTTTAGGTTAATTCTATAGGATATCACGGCCAATGCAATATTTCCTAGTGAATGAGAACAATGCCATTTTTTGCGGTTTCTGCGAAAACTGGGAAACCATGAATTAAGTAGATCCTTAGTTATAAAGTTTGCAGTGTTGCAGAACAGGAGCCAAAGCATTCTGCAGTTGATATTCCAACCTAAAACAGACTCTTCATCCTGCCACCAGATGGAGAAAAGCAGGACAAGACAAAAATTGGTAACTTTGTGAACCTCCGTTATACTCCCTGCTGTGTCCTCAAAGAGCACCTGGGATTCTGGGACCATTTAACAAATTCCCTGCCCCTCTCTCTCTGCACTGATCAACAGTAGTCATTCTGCCGTCTCTTCTGGAATTATTTTCATGTGCCTCTTAGGAGCTTGGATTTTAACAAAATAAATCTGCCGGGTTTTATCACTAAATATACTGCAGTTCATCCTTAGTTTCTGTATGTACTGGGATGTATAGCACTTATCCAAAATGCCACATCAAGGCCAGATCATTCAACAGCTTTTTTAATATTTGGCATCCTCATTAACATTCTGAGTTGCCAAGGGAGATAATGAATATTAATAAGGAGATTAGGAAAAGTATGGGCAATGAATATGTTAAAATGTGTGGCAAATTTTGAAATATTTTACGCAGCATAATCTTAGACATAATCAATTGAACTTCAAAATTTTCCTTTTAACTTTTTTTTGGCATATAAACTCAAGGCTAGGTTGTGTTTCATCTTGCATATTTACTTTATAAACCAAGGGCTGCATGTGGGTGTCCTGTATGCACAAACATGCGGCTGATCTGGGATGAAAGTCATTTTGCTATTTTCCTTCCATGTATCTTTTTGGGATAGACTAGCCCTATTACTGCTGTGTTGACAAGCAGTGTGAACAGCTAGTACTGCTGACATCCCTGCAAAGAGACAGGGATCAGAACCAGACCGGAGCACCTAGTGATGGGACTTCTGTTGCAGGTTCCATTTGTGCTGAATTTCAATAGAACCAATCCAAATTCCTCTTGGGGGCTTCCACTGAAATGTAACCTGTCTTCATTATTTCCCGTTAACATATTGCACTGTGTATAAGTTGAGTTTTGAAGCCCAAATTTTAACTGTTAAAATTCAACCTCTATTTATACACTGTATCGCCATCCCCTGTGGGCGGCACTATATCACACTGCCTATGGGTGGCACTGGGCTTGGCATTTGGCTAGCATACCCCAAGCATCACTGCTCACAGGGGATGGGGGTGTGCCAGCCAAGCACCAAGGTCTGCTATGAGTGCCAAGCCCAATCTAATCACCTGTGAGCGGCACCGGGCTTGTGCCAGCCGAGGCCAGCAGAGCATTGGCCCAGGCAGTGCCACTTGCAGGGGACGGGGCTTGGCTCAGCCAGAACAGCCCAGGCAGTGCCGTTCACAGGGGATGGGGACTTGTCAGCCAAGCACTGAGTCCTGCGCTGCTTGCAGGGGCTGGGGCTGGGCTTGGCGCACATCTGGTGCACCCTGATTCCCTGTGAGTGGCGCTGCCTGGCCCCATCTGTTGCAAGCAGCACTGCCGAGTGCCAAGCCCAGCTGTGCCAACCAAGCACTGAGCCTGGTGCCACTTGCAAGGAACGAAGCTGGGCTTAGCACTCGACAGCGCCACTCACAGCAGACAGGGCCAGGTTTGGTGTTGGACTGGTGCATCCCAGGCAGTGCCACTCACAGGGGATGGGGCTACACCACCAGCTGAACCCTGAGCCTGTCCTTGTCCCCTGCGAGTAGTGCCGCAGCATGTGGTCATCCCCCAGGTGCTCAGCCTACTGTGAGGGCATGTAGGGGCTGGTATAAGTCAACCCCTAACAAAAAGTTAGGTTGAATTAAACACTGGATCTACAAAATTCTCCAATATCTTTTTGGATCAGAAAAATGGGGCCGCCTTGTACACTGTGTCAATGTATACACCATGAAATATGGTAAATTACAATCTAGCAATTCCTATTTATGTTGCAAGTCACTTCTTCCAGTGACATGGTCAATATAAACCAACTAGCCTTTATCACTGTCAATTAGCTCGTCATGCCAATTGATTGAGGGAATGAATATGAGAGGGTACACAAATCCACAGTTCCTTTTGAAAACATATATATTTATACATAATGTAACCCATCTAACCACAGGCATGAACACATAGGAACACCTTACTAGATAACAGCTTTCTCTTACGTTTTAGTATATTACTGTTTAAATCTGTTTTCTATATTCTTTGATTATTTTGTCAACCTCCAAGTCAACCAGGAAGATGCACCCTGATTGACAAGATGCTCAATACAGTGTGTATACTTTAATCAGTTCTTAAAGGCTCAAGCCTTCTAGGTATCTCCCAGTTCTTCTGGGTTGTTCACTGCTTTCTTTGTTACATTCCAGGGTGGGTCTGACCATCAAGCAAGCCTTAATTTTAAGGAACTAATCTAGGGGGAGGCAAAATTTGGCCTGTGGACTGGATCCTGCCTGCCAAGTGATTCCATCTGGCCAACAGCAGGTCCATGCAGCCCACATGTGGCCAGCACTGCTGCCCCTGCTGGTGGAGATACTGCCTAGTGCAACTTGCCTTATCCCCAGGTGTGGCTCTCAGGCATGCTGGTAGCTGTAGTCCACAGAGCAAGGTGGGGGTGACACAGTGGCTGGACTTGGTTTCCTAGCAGCCCTGTTACTGCCACCTGGGAGCAGCTGTGTGCTGTGCCACCGTTGCTGGCTCCTGGCCTCACTGCCCAGACATACTGAACACAGTCACCCTGCATCCATTGCTAGGGATGCTGAATGGAGTGGTTGTGCAGAGTTTCCCTGGAGACTGGTCCGAAACCCCCAGGCAGGACATGCTCATCCAGGTAGATGAGATGGGGATGCAGGTGGGTGGAGAGTGGCGCCTGGGAACAGAATGGATGGCCAGGGCTGGGATCATGGGGCAGTGACAATACAGAGCTGGGATCTGGGGCAGAGCTACAATCCACTCCTCAAGTCTCTGTGATGCGTACCAGTTCCTTGCTCTGCAGTTCACTCCAGAACTGGAACCCATCGCAGGGACATAGAGGGAGTGGATCACAACTCTGCCCCGAGCCCTCACTTTATGCTGTCACCACCCTGCACCGCTTGCCCACCCTGCTCCCGGGTGTGCCCTTTGACCACTCATGGCCCTATCCCATCCACCTGGCTGAGAGCTTTCTGCCCACAGGGGTACTGGGCCAGTCTCCACAGAGACCTCACCCATCCTCTCCACCTGGCTCGGATAAATTGGAATCTCCCCAAGCCAACTCTCTCCCCTGCTGTGACGGGTGCTGAGGCCAGGTGAGCACAGCCCCCCCCCGCCCTGTAAGAGCTCAGCAAAACTCCTTAAATGGCTCTCTAGCCCAAATAATTGCCCACCCTTAGGGTAACTCTTTCCTACTTTAAGGAAACCAGGATTTCATTCCACATATTGTAGTTGGAGATGTAGCAACATCAGAGTTGGGTTTGTGTTCACTTGTGCTTTTTGTTAACAGATTTAATTTCTTAATTTGGTGGGTTTCAGATCCCATGTCTTTGTGAAGGAGGTTGTTGTCCAGTACCCCAGCCCTCAGCTGGTCTCGATATAGAATGTTTCAGGCTGCCTAGGTACACTGCAGGAGCAGAAACAAAAGTGTTGCTTGCATCCTATAATTTGCTGTATTTGAATAGATATTCAACTTTACAGGTGGATTGGTTTCTTTCTTTGTTTTTTAGGTCTCCGATGGGAATGAACCCCCATCTGTGAAAACAAGTATAAATAAAAATGAAACACAAGAGGAAGGAAAAGGTAATGCTGAGCAGATTTCCCATCTTCTTTCCCTCCATTTATAGTTTCATAACTTCAGGCCTAGTCTTCAGTATGCTCTATGTAAATCCTGGTTAAATTGTTTGTGGGTATGGGACACACATATTTACAACTGAAATATTTTAAACTGCATTAGAGAAGTATGGTAAAGCATACTGAGGAACAGTGATGAACTTAAGTGATAGTCTCATTCTAATATCTCATTCTTAGCTTTCCCGACTCTTTATCCTTTTGATTTATCTCTTCTGTTCTTTCAATACAAGTAATAAGATTTAGTGGATAAGCTTGGTAGTGTATGTTTTTGTGTGTGTGTGTGTGTGTGTGTAATTAGATATGAAAAATCAGCCACATGACTAAGAAAAATAGAAGGAATCTGTATATATTTAGGGCTCCAAGTGAGAAAAAGGATCATTATTAAGATAAGTTAGTTGAATATATTCAGGAAAGAAAGAGATATTTGCTGTATGTCTTTGTTGGCTGCCTCTGGTCCTGAACCTTTGCATGAAGGGGTATAGCACATAGAGAGAATATAAGAAGCATCCCTTCCTGTGGTCTCCCATGAAGGGGCACAGCCTGTTTGTCATCCTTAGATGAGACTGGCTTCCATTGAAATCACTGGCAGAACTCCCAGAGCATAAGAGTGATAGATCAATCTCACACTTCCCACTAATTCTCCAGCCTCTGTCACCACAGTTGGAGGAAATGCCTCTCCTGTGCTCTAGGAACTTGCAGGAGGAACTTGCGAAGTGCCTGCCCAACTTGCACTGTTTCCTGGAGGTCCTTTTTGAGCAGTATAGATACTCATTGCTTACAAAAGTAGCCTGTATGGCTGTCATCCAGCCATAAGTGCCAGTCACTGAAACACTGAATTTAGCATAGTGTAGGTATGCATGTACACACACACACATGCACGCGCACACTCTCCCCCCTCCAAAATAAAAATAAAATCCAAACTACACCCCCCCACATGTCTTAAGCAGTGAGTAATACCTGCATTATTTTTCTTGAGTCTTGCTACTAGTTTTTACAAGGAGGTGAGTAGCGCTTGTCCATTGCCCAGATACTATTTTGTATATACATAGATGGGGAGGAGGATCAATTATCCTCCTCTCAAATCACTAAACTGTCGCTTACTTTAGAAATACATCTGAACCATTTTAGAGAAACAGCTTGCAGAGGGTTACAACTGAGAAATGGCAGCAAAATAGAGAGAAAAGGGATAGAGATGAAACACCACAAATACTCAACATTTTGTGCGTTTTCAGAAGCATTATTAATTCCTTCCTCCCCTGCTTTTAGCAAACCTTTCTCTGGTTCAAATAGTGAAAAATTGGGAGGGTTGCCAAAGCGCTGGTTCAGCACAAGGGAAGGAAAGGATGCCTGGTGCCTGTGTCAATAAAACTCACTGTAGGATTTGGAGCTGGAAAATTACCAAGCAATTATTACAGAGTTTTATCACATCTGGTTCTTTTTTTTTCCAGTGGCCCCAATGAACCTTTTAGAAATGGAAAGCTTTAAAAGGCAAATTCCATATGCTAGCTCTCCACAGCCCAGATTGCAATGGGCAAAGCAAATGCAGCTTACTTACATCCTAATACACTTCTGCTTCTGCCAGCATGCTGAAGTGGGCTCTGCTCCCAAGATTAGAACAAGAAAATCAGTTCAGTTCACTGGGAAGCCATCCAAGGTGTGAACCATGTTAGAAGTGCTGCACCTGTTTCAGAGCTGTGCCATGATCCCTTTTTTTCAAGAATAAATGAGCTAATTGGTGTTACATAAACAGTGGATGGTTTTAGAGGCAAAAAGTAAACAATATGTGACACCAGATACCCATGAAATCTAAATTCAAAGGCATTACTGTCAAATTTAAATGTTTTTTGTAACCGAAGAGCGTCCCTGTTTTACTAGCAAAATGGATTAATGTGATCTTTTATAAAATATCTAAGATATACATATATAGGGAAATGTTTTTAGAAGTTTAAATCGAGATGCTTTCAGCTTTCTAAGTCATATGCTATAAGCCTATTAGTGTGAAATCTGAGTTAGTCATCACCTTCAGAGGACTGATCATGTTCCTGGTTCGGTATTCAAAATGCTCTTGGTTCAGTATTCAAAATGATTTGAATGCTGAACTGAAAATTATATTGAGATTTCCAGAGAATATGTGCACATGGGTGTCTTGAATATGAGCCTGTTCCTTTTTCTTTTTTCTACTCAATCCATCTTCTTTCCTCACTGACCAATGGCAGTGGAATGAGGAAATAATGTAAAATGGCTCCCTTATTCAGATTTTTGTCATTGCCTGGTTGGTGCGGTCCAGAGACAGCAGTTTAATTTAGCCAGTATTTACACCACTTTTAGTATCAGTGGGAGAAATTTCATTTATTTTGATTTATTGAATGTATCTCTACCCAGTGCTTATGGCATGTGGAGTTGTGTGTGTAGTCTGGATTTTATTTTTGTTTGTGTGTGTGTGTGTGTGTGTGTACATACCTACACACAAACATACACCCAGAAATGTATACACACAATAAAATATAAACTATGCACATTGAGTTACCACAAATAATTTACTGGACACCTTGCTATCTGCCCCAGTATAAATTACAATAGTTTGTGCAGCGCACAGACCATTGCAAACCCTCTACTCCCTTACCCAATATATGCAGATCTCTTCCGACAGTGTTGGAAAGGAGATAATTTAGAAGTCAGACACAGTGAAGATAAGTTGTCTCCTTAAGAAAAGCTGAAAAAACACATTTAAAAAGTTGAATACTCACTAGGTTGAAATCAGGGGGTTGCAACAGACACAGACAAAACAGCCAGGTTAGCACTGTAGCTGTTTGGCTCTTTCATTTTAGAGGGTTAGCCTCAAGCAAAGCATATGGGATTAGTTTTTCCTGTAATGGGAAAGCCCAAACAGAATAGTCAGGCATATGGAAGGAAAACTCCTTAAAGCCAGCTCAAGGGGAAAAAATGGAGCTGTGCCCTTATTTATATATCAGTTAACATAAATAAGACCTAAAAGGTCTTTATGGAGTTTTGTGTTTGTTTTGTTATTTTACATTATCAAGCCATATCTTTGCAGCCTAGAAGAGCTTCTGAGATTATGAAAGAAAATCCCCTCTTTTTTCTTTTTGTAGTTGTGTTTAATCAAATAACAAAATTTTGGAGAAATGATATCTTAATTAAAGAATGAGCCATTCCACCTCTCAAAGTAAAGTGTGAGAGCTTACAGTATACATCCTTGGGACAACACTGTAAGTCCCTTCAAAACCAAGAAAACACAGAGCTGACATTTGTAATGTGTCTATAGTTAAAAAGATTCAGAAACAGTCCCATCCTTCTAAGTGTTCTTAATAAAGCATTGTGAAGCAAACAGAGGACTCAGGTCCAATTTAAAAAATATCTTTTGCACATCATTAGTAGCATCCCATATTTATATTTTCTGTCATATGCATATTTCTTTCATGAAATTTTGCTTACAATTGGCAAATTGACAGAAGAGCAAATCTGCTTTCTCTTACAGTTGTTTCTAGTTAATAAACATGCAGCAATTGAGGATGGACTGCAGAAATACACACACACAAATCCCCCCAATTAAAAATAGCAACATTTTCACACTTTCCAGCATCTTCAAAGTATATTACAAAGACATCAATATTAAAAAGCATTTCATTATGAACCAAGGACTGAAACAGGAGCTACTGCAATATTAGTCATGACATTGGCAAAATACTAGCAAATAACAAAGGGGGAAAATACCCTCTTTTCCCTTTAAAATACTGTCATTTCCTTTTGTTTAAATATATTAATTTGGGGCTAACTGTATTGGACATTCTAGCCAAATATGCTGTAGATTTGAACAAGGGCTGAATTTGGCCTTGGGATCCTAAAGTCGTTTGTAACACTTTGCTGATACCAGCAGCTTTGGTTTTAACTTCAGCTTGATCCTTAGTATATGCTCATTGAACCTTTGAGGTTCTAGTACAGCTCAAGCTGAAGTCATTGTGAAAAGAGAAACTGTGATTTTTATAGTCTGAAATTTTTTATACTTCCCACAGCTTTACCTTGTCAGTAGAACAAAAACGTTAAAAAATTTCCAGTTCCTTGTTTTGGAGTTTCTTGGCCTCTTTGCTCAAAATCGTCACTGAGAACCAGATATTGTGGCTTTCTCAGAAATTAGTGTTGCTGGTCTTAACAGCTTTAAAATATTCGCACCAACGCTTCCATAAGAAGAGATCCAAGAATCTGGCTCTGGCTGCAACAATCCTCACGGGATGGCCTACATTCCAAGATTTTCAGAGAGATTAAATTTAAGCATGGTCTTTTCAACTAGAATAGATCTCTGCTTTAAAATCCTGACCAGCTGAATATTTTTTATTTGAATTTATTATTGAACACCCTGTTTAGGTGGTGAGACAGAAGCATTGATTAGGCCCTTTTACAGGCTTTTATACATCAGTTCATCTCTCTCAAAGCAGCCTATCCTTTATATTTCCCCTAAGTTAGTGTCAGTGAGAGTGAGGCAGAACACACAAACTGTTGTAGTTGTGACTATTTCAGGGTCCCTTTTATTTGCATGGGAGTGGAAGAAGTTTAGAGGAATTAAAGAATGGAAATAAAAATGTTTCCCGCAATGGTGAAAACAAAGCCATCTGTAGTCTTATGCAATAGCTAATTTGGATAAACACATGGTCTTCTTATGGTTTCTCTCATCCTTCCATCTCCCTTTCCATCCAGTTGTTTACTCTCGTCTTTAAACAGACTGCACATTTTTAGGGGCGGGGACTACAAAGTGAAATCCTAGCACGCTCTCTCGCGCTCTCTCTCTCTCTCTCCCTCTGTGTATATAGATATATAGAGATATATATAGATATATACACACACACATACATTATTTCACTTTGTACTCCCTGCCCCTAAACATGTGCAGTCTGCTTAAATATATAAATAATTTGCTTTCAGGACATAGCCCCATATTTTCTAACGAGTTCATCCAGTACTTCTTACAATGGCTCCTGAGTCATTTGAGAGAGACCATTATATCAATAATGTTGAGATCAAAATATTTTGCCAATGTTCTGAGCCTTCTTTGATCCTGTGATATGACAAATCATCTTTGGATTGGTATTTTATAGAATACACAATTTAAACTTGTGTTCCCTCTGAGAATATCTTGTGCTCTCATCTTTGTTGCCATCAGTGACGCTTTGAACGGAAAAACAGCCATCAATTGCTTATAAAACAGACTGTTCTGAAACAAAACGATATCACCTTTCATTAAAAAAAATGTAATCAAGTTTCACCTAGTGCCTACTTCCTTTTGGAAAAGAAAAGGAAAGAGAAATGATGTCATAATCGCAAACCCCTTTCTCCTATCTCATAGAATAATTTTTTGGCACAACTATGAGCAGGTTAAAACTCTACAAGTTGTGAAGAAGATCAAAGGACAGGACAAAGTTGTACATTACTGACCATGTCTACATGTGCTATTAATGTGAAGCAATAAACTCTGGAGCTTATTGCTCCTGGGCATGCTGTTTGAATGTTCACCCAGGTCCATACCACATTGAGCCAGACCAGAGCAGCCTTGGCTGGCAAGGGATCCAGGGGAGGGGGAGGGTCAGCCTGCCAACCCGGGGCTGCTTCCCTCTGGCTCAGTGTGCTTTGGAGGGATTGGCTGGGGTACGATCTGGTGCAGGGACTAGCCAGCAGGCAGCCCCTGCACTGAAGCACTTTCATGTCCCATCAAGCTGAGGCAGTGTCTACATGTGCATTGCTGCAGAGTAATAAAAACCCCACAGCAGGATTTACAAGTACTATCCTGCAACAGAGTTAATTACTTTACTCCAGCTTAACAGGGGTGAGCGTGTAGATGTGCAGTGTTTACTTTGGAACTAATTAGTCTACTCCACAGTAAATGGCTCACTGGGTTACCCGTTACACCCTGAGCTATGATATACAGACATACCAATGTGCAGATTTGTCCCAGGGATTATGGTTTCTGAAAGAGCTGAATCATTAATGGCTGCAGCTTGCTAGGTAAAGGAAGAAGCACCAGAAGCAAGGAACTTCTGTGCAGAAGCTTCTTGTCTCTGGCAGATCCCAAGAATCCATGGGTTATGTGGCTATTCTGCCTTCTACATGGGGCACAAAACTCACACCTTGCAGACTTACTCTGGGGTAACTCAATGGGATGAAACTTTTAGGAAGCCAGATTCTTAGTTGATGTAGACTCACTGAAATGCATGAATTTGCTGTAGAGGTCATAGTTTCTGCACAGAATTAACCTCCTTGAGCTCTAGTTACTTACTTACATG
This sequence comes from Crocodylus porosus, assembly GCF_001723895.1. Taxonomy (NCBI): domain Eukaryota; kingdom Metazoa; phylum Chordata; order Crocodylia; family Crocodylidae; genus Crocodylus; species Crocodylus porosus. The sequence continues at coordinate 104,762,180 of NW_017728918.1, read as the reverse complement.
CATAAGCAGACAAGGAACAAGCAGTATTTAAAAACACTGATTATTTTTTCTGCCCCCTTGCCCCCCCTCTATTTTCAGATCCAGAGTTCAGCCTTGGTATCCATGAAAAGAACTTGCTCGAGGATATGACAGTTTCTGAAACGGACATCAATTTAGAGATTTCATTTGCAGAGCAGGCAGCCAATGTCAAAGATGACTCCATAGACAAAATAAGTGGAGGCAAAGATGACGACACTCTGCTTCCTGTAGGTGTTTCTTACATGCTGCTGTAATTGTTTTATTATGGTTTTTTATTTGATATAAGACCTTTTTGACATTGCTTTAGTGATACTGGGTGATTCAGTAAAATTCAGAGTACTATAGCCAGAGCTGGTTTTCATTGGCTTTGGCCTGTTCATTATGTATATGACTTTGAAAAAGTATTGGGTATTTAGTAACAGATATATGAAAGTTTTAGTCTTATATCTACTCTGTGTCACTACCTTGCTGTAGCCTTTACTTCAGAGGGTGCTGTTCCTCCAGCTGGGGCCTAGCTGTGGTCCTGTGCACCTAACTGGAGTAACAGTGCCTTTTTAAATCTTATAAAAGATTTCTGCCAACAGCTGGTACACCTTTGCAGTTACTAGTAGCTGTTTGCTGAGACTACACGTACCCCATGACTATTTTGCAGACCCTCATCTTGGTATGAAGGGGTTATGAATCAAACACTGCTAAGAATCTGCGTTCTACTATGTTTACAAATTCACTGTTTTCTATGTTTTCAAGTAGCTTGACAGCCCAAATGGTCTATAATTGCTCGAGTCCTCCATTTTCCCCTTCATCTAGATGGGCATGTCTCTAGACCTCAACCTGTTATCCAAGAATTTGCAATTACTGTTGCTAGTGGGTTGGAGTTCTCTTCAGCTAGTCCCTTCCATGCTCTAGAATGAATTCTGTAAGGCTATGATGATTAAAGATAGTTGAAAGTTCCCTGATGCATTCTTTACTCACCAGGAACTACATTTCTTACCCTTTGACAGCTTTGCTAGTTGTATGCACATATTTTATTTTGTATTAAGCAAGGTAGGTGGTGAAGAGCTCTGCCTATTTTGCCTCTTCCATTAATCACTCACCTTCTCTGTGGAACAGTGGACCCACAGTCTTCCTGGTTTGTCTTTTTCATCTGATATTTGTAGAAGTGATGCTTGCAATTGTCAATAAATGCAAAAGACAGTAAGACAAGGTTCTTTGGGTAAATTTGATATCTTTTATTAAACCAACTCAAATGGAAAAAAAAATCTTAGCAAGCTTTTAGGTTTAAAAACCCTTTGCCAGTTGGTGTGTGCTCTTCCTGAATGGACTGAGTAGTAAAGAAGCCGGAGGCTGATATGCATGCAAGAAAGCCAGTCAGTGAAGACGTAAATTGAGGAGTCAGTGGGTGAGAGAAGGGGGGAGGGGATGAATGTAGCAGATAAATAGTGGAGAGGTACCTGAGGAGTCAGATGTCAGGGAGGTTATAATGTGTCATAAATCCAGTGTCTATATTTAGTCCATGATTTTTTGTATCCAGGAGGTTGATGAAGTGAAGTTCATGGGCTGGTCTGTGAAAAGTATTTTATAAATTTCCTTTGAGGATTAGAACTGAGAGATTGGCGAGAGAGTGGTTTTCTTGTGAGAAATGTGCCTCCACCAGTATTTGGGTATTCTTGTCTTTGATAGATTTCCGGTGTGCGTTCATTCTGGTGGTCAGTTGTTGTTTGGTCTCTCCTACATATTTTCCATCAGGGCATATGATGCATTGGATGAGATATGTTACATTTCTTGAGGTGCAGCTGTAAGATCCAGGAATGCTGATGGTTCTGTTGTGGGGTGTAGTGATTGTGGGGGTGGTGGCGATGTCTTGGCAGGTTTTGCATTTCTTGTCATGGCATGGTCTGGATCCATTTGGTGTGTTCTGGGCCATAGGAAGTTTGCTTCTTGTGATGAGATTAGCAAGGTTCAGTGCTTGTTTGAAGGGTAGGATGGGTGGTTCTGGGAAGATCTCTTTAAGAAATGGATCTCCTTCTAGTTTGGGTTGCAGTTGTTTGAGGATTTTCCATATAGGTTTAAGAGAGGGGTGATATGTCATAACCAGCAGTGTGCAATTCATGGGGGGTTTTCTTCTGTACTGCAGCAGTTCTTCATGTGGTATCCAGGTGGCTCTTTCAAACATGCAGTCTATCTCTCTGGGGGAGTGTCCTTGTTGAGTGAAAGCCTTTTTAAGGTTTGTGAGGTGGTAATCCTGTGTGTTCTTCTCAGTGGAAATTTGGTGGTATCTGAGGGCTTGGCTGTATAGCACAGCTTTTCTGGTATGTTTAGGGTGATTCCTGTCTCTCGCCCACTGACTCCTCAATTTACATCTTCACTGACTGGCTTTCTTGCATGCAGACCAGCCTCTAGCTTGTTTACTATTCATTCCATCCAGGAAGAGCACAAACCAACTGCAGATGCTTCCTCGACCTGATGAAGGGTTTTTAAGCCTGAAAGCTTGTGAAGAAAATTTTTCCCAACGATTTGAGTTGGTCTAATGAAAGATTTACCCAAAGAACCTTGTCTGCCTATGTCCTTAGCCCAACATGGCTACAATCTACACCGCTCGACAACTGTAACTCATTTGTCACCTTTACTTTTCTGATTTTTCTTTTACACATTCATGCTATTCCTTTGTATACTTTGTGAGCCACACAGCCTTCCATTGCCTTTTTTGTATATTGCTTGATTGTTGGATAGTAAGCTCCTTGTGTGTGTACATCACCCCACTGCTCCTCTTCTGTATTGGCATAGCTTGATTTTGAACCTCCAAAATTATGTCCTGAGGGAACATCTAGCTCTCTTGGATGCCCTTATATTTTAATTTGTCTAGATATACAGATAGACTAGATCTGTACTGTTTAATTTTTGTGCCCTGCAAGAAGTTCGCAGAAGGTGCCCTCTCAGAGGGTCATGCCCCTTCTTCCAGAACCAGAAGCAGCAAGTCCATGTTTATGCTGTGGCTATATAACATAGGTCTGCTTCTCAGCAGAGGTATAAGCAACATGAATGTAGCTGTATTGCTTTTGGATAAGGAGCTGGGGTATAACTCCAGACCTGGAATACTATTTGGGCCTGCAAAAGGTAACTGCATTTATGTCCCTAATAGTTTGTCCACACACTGCTTGCACTGTTCACGTAATCACTCTGACAGACTTCTCTTGTTGAGTAAAGTCCTTTTGTCAGAATCCAAGAGAAGTGTTAGTCACCTCTCTAAGGGGGAAATGGAGATAAGATTGAAGAATAGGGTGACCTTTACACCTCTAATAAGATGAAGAGCAGGGAGAAGTTAATATTTGACTCAATTTCCAACAAAAATATCAATCATTTCTAGATTTCACATTTTGTCTCAAAAGCCTATTGCCTGTGACTGTTTCCGAGCACTCTCCAGCATATGCAAAAGAGACCAACACAATGGCATTTATAGGAATGAGGCATTTTTAACCCTTTGTAAAAGACTTAATTGTTTGTTAGACTGAAAAGCCAAGAAATATTTCCAAATTGTGAGAATTAGCTTCTACTCAGTTACATTTTTTCATCTCACAACAAACAGGCCTCATTCTCAGTAAGGCTAAATAAATACAAAGTAAGATCTTCAACGGTATTTTGGTTTAGATACTCCTTGAGTATATAAACCAGACTGCCTTAGAATATCATATGCTAGAAGCGTGCACTCACACAGAAACCATAAAGTAATAAATAACACAAAAAAATTATTCCGTCAGACGCTGCGTAAACATGTCTGAGTAAACTAGGTGCTTGAAGCAATAATGTTTCAGCGTTCTTCAAACACTCAATTTAGATAAGAACTCATACATTTCTTCAACTAATGATTACCTAATGTTCTCCTGGTTTTAATGCTATAAACCAGGCACTAATAAAACATTTTGAATCATTTCTAAAAATGCTTCAGTCATGCTTTAGGTTCCCCCTACACATGCAGGTAAAGGCGTGATTGGAGTTGATGTATGATCCACACAATCATACCTTCTGTCATGCCACAGGTGCATTTGTGGGATCATGCATTAGATCCCATCACATCTTACTACTGGTGTAAGAGGAGCCTGATCCTGATCCCCATGCATTGGCAGGAAGCAGGCTCCCATGGCTGGGAGCCCCCTCTGTTGAAGGGGCTCCCAACCTCAGGGGCCAAGAGATGTGCAAGTGTTGGGGCTCCTGGTCCCTGCGGCACCTCATGCCTAGCTGGGACCAAGAAAACCCTCAGCTGACAGGACCAGGAGCTCTGTCACTTGTGGGACTCTCAGTCCTGGCTGTGCATGTGTTGCAGCCAGGACTGAGAGCCATGTGTGGGCCTGGTGGGTTTCCTGGGAGCCACAACTCCAGGGCTTTGGGGTTTTACACTGGGCATGGTGCATCCATGCAGCTGGGAGCTCTGTCAGCTGATGGGGCTCCCAGACACAGGGAAGACCCTGCCACAAGTGCAAATTAAAGCTTGATAGCAACCAGCTATAAAGTTAATACACATTTTCAAGGTCTAACTTTAAGGCTGGTACAGGCATACACACATAAACTGGTATAAGTGATCAGAAACCAATCTAAACCTGTAATGGAAGAGAATTTGGGGCACATCGACTGGTTTAAAAATGGCAGAAACTTGTCTAAGAAAACTGGATGGATGTAATATCAGACTTGATTGTTTTATGTTAGACCAGTCTTTTGAACTTCTGGACCAGTTCCCCTATTGATTCATGTTAGGTCAGTGTCCGACAGCATCCCAGGGGCCTTTGTGGGCCCACCTACTCCTCTTCCCCTTTGCATGGAGTCAGGGAATTCAGCTGGGCTGCTCCAGCAGAGCACCTAGCTGGCCCTACACCCAAGCTGTCACAGAGCTGAGGCAGCAAAGCCTCTGCTCCCCTATCCTGTGTCCTGCCTGTGCCTGCCAGTGGGCGCCAGCAGGGAGTTGGGGGAGTAGAGGCTCCTGTGATGCAGGGTTCCCTGACAACTGTGCTTGCTTGGGTCTGGGGGGCTGGTGCAGGGCTGCAGAGCAGGGGCCTGTGCTCCCCTCCATTTTCCCCCAGTGCTGCTGGGCTCAGCTCCAGCTGCACACGACTACCAGCCCCAGCTTCTGGATGTCCATATCAGCCAAGCCATGCAGCGACAGAGGGTGTGGGAGGTGGGGGAGCAGAGGCCCTGCCCTATGGCCCCAACCCCAATCCCAGCCCTTCTCAAACCAAAGCAAGCACAGCTGGGAGAGGCCTCCACTTCCATGTCTGCCCCTGCTGCTGTGCAGCTCCACTGACATGGGCAGGGAAGAGCTGGGACTGAGAGCTGCCCTCCTCCCCCCTCACTGCTGGCAGCCACCACTGGCAGGGAGAGGTGGGGCTGGGAGGCATGGGAGAGTGCCCCCCACCTTATGGCCTTTACTAGCACAGGCACTTCCATGCCCCCCTCCACCCAAGAGTGAATGTGCATTGTATTTGCACGCAGTACAATCTGTGCAGCTTAGAGAAACCCACATAGGTAGTATCAATCCTCCCTCAGGCCTTTTGAATGCCTAGCCTAAGCTGGTTGGAGCTTTTCATGGTGCGACAGGTACTTTAAATGGATAGCTGGTCTAAAGGTAATTGTGCAATTAACCAGTTAATTGCTTACTATCTGTAACATGTGGAGGTGGCCATCGTAAGTTTACAATAGGATACGGTATTTTCTATTGTATACCGTTATTCAGGGTATGAAAATTTGGTGGTGAGATGAATGGTGGCAGTGTTAATTACTGTGGTTCCTAAAGCAGCAGCAATTACCACTCATCTGCCACATTTCCAGCTAGTGGGCCAGATGACACAGCTGTGCACTATGGATTCAGCCTGCAGGGCTGGAACTATGGTGGTGGAATGGTGGCTCAGCTGCACGAGCCACAACAATTAATGCTGTTGCTGCTTAACCAATCCACTGCCAAGTTTTCAGGCCCTCCAGAAGCTCTGAAGTTAGATGATGCAACCCCATGCTCTGGGTGCAGCGTGTGGATCAGCTCTATGCTCCAGATCTAGACTGTGGGGAACCCTACACCGTTCATCCAGCGGCCCATAAAAGCCCCACCTGCTGGGTGAATGTGATACCCTGAGTTAGTTGAAACAGGGATTTCCATGAAGATTATAATATTTGGTGCCTCTCCAGTAGAAGGAATACCTTGCATAGCTTCTGTTTGACCCATTCCAGCCGAGATGTATCATGCTTTGAAAGATGCATCTGGGCCTTGTCAGCTAGACTTCCTATGTTGTAGTCTGAATAGGTAGAAGTAAAGTCAGAAAAGTTAAAGGAGCACCTTTTTGTTTTGTGTCTGTATGGCTGGAGCACCTGAGCATCACTGCAATACAAGTAATGAATTACAGATATCAAAGCTCAGATGAGCCTATTACTTATTTATATAGCACCCAAAGGCAAGCAAGGTGGTTTATATTCCGCAACGATTATTATCTATGGCTGCGATCATATTATTGTTTGTGCAAAGGACAACTGTTGCACATACATGAAGCTCTAACTGAGGTTTCAACCTAAGCCTAACTGGGAGAACAGAAAGAGTGACACCACTCAAAAATGTGCATTTATTAAATTATCTGAACCAGACAGGGTTTCATCCACTACAGTATTCAAAAGTCTGGCCTTTGCAATGTAAAGTAATGCCTTGCATTCTCCAGTTGTGCAAGCACATTGAATTAGCATTATTCCCGCTCTCTTTTCTTTTTTTTTTTTTTTTAAAGGAAAGTCGGGCAGTACCCTATTATGCTTATTAAGAGTAGTGTGCTTTTGCCATTGGCAAAGCACATTCTTTGCACTCAGTCTATTCAATTAGTTGACAGTAAGATTTTTAACGTGACACACGTCTTCTATTTTAGAATTTCAGACTGCCAAAGGATAAAACAGGCACTACAAAGATTGGCGACCTGGCCCCTCAGGACATGAAGAAGGTTTATTCTTTAGCACTGATTGAACTAACTGCTCTTTATGACATACTCGGGACAGAATTCAAACAACAAAAAGCTTTAAAAATCAAAACCAAAGGTGAGCATACAACTGCTATATATTCTTCTGAAACAAGTAGGTTAGCAAGTGTTATTTTTTTTGCCTTTGTTCTTTTTTCTTTTAATGATCCTAAAGCTGGGGATTTATAATATCTGGTAATAGATAGATCTGATAAGCAAGACTCTTAACCATACACCACAGCCCCATCACTCTAGGCTCTCCTCATGTTTAAAAACCTTCACGTGCATAAATTATCCCAGCTAAGAAACCATGGTCCAAAGCTAACATCCTCTGTCTGGCAACTAACATTAGCCAAGCATATGGATTGAGCATATGTGCTAGAGACCAAATGAAAGAAATATTCCCCATATTGCCACAGTGTGGTGGGAAGAGTTTCACCATAGATACTTCCATATGATATGTTTAGACTGCAAGATGATGATTGGCATGTGCTAATATGTTTATGCTTGCTTAAGCTACATCACACAGGCAGCAATAGCAGTGAAGATGTAGTGACAGGGGATCTCAGACTGTACTGTGGATGCTAACAGGTGCACCTTGTTGACAAGTGTAGCTTGTACTGTTGTGTCTCTGCTGCTATAGTTACTTGTGGTAACTAGATTAAGTTAGCATGAGTGTGCTAGCATGTGGTATAATCACATGTTCATTTAGTTATGTAGGCATCACTGTAGCTTAATAGTTTCCTAGGTTTTAAAGCCAAAAGAGATCCTTATCATCTAGTCTGACTTCCTGTTGAACCCTGACTGTAAGATATCAGTCAGCTGTAGCAAGCCCAGTAACTTGTGTTTGACCAAATCACCCCTCCTCTCTAGAACTACAATGGGTTCCATACTGCTTAAAAGGAGCTCCCAAGGGAGGATTTGCTTAAAGGTGGGTACTACTTCACTATCACGCCTCTGCACTCTGTTGCAAGTTGCTGAGCTTTGACTAATAAAGAATGACCACATCTACACCTGATGGTACATCACCATAGCAATGTGCTATGGCAACGTAGTGTCCACAGGTGTCTACACATGACCAGCAGCTACTTTGCTGTAGTGGCACGCTCCCTTGTTATAGCGCACTGCTACAGCAAAGTAGTTACTAAAAATAACTGTGCACCGTGTGTGCAGCACAGTATGGGCAGTTACTGTGCCTTGCTTTAGTACTTCCAAAAAGAAATATTAAAGCACAGTGCAGTAACAACATCGCCATAGGGCAATGTGTAGATGCTCCCAATGTGTGACATGTCTTGTATTTGTTCTCCCACCCTTGCTAAGGGCAATCATTTACCATCTGTTTCCTGTAGTCACTAGCATTAATTTCCTTGCATAATATAGCTCTAATTATGTATCTCAGATTTCCAATAACAATAGAGCCCATTTCTTTGCTGTATGGAGGGATGGCATCCTATGGAGTAGGAGGTTGTGGCCTTTGCAAAGAATGGTGAGATGCTTGCAGCCAGCCACTTATTAGATATGCAAACCAACCAAGGGAACATACATGATCTCAATTCCTTTTCCAAAACTTGAGATGTGTGGTCATCCATTTCAGGATAGAAGAAATTTCACAGTTTTGTTTGTCTTCCGTATTTCTGATGTTCTGCTAAATGGTATACAAGAATCTGAAATGTGTTACCAGTTAATCGCAAACCTGCTTTGGGCAAAACTCTGTTGTCAAGGTTCAGTGGATATGTGATAGTGAAATAGCTCACTTTAAATAATTGAAAGCTACAGAGAGACTGTTGAGAGATATATAGCAGTGCAGAATTGATTCCTTAGCATATGTCTTTTACTTTACAGGAGAAGAAAACCACTTTTTAAATGCACAACCACAGTCAGCTTTGCAGCTTTGATTTCCATCCTGCAGAAGTGTCTGCATATATTAAAAATAGTACATGAGCAACAGACTTGTTACTCTTGATGCTTTTTCGTTATTTATTGATTTTAAGCGGGCCTTTTTTCAAGCCTGTGCAGTATTAATTTAGGATTGATTTAAAACAGAGGTTGCTTTTCTCCCATTTCTTTCTTTTGTCCTGAGATCTTATCCACCTATAAACCTACTGTCCTACTTTAATACCTGTGAAGTATGCAGGATAAAAGGCAGATACTTTTTTTCCTGGGACAAGGCCATGTAGTCAGAGCTGAATCAAGTTCATGGCCATTTCTCTTTTGTCCCAGGTTTTGATCAGTTGGAAGCCACCTCAAATGATACGTGTTTGGCTTTATTTTTTAATGACAGCCCTAGAGAAGAATTAAGTTGATTAAAAACCTTGCGTTTCCACCAAGTCCAAGAAAATGGGTCTGATTTGGAAATATTAGAGCAGACTGGGAAAGAAACAGTGTGCCTTTAACTGTCCCAGGACTGATGTGGTTTCAGAACTGCTTTAGTAATTTGAGGGCTGCAGGAGATTTGCTGTCTAGCTGATTCCATGTAGTGTGATGTAGACTGTGGGTCCGTACAGTAGTGGATCCACAAACCTTTTCCTTTCGTTTTTGAACAGACTGCAGATACTACAAAGCTCAGTTCTGCTGCAGAATACAGTTCTGCTACAAACAGGATTTCTGACCATGCTTCCTGTAACCTACTTCTTTGCCTTCACTACACCAAAAACATGCGGGTTCTGCATTTTAGTAGGTCTGCAAAAAAAGGGCAGAGATTTGGGGAAGGATTGTGCCTGTTTCTGTGGGTGCATGTTTACGGATGCTGGTCTATTTTTCATATTCCCGATCAACAGGACAAAGTGAAGAAAGTCCCTTTGCTGACTAGGCAACTTTGTTCTAGTACATCCCTCATATTCTTAGATCAGAACTCTTCTTTTTTGGTACTGTCAGATCTCCTCTGCTGGCCCATTTCTGTGTTGCATGTTGCCATGACAGCTACACCAAACAAAAAGCTATGGCTATCTGCTCTCAGGATGTATAACCTAGGTGGCCAATGGTGTTATCCTGACGAGTAGCTCCAAGATAAAACTTTACAGTTTAATAAATTGCAGTTATTTAAGCTGTTCATTTCCAATCAGTATTTATCTAAAATGAAGAAGCTGTGACATAAATCGATTCTGCCAAGCCCCTGCTGACTTCAGTGAGCTCTGTATCAAGCTTATGTATTAATTTAAAGTTAGCTGAGCTTAGCGGCTAAAGTTATTTTTTTTAAGTTTATACTACCATAGTGACAAGGCAGTAGCCATATTTTAACCTGGGCTTATCCAGTGTAGAATAAAACCTGACTTTTACTTTTGTATAAAAATAACTCCCTACTGACTTAGCATTGACAGTATGATACTGCATCTGGGCAAAAATGTACAATGACAGTTGACTACTCTTCTTTTCAAGTTCTGATGGAGAGAACCGTTCAGAGTGAATATAGATGATAATTACCTCTATTTCAGTTTAGTAGCTAGACTTCTGGAAATCTTGCTAAAGCCATTTGCATCTAAACTGTAAACTTGTATCAAATGATAAAGATCTGCATTGCAGGGTCATCATTGCAACAGCTTTCTGCAAACCAGAATCATACAGATGGTTCATTTATGCAGTTTGCTTCACTCTATTGCACAATGTATGGATGGCAATTTGAAGTTGAAACAGAAGACTCTTGATTTATGGGTGAAAAGAGATGAATGAGTACGTTTAGCCCAAATGGTTTGTTTAATTATGCTCTGAATGACTTGATTGATGAAGACATTTAGACATATTCTTTGAATAGAAGAACAGTCGCTCAGAACGTATTGAATAGGCTTATCTCATTGACAGTCTCTCTTTGTGCCACTACCTCATATATTGGTCCAGATGTGGATAGTATCTCTGTTTCCTTTTGCATTGTGCAGATTCTGGTCTTTTTGGTGTCCCGCTGGCAGTTTTGCTGGAACAAGATCAGAAAAAAGTACCAGGCACCAAGATACCACTGATCTTACAAAAAGTAAGTGAACACAAAGAAGCCAATTTGTTACAGACCTACAGAATACTAAAGACATTAGTGTTTTGTCCCAAGTGCCTAAACTCACAGTAATCTAGCCTAACATTTCAAGTGTAGCACTCAGTTCCTATAGAACGTTCTATATTCCCCACCCCCCCAATGAGGTGGAACATTGTGCATTAAGTTTGAAATTTGGCTTTATACATGACTTACCTTTGCTGAATTAATGTGGTAGAGAACGCAACTTCGTAGGCTGTTACGGAATTTTTTTTGAATTACCATTGGTAAATGGAGATTAGGGGCTTGATGCAGAAATTGTTGCTAGGTACCTACCTAAATTGTGGTTTCACAGATGTTGTGAAAACTGTGAAATCTAGGGCTAGTCACAAAATTCGCAAAAAAAATAAAAACAGGTTTTTATTAAGTCTTATAGCTCGCCCAGGATGGAAAGGCGCAGGCAGGTGGGGTGACATGAAAGGGGCAACAGGCAAGACGGTGGTTGCCCCTGTCCTCTCCTCCCTCCCAGGCCTCTGCTAATCAGCTCTGAGGAGAGGGGCCAGATGAAGGGCAGCCAGCAGTCAAAATGGCTGCCACCCCCTTGTCCCTCCTCCCCCACAGGGCCTCTCTGCCAATCAGTGCTGAGGGATGGAGTCTCTCCACCAATTAGTATGTAGGGGCAGGGCCATCACAAAATGCCCGTAGAATGGGCTCTTTGTGCCAGGACAAAGTTGCAAAAATAACTTTGTCTCACCATGAGTTAAGTAGGTACGTAATGACTGGGTGAGTTTCTGTAAATCCTAGTGTTAATGCAGGATGACCAGCCTTGGCCAGCATACACAGTTTCCTGGTGGGGCTGCTCCTGGCTTGGCTGCAGCCACCTGGGTACTACTTAGCTCCTTCCCACCTGCAGCAGCTCTTCATCCCCTTGCTCCTCCTTCTGCCCCTGCTGCACTGCACTGAGGCAAACTGCAGCTGGGCAACTCCTACCTCATCTCACAGGGCTCCAGCTCCAGCTCCTGGCTGCCTTCTACCCACTCCGGCCGAGTACCTGGAAGGTAGCTGGGAGCTAGAGCCCCGTGCTGTGGGGCAGGAGCCACCTGGCTGCAGTTTACCACCTGCCTGGAGCAGCACAGAAGGGGTAGGGGCAGGAGGAGGAGCTGCTGAAAGTGAGGGAAGCTGAGCAGTACCTGGGGGGCTGCAGCCACTCCAAGAACAGCCCTGCTGGGAAGCTGTGCAGGCTGGTTGGGGCTGGAGCTGTGCAGGCTTCAACTATCTGAACTATCTGAAGTTGAAGAGCCGGGCACGGGTGGGAACATGGTGGCACTGACCTCCCCAGGCGGGAGCGGGCAGGGCTCAGCCCAGTGTGGCATGCCATAGGGACAGCCACAGACCAAACGTGACTGCGCTGCCTGGACGAGCTCTAGCACATACCCCCTGCCTCCCTTCCCTCCCCAGCACTGGCCTGCTTCTGGGACCTAGCACCCAGGGAGCGCCCCTATACACACCTGTGCACGTATCCCCACACCCTGTCACCCTGCTCCCACAATATACAAAATACTTTATTTTGAGCAATTATGTAATTGGCTCTATATACACCATTCAAAAAACCCCAAACAAATCAGAACAAAAATTATATTTCAAAATCAAATTAAAATACATTATAGTAGATTTTTTTATTTTTAGTATATTATTTTTAAGCTATAATTTGTTAAAATTATATCTTCTGAAAGATTTCAAATATGTAACCATCAACAGCTCACCAAAACTCATTAACTGGCACTCCAGCCAAAATAATTGCCTACCCCAGACTAGATGAAAGTACTGTGAGGTAGATATATAACTGACTGAATCATCATGGTCAATGAGCGATCATCAGTCTCTCAGTGTCTAGCTGGGAGGAGGTATCAAGTGGAGTTCCCCAGGGATCTGTCATGGGTCTAGTATCGTTTAACATCTTCATTAATGATATGGGGGATGGGATTGAGTGCACACTTAGTAAATTTGCAGATGACACCAAGTTGGGTGGAGTTGCAGATGCACTGGAGGGTTGGCCTAGGATCCAGAATGGTTTAAATAAACAGGAAAAATGCTTTTCAATCAGATGAGATTGAACAAGGACAGGTGCCAAGTCCTGAGCATAAATACAGGCTCGGGAATGATTAGCTACGATGCAGTACTGCAGAGGAGTTGAGGGTTACAGTAGACCATAAACTGGATATGAGCCATCTATGTTCTTTCTGTTACGAAAAAAGGCTGACAGCGTCCTATGTTGTATTAACAGGAGTGTCACTTGCAAATCAAGGAAAGTGATTCTTCTACTCTATTCAGCAATTGTGAGGCCTCGCCAGGAGCTGTGTGCGCAGTTTTTTGCCCACACTTCAAGAAGGAAAGAGTTCAGCACCAAGTGACAAAAATGACTAGGTTCTTGGGAAGTAAGATTTATGAGGAAAGGCTGAAAAAACTAAGATTTAGTATGGAGAAGAGAAAACTGAGGTGGGGATTGATAATGTTCAACTATCTGAAGGACATTTACAGAGAGGGTGGAGATGGCCTTCTCTCTGGCCGTAGAGAACAGGACCAGGAAATATGGGCTCAAGCTACAGCCAAGGAAGCTTTGATTAGTTATAAGGAAGAACTTTTTGACTGGGGGGGAGTGTTAAGCACTGGAATGGGCTATCTAGAGAAATTGTAGAATCTCCATCCTTGGAAATTTTCAAGAACGGGTTGGACGGAGGCTTGACTAGGAAGGTTTAGTCAGGGGCAATCCTGCGTTGAGCTGGGGTCTGGACTAGATGACCATGTGAGGTCCCTTTCAGCCCTACTTTCCTGTGATCCTGTTTTTAACTGGAAAAATACATTTAGAATGATCAGGCATTTGTGATGTGCTCAGGACACCTGTTTTTTTTCATATCTCCTGTGATCAGTGCCATTAACATAAATACAGTAAAGTAGATCATCCTTTTTTGTTTATGCAACCATGAAAAAAAAATCCTGCTGTACCGCATAGTTTATAGTTCACCTTAGTTCATATAAGGTGTATAGTAGAAGTATTGCCCTAGTGTTTCAATTATCTACTGGATCAAATAGATGTAGTCAACATTTAATATTTATACAGTACTTTGGATGATTATTATGTATTTTGGTGAGCACAGTGATGTATATCTTGTATTAAATACATGACATGCACAGTATGAATATATTTCCATTGATTGTACTAACTCATCTAAGCATGAATAGGATTACCAATTCTGTTGTGTCTTTTATGAGAATATAATTTTTTTTATATATTTATATTTATTTATATATTTTATATTTAAAATATTTATATATTTTATATATTATATTTTTTTATAATTCTGTTCAGACACAATTCTGTTGTGTCTTTTACGAGAATATAATTTTTTTTCAAACCTAAAGGCTCTTCAGTGATTGCAAGCACTTAAATTTTCCTTTGTGAAGTTGTAAATAAGAGTGCCTGTAAGAACGTAATACAGAGCAATCTACAGCTAATGGTTTTTAGTAATGCCCATTTTTACTGAGATTAGAAACTGAATATTTATTTTTGAAACCAGAGAAGTTTAGAGAAGCAGTTTATTCCTTTTATACCTTACCTTTATATAGGAAGGTTGATGTTTACAATTTCCATTAAAAAAACAAACAACCTTTTAATAGTGTGGATGAAAAGTACAAGGTTAGGATCAGGTGTTTCCTGCAGGAAATGTATATTTGAATTTGTTTGTATTGATGGTAGCCCATTTTTATAGCCTTGATATTAAAAAACCAAAAAAATCTAGTGTCCCAAAGCTATCTACATAGAACATTTTAATTAGCATCTTGGCCTCATGCAGCTTGATTTATGTTGATTGACAGCTGATTTCCCAGATAGAAGAGGCAAGATTGGATACAGAAGGGCTTCTTCGAATACCCGGAGTTGCAGCAAGAGTAAAGGTAAAAGATTACATTGACTCTCAATACCCTCATTTACTGGTTTTAGTTCCGTCTGATGGTACAATTGGTACTGAAATCTTAAAAAAGGATTTGAACTAGGCTAGCCAAAATTCCCATGCTCTTAACCTATATCCAAATCAGTTGTATGCTCTGACCAGTGTATTCCTGTGTAGTCTGCATGCTACTTGGAAACTCCCTTCTGACTTCATTAGCTCATTTGACAGGTAGATTCAGTCTGTGGTATGCAAAGAGCAGGCTACCTACAGTAAAAAAACTTCCTTCATTATCTCTAGAAACATCAGTACCACTGCTTCTCACAGTATTCACGGTCTTACTTGCATCTCTGTTCACACTGATACTTTTCAGAGTGGCTGCCAATTATACTCAAACTGTAACCCAAAATAGCTTTAATTCAGAAAACCAAAAGCACAGGTTAATTTACATCAAGAGGTGTAAAGATGGTTTGAATTGGCCTTAAATTCTGAACAGAAAGATCATTTAAGCAGATTCAGCTGCCCAAAGATGTCTGTCAGGCTCTGTCATCCACAGCTTTGTCCAGCAGCTGGTTCATATGGAACGATGGAAGGGACAGAATATGATGGTAACTGGCCTTATTTACCAGTAACTCAAAATCTTCACACCTTTGTTTGGTCCTCAGCTTTTACTGTCGTATCTGGGAGTCCTTTTGTTTGCTCATTTGAGTTTTTGTTTGTTTGTTTGTTTGTTTTCAGGTGTTTCTGTGCAAAGCGTCATTCATTAAATAGCAGCAATATTAACCAGAATCAAACACTTGAAAGAACTTGTCCTTTGACCAAACCTACTGGTTTTCCAAAATGTTGCACACATTTACTTTTCTAGGAAAACCACTGCAGAAAGTAATCAAAGATAATACGCTCTCTGTAGTAATTGTATTTTTGACCTAAAATTCTGTAAGATACTACTGAAAGCCTTCAGAAAGGAAAACATTCTTGATCAAGTACCGTCAGCTCTAGGTTAATTTCTGTAGAACTCAATTACATACTTACTGAACCCTGTCATTGATGCACCAGCATTTTTTTCTGTTACAGTGACCAGGCCATATATTAAAGCAATTAATAGCATCATAATACAAGGAATAGGCCACAGCGTTATTCCACAAAAAATGTGTATAACTTTGTGGCTGGTTCTTATGCCATTAAACATGTGGCCAGGTGTGCCCCTGTGGCTGGGAGCCCTGTCAACTGATGAGGTTCCCAGCTGTGTAAAGTTTGCTGCTTGCTGGTGCAGGAGCCTGTGATGATCATCCTGGGCTCCCCCTGCATCAACAATAAGGCACAATGGGATCTAATGCACAATCCACAGTCATGGCAATCCTACAATGCCACATGTGCATGGTAGGAAGTGTGATTGTGGGACTGTGCATCAGATCCTGTTGTGCCTTATTGTTGGTGCAGGGGGAGCCCAGGATGATCATCACAGGCTCCTTCTGTACCAGCAAGTAGCAAACTCCATGCAGCTGGGAGTCCCATCAGTTGACAGGGCTCCCAGCCACAGGGGCACACCTGGCCACATGTTTAATGGCATAAGAACCAGCCACAAAGTTATCACACATTTTTTGTGGAATAACTTTGTGGCCTATTCCTTGTATTATGATGCTATTCATTGCTTTAACGTGTGGCCTGGTCACAACTTAAAGCACACTTCACTGGTTAATCTCTTATTAAGTATAATATATAGCAGTGGCCTTTGAGTTGCACATTTATAGGGCCCTTAGGTGGGTTTGTCCTGTAGAGGAGACCATATTGCTATGAGACAGCGCAGTAGGATTCAGACCTATATGATTTGTTAGGTATATTTTCTCTCTGCATTAGGTTTTTAACTGTGCATGTCTAATACTAGTCCAGTATTCTTTTTTTTTCTGTAGCAAAAGTAGTAGTAGCAGGTGGTGGTAAATGATATTTCAGATGATTTTTTTTTTCAAATTGTGGAAAAAATTGCCATGTGCATAATGCATACCTCTTCCAACAGCACAAAACCCAGCATAGTAGCTGTTTCTGTTCTGCTCCCTTTCAGAGTCTTTGCCAAGAACTGGAAGCAAAATTTTATGAAGGGACTTTCAACTGGGAAACGGTAAAGCAACATGACGCTGCAAGTCTTTTAAAACTCTTCATACGAGAGCTGCCTCAGCCACTGCTTACTGTGGAATATCTCAAAGCTTTCCAGGATGTTCAGTGTAAGCAGCATCGTTGTTTATCTCAGATCTAAGCTGGTGATACCAGAAACAGCACTCTTTTAAACACAGACAAATACTTCTTTGCTATACAGTTTGTTTTGCTGCTAAGAGTGAGTCTGAGGAATAAATGAAATAGCAATGAGATTTTTTTTTTTCCAGAAAAGATTGACTGTTGTTTTGCTGCTATACCAATGATACCCTTTTGGGGCTATCCATTTATTAGCTCCCATATGAAAGAAAATATACAGTGTCACTTCCTGTTTAGATTTTATAATACTGTTTAGTGTGATGAGGTGAGTTACAAAAAGAATGTCATTTTATGGCTTTCATAGTAAAGAAAAAGATGAATACAGGCAATGGTAGCAACACATGATAGCAATAAATTATCAGTCTGCTTAAAGAAACAGCAAGGAGGGGATAGGTCATCAGTAAATCAAACATGGCAAGATGGATGCCTTGGAGACAGAAAAAATTGTGTGATGGAGAATTGTGGTAAAATAGTCAAAGCTAAAGGTTACCAGGAGTTTCTTAAAGAGCTGCAAGTTTGCTCTGAGAATCTCTCAAGTTCTGTTGAGTGATACAGCAGCTGAAAAGCAACCAGTTACTTTAAAAAAAGAGCAGTTCAGTGAAAGTGTAGAGTTCAGATTTTGTGACGCTTTAGAAACCCATCAGGAGTGGTGCCTAAATTTTATGTTAACTCTTTTGACCATCACAGGAATAACTCTGACTCATTTCAGAGAGATCCCTGTCCTGATATCCATGACCAGAAAGACTGGGTACTTTTGGAGGAGCAAAGTCAGGAGACCTTGAAAGACAGATGGACAGAAATATGCAAACATTTGTGCCTACCATCTCTGAAACTAGCAGTCTTGAGAAAGTGATTCACATTCTAGGCTCTCGTAAAGAGCACAAGAAAAGGCTGAGTTGGGGAAGGGTTTCAGCCATCATTGCACACTCAAATTCTGTAGCTGTTGGGCAGTAAAACTTATGTTATTACTTTATACTTTTACATTATGGGGGGATCCCCAGAGATACGTTAAGCTGGCTGCCATCATCTTTTGGTGTTCCAACAGCTAGAGATAAAGGGGAGTAAGGAGGTTTTGTGTACACCCTTTATGCTGTACCAGTCTCGGGAGGGGATATGTAAGAGCTGACATAATGCGCTTTACCCTTCTACAATATGGTAGTCTGTCTTGTGCCAAGGGTGGTATTACAAACCAGAGATAACAGCCAGAGAATGTGGGCTTGTGTTTATTTACTTATGTTTATTTGAAATGAACCTGTCTGTTTTGCAGGGGAGAGGATGATAAGTGCAGATGTTACAATTCTCCTGAATGTCTCCAGCACATAAAAAAAAACATACTCAAAATTGCTATTAACCTAAGTATTGATTTAATGTGATTTGAATAACTGATTTCTAATCATGACCTAAATAAGCAAGCAAGAAACTTTTATTTTAAGTAGTCTTATTTTCCATTTACATTTTTTTTTTACTTATTTTCCTAAAAAGGGTTTGATAACCATTAAAATGTGTTATGAGAAAAAGATAGCTGGTACAATAAATATGCTTAGTTTTTGTTAAACAAAAGGATATATTTTATTTATGCAGTTATATACATTTATAATATTCTTATTCACCTTTTAATTTTTACACAATTATATTGGAGACTGCTAGAAATGATATCTCTTATTTACCAAATGATTATTTTTTATTTTCTTTGTCTCAAACTATATCTCCTTGGACACAAATTGGAGTTTGTATAAAATGGAAAATAACCCAGATTTGCAGAATTATTTTATTTACATGCTGGATACACAAGAACAAAAGCAAGTTTATTAATCCATGATTAGTCATTAACACCAAGTGATTTATTAAACAAAATGTTGTTTGTTGTGAGTGAACTGAATTGTTGTTGTTACCCATTTAATCCCAGAAGATTTTACAACAAATGGCTTTCATACCACATTATAATCCCCAAACTGAAAGGGAAAACAACAAGCTTTACTGCTTTTTTCAACTTCTAAATTAGTTTCTCAACTTGGAACAAATTGGCACTAGGAGGATTTAGGAGTTGCAACACTTGTTGTTATTGCACCTAACTTTTAAGTGGATGGCTACCTAGTTGCAGCTACTAAATCTGATACCTGAGAATGTGACCCACCAAAGCCAACCAGCTGATGTGAGATTAGCCAATAGGAAAAGCTGAGGAATGGTTGCATCTTAAACCTTGCTCCTCTTCAGAACATAAATGCATTTTTCTGGATTACAATGTTATGGACTTAACTCTCAGAATTCTACCACCTCCTGGGTTCAAGGTGATGTAAACCAGCCCTTTCTCACAAAATACATGTGGGATGGAAGAACAGGAGATTGGTTTCTAGTAACTTATCCAAGGCGTAGGAGCCCCGTGTTGACCACCAGCCTATTGGATATTCTGTGGCAAGTCTCTCAATCCCTGCTGTTTTACTTTGCATAGAACAATTAAATACTCATTGGTCTACATGTTGCTGGGCTTTAGTACTTCCTTTTGGAAGTCACATACTTCTGATGTGACGTGCTAATGTGCAGTAGAATTAATGTGCTTCTTGCAGCTCGTGTAGATGCACTCAGTAAATTACGAACGCATTAATGGATTTTCAGGGAGCTGGCCAGGGCAGAATAGAATTACACTTAGGCACCTAAGTCCATTTAGATACTTAATAGGATCTGGGGATCAGGCTTCGTGGGCAAGCTAGGCCTAGTTTGGGGATTCTGATAGGTTTAAGCACCTAGAAGCCCTGTAGGTGCCTTGGGAACTTAATTGGCAAAAAAGCCCGTGAAATCGCAAGTATTGGGGAAGTAATTTGTTAAGGCTCCCACCTTTGTTAAGGCTGTCTAGTCAGAGATGTGGGTTTTTCAGAAAAATTTGAATTGGAAAATTTTCCAATGCCGTAAATAGAGCTTGATCTGATGCAGCATGTTTATTTGATTTATATTTGGTAAACAACACTAAAAAAGTACCCCTGTGTTAAATTTATGTCCCAATAGTCACAAGTAGTTCAACTGAAATATTTGACAATAATATGTACTTCCCTTACATTGTTTGTTTAAATTTAAGAAAAAAAATGAAGGCATTGCAAATTTTTGGCATTAATTTTAGCATACCCAAGGAATTGTGCATAATATGCCATGCTTTGGTTTTGATTTGACCTACAGCTGGTTAGGTGAATTCATAATGTGATTTTGGGTTTGGATTACTGTGTGAGTGTGTTTACCCTCCTGTTTACACATCAGTAAAACATATATGTACTGTCTCACACACTTCCTAGGGATAATCACCTGAAAAACATTAATTACAACTTTGAAATTACCAAACTTGCCTAATATTGTATTGGTAGCCATTATTGTTACAAATGAATTTTATGAAACAATTAATTTTTAGAAGTGGAAAATTTCCCACAGAAAAATAAAGCACTGGAAAATGTTCTGCCCCACATCTCTGTGTGTAGTATCACACACACAGTTCAGTCATGTGTGTCATAGCTAGAAAGAACAGTTATGAAACCTGGGGCCCCCATACCTTTAGTAGAAACACCTGAGCATCTTTGGGTCAGGATTTACAGCTGATGAAGGCCTCACAAAACCAGACAGCTTGTATCCCCTTTTTCCAAAATAAATAAGTTGATCCAATGAAAGCTATTACCTCACCCCTTACAATTATGAGAAAAGCAAAATTTAAGTAGGTTTATATTTTTAAAAGGAAATCAATGTATGTCGATCCTAAAAAAATCAATTTTAAATAAAAATATAATTTCTAACTTTTTAACAATTTGATTTTTATCTACCATGCTGTTAACCTCATCATCATTGGTTCCTCACTGCAGCTGCTGTTGCTTATGAACATTGAGTAGAAATCCATAATGTTAACACACACCTGCTACATGATATACAGTCTACTTACGTATACAGGGAAGATCATGTAGCAGTTAATGTAATTTCAGTCAGTGATATATATTCAGACATCTTCATGCTAGCCAAAGCAAGAAGGAATGATATTCTCTCCTCTTGCATATTGTTGCATGTCAAAATAAAGAATTGTAAAGAGTCAAAGATACTGCCAAAGTGGTGCCGAACCATACAGCAACTAACTGAGTCATCTGGGACCTAAGCATCAGAAAAGAAGGATCTGCCAATTCCTTGTCAAACAGTGAGAACTGATCTTTTACACACTTGGTGTTTTACAGGAATACTTCATTTAATTATGCTTTTTTAGGGGGAAAAATAAAACTTTTAAAGAACTGAAATTTATGTGCTTCATTGGCAGATCTTCCCACCAGGAAGCAACAGCTGCAAGCTCTGAATCTTTTGGTACTCCTCCTACCTGAGGCAAACCGAGACATGCTGAAGGTTAGACTTCTTAATCTTTTTCTTTAAAGCATGCACTAGGAAATGTTGCTCAGTTCTAAAGGGCCCGTTGGGAAAAGTTCCATCATTTTTGAGCATTTTAGTAGTATGGACTATTATGATTCCTCTCTCTTTTTTTTCCATTTAAAAGAAATCATCCATCTAGATGCAGTATGTCAGTGTGAGTTAGGAACCTTTGAAAATTCTAGTCTGCACCCCAAATATTATCTTTGTTGGTTTACATAGAAAAGCAATATCAAGTAGCATGGTCAAGCTAAATTTTCAACTGGGTGGGACTTATTTAATGGCTGTCCCTCTCTTTATCTGTGATACCTAAGGCTTGCCTATACTTCTGTGATGATCCTAAGACTGCCCCCAAGAAATATGCTGTGCCTACATATTCACTTACACTTTGCGCATACCTCACACTGAAAAAATGCTGTGTGGTTTTGATTGGGGTCTGGTGTGTCCAAATCCACTCCCAGGAGCACTCCCCTGAGACGGAGATCATGACAGTTACAATCTGTTTTTCTGCAAGCAATACATGTGGATTGGGTGGAGCTTGTTTTTGCCAGTGCCTTAGGATTACCATAGATGAGGTGTAGATATGCCATTCCTTTCTCCAGAAACTAGGATTTAATAATTCCCCTTTATAGCTACAGCAGCTTTGCTCAAAACCTCCCAAATAACTTCATAGTTTAGATCTGTCCTTTGGTAATATTGCTGCTTTTATGTTTTGCTATTGATCACTACTGAAATTGCTCCAGACAAAGAGGGCTAAAGGACATTTGATGGGTGAAGAGTTGCCTGGAACTGTTTCCCCAGTCCAAATGGACAAAGAACCCATTTGGCCCTAATTACTTAAACACATTTCTTTTTGATTTATTTATCCTTTGAAAATGTAAGGAAGGTCCTGGGCTGAGCTCCAACTGGCTGGAAGTATCTTTAATTGAATCATAGGCCACATCCAGATGAGCAGAGGTGTGTGCTTGCAGTATAGTAGTGGCACAAATTTGCACATGTGTTTTGTTGTAGGCCTCATTGTCCCGCTGTGGGCAAACTGGGCAAACTTTGGCTGAATCCAAATCTGAAGATTCGATGCTGATTCAGAGAATGAGAGATTTGTCCCTAGACACAATTTTTAATGTTTTTTCTACATACCCTGAGGTACCAGTGTGGCTCATGAACATTGAGATGCTGGGGTGGATGAAGCATCCCACAGGAGCTCTGGTGGGGTCCCCCGCATCCCCCGGCTCGGCAATCGGCCATGGGGGGAGACCCCAGGTCCCCCCCGAGACCCAGGAGGCAACAGGCACCGAGCTGGGTGGAGTGTGACGCTTCGGTCACTCATTCAGTTCGGCGGAGATTCGGCCCAATTCAGCAGCCAAATCTCCAAATCCGAATCAAATCAGGAAACCCTTTAATCTCTCTAGTTCACTTCTGGGTCCTACACAGTGTGCATGGGGCACCTCCTGTACTCCTGTAGGACACTCCATCTGCCCCACCATCTCAACATTCACAAACCGCCTGATACCCTGAGGTACGTAGAAAAAATATTTAAAGCTGTGTATATGTCCGAATCATCAACTCTCTCTGAATCAACTGGGTGAGATTAAAAGGTCTTCTGATTCGATTTTGGATTTGGAGATTCAGCTGCTGAATTGGGCCAGATCTCTGCCAAATTGAATCGTCGACTGAAGCTTCGCACAGCCCTAGTAGCCAACACCCAGTGCCTCTGGGAGAGGCTTAAAAACACCCTGTCGTATGTAGCAGAGAAGTGGGTGGAGGGGCAGGGGCAACCAGCAAAGCCCAGAAACATGGGAAATACCCACAGTAGAACATAGGCATAGCTGTGCCTAGATCACCCCAACCAGTAGCTGTTCAACCTCTGCCTGGATACCTCCAGTGATGGAGAGTCCACAACTTCCTGAAGTGGTCTATTCCACTGCCTTACCATTCTCAGAGTGAAGAAGTTTTTCCAGATATCCAACTGAAAATTACTTTGCTGCAACTTCAAGTCATTGATCCATGTTTTCCTTTTTACAACAAGAAAGAAAAGGTCCTTTCCCTCTGCTTTATGGCAGTCCTTAAAGTTTTTGAAGACTGCTCTCATGTTACCTCTTAAGTGCGTTTTCTGCAAGCTGAACATGCCTAACTCCTTCAACTTCTCCACATATGGCTTGCTTTCCAAGCCCTTTATCATCTTTGTCACCCCGCTCCAGACCCTCTCTAACTTTTCCACATCCCTTTTAAAATGTGGAGTACAGAACTACGCACAGTAACATCTTCACTTATGCTGCACATCGTGCACAAATCACTGCTCTCGTCATCAGCAGTTGGCATGACTGAACTAAACGGAGAAGGAATTCCCAGCTTGATGTGATTGTATCTACCTCTTTAGGGAAAGGTCAGTGGTAATGTTTTCAAAATGACCTGTGTAACTCTCAAGCTACATAAGAACTATGAACATTTTTACCATGTCTTTTGGAAGTATTATATAGCTTTCAAAGTTACCTAGATTTTCTTGAAAATTTTACTCCCCAAATAAAATGGAATAATTTACTTTATATATATTTAAGCTTAGGGTCATGGTTGACTTCACCAGTAGTGGTATAAAAAAGGTCAGATTGCTGCTATGTGAATTAATGTGTCTGCACTTTCCATCATTGTTTGTTTGGTTTTTTTTAAGTCTATATTTTAACAACAGCATAAAAAAACATTTTTAGTGACTATGTAACTTGATGCTTTACCGTGTATTACTTTTCCACGTGCAGAATTAGACTTCAAGTGCTACTCTCATTTCAGGTACTACTTGAATTCCTCCAAAGGATAATTGATTATCGAGACAAAAATAAAATGACACTAAACAACATTGCAATGGTGATGGCCCCAAACCTTTTCACATTTCATGGGTTTGGCTCAAAGAGTATTGAACAAAATGAGTTTGTTATGGCTGCTGGAACAGCAAATGTCATGCGCTTTATGATCAAATACCAAAAACTTCTTTGGACAGTAAGTATGTTTTTAAGATATAGATTAACTTTTCCTCTATGCCTTACAAAATCACACTCAAGGTGTCATTGCTTTCAAAGAGCAAAGAAGTGTCTGCACTGCTTTCCATGAAGTATGGGTGAGTGAGCTGTGGGGGTGGGGGGGGAGGGTTGAAACACAGTCTCTCAGTGGAATCAAACCAGTGTAAAATCATTGTAGAAAAGAGGGAAATTAGCCCCTTTGGAGCCCAAACAGAATGCTGTCTGTAGAATGCGTGACCTCAAAGATCAGTCACTGTGGAATATTTATGAATATATTGTATAAAGATCCATTTTAATGAGTAATTTAGTTTTTTCAGCTTAACTTCCTGTTTTGCAAGAAACATTATTTCAGTCCTTTCCTGCTGGGTTGGATTTTGTGCTTTGAGGGGGAAAAAGCTGTGTCATGATGGTGTAAGAAAACCCTGCATGTGGAATATAGGTCAAACCTGTGAAATATTGACCCCCAGGAGCCTTCAAACCAGTCTCTACCATTCTCACAAGTATAGAAATGTTGCTGTTTCTGTAGTATAGGCTCATTGATTAATACATGTTTCTGAATACAGGAAGTAGACAAACTATGTAAAACCTCAGTTTTCTCCTTGTTCACAGTAAAAGCTTATTTCTTGAATATCGCATTTATTTCAGAGGCAGTAGATCCCATATATAGAATCTTGCTCTTTGACTATTTGAATTTTTATTATTGGAAATAAATGATGACTTTTGCTAATTCCATTGAACAAGCTGTCATTTAAAATGTTTTAGAAAGTGCTTACTTCCAGAAAGGTATATAAAGGGTAATACTTGTGGTAATATTCTTTCAGATACCTAAATTCATTGTCAACCAAGTGAGAAAGCAAAATGCAGAAAGCCAGAGAAAAGAGAGAAAGGACAAAGCTATGAAGAAACTATTGAAAAAGATGGCTTATGACCGGGAAAAGCATGAGAAACAAGACAAGAACTCTAATGATGTAAGGAAATATGTATTCAACAAATCGCCATTATTAAGCCAAATTGTAACATAATTAAATGAGATGAGATTTTAACTTACTTGACCAAGAGTTTCCAAAAGTAATTAGTGATTTTGGGCTTCACAATTTGTTTCTAACTAGACGGATGTTAAAAAGGCCTGACTTTTAGAAGATGCTGCATTTGTTCTGTGAAAAATCAGATTGCCTTAAGGTTTTGACCATTTTACACACCCAAATTAGGAACATAAGGAAGGGCTAGATTCCCAAGGGGTCTTAGATGCTAATGTTTAGGCACTCAGCCATCTATTGGAATTCACAACAGCCCAAATTAGATGACTAGGTGCATATACAATGCAAAATTGAAACTTTTCCATTTTTTCATGGAATACTTGAATAAACATTGAGCCGGAGAGAGAATGACTTTGAAGCCTATTCCTTAAGAGGGCATTCGCAAAGGGTAAGGGATGTCTTGTTTCCAAAACCTGTTCCAGTGACTATTTAAACGTAGGCTACTAAAATCTAGTGAATGGAAACGATATCCTTAAGAAAAATCTAAGCAAGAAACAAAGAAAAAATAGTAAAACTTTGTTGTTTTGAGGACAGTGCTTCACAACTTATATTTTAAAGTCTGGTAGATAAGGTCTTGGAAGTATTGTTTTTGGGGAAAGGATCTGGATCTCTGTGGATCTGGCCCAGGTGAGATAGACACCACAACTGGTACAGATGGATATCAGCATATCAGTTCTTCATAAATACTTTCTGAATTTAAATTTTTCATGGTACTCTGGAGATCATTTGGAGTATTTTTTTTTTCTTTCCACATTGGACCTGCTTACTGGATTGTCCCTTTTCACAAGGAGTCTCTAACCAAAACTTGACTGTTACATAGGGATTTCCAATTTATTCAAATCCCTTTTTTTGGTTTATTTGCTTATAAAATATAAGTTAATAAATATAATGTATCAGAAACAGAGCCTGTGAAGGTAATACATATTTTAGATACATACACCTAACGCCAGACATGTTTCCCTTATGCCCTAATGAATACAAATCAGACTTGGATGTGAATGAAAAGAAGCTGAAGTCAGGTTCCAGATTCTGGTAAACTAGAGACACCTTGTGGACAGCCATAGCATTGCACTCCACTGTTATCCAATTTGTTGCGTGAGAAGCAAAGGGGTTTTGACAAAATAGTTGGAAGAGATATTAGACAAGATTTTGGTCACAAAAAAACCTGAATGACAAAACGGCACTTTGTGCCGAAAAGCTTGTCTAGCATCTTTTAGTTGGTCATATTTTAGTACCATTCCAGCCCTACTGATCTGTCATTTACAGATGTGGGTTTGCTTTAATACATGAAGCTTACAATTTTGTAATTAAAGCAAGTTTGTTCAGCCATTAGACCTATAACTAGAAGGTTTGGCACATGTGCATGCAGTGTGGTCTACCTGTTTCCCTGTTTTGTTTCTGCAAATTACAGGATTAACAAAATGCCTAAGTTCTCATTTTCTTGCAGCACTTTATGATGTTGGTTTCTTGTATAATTTCAGTTCTCTTATTCCATACAAGAATGGGACAGGCCAGTTACCTAAAGCGATGCTAAAATGTTCCTTAATGTACCGTTCCATTCTTTTGAATAAATGCCCAACTCTGAGGTTTATTGAAAAGTGCCTGGCATAAGGCAGAAGTGTGTGTGTGTGTGTGTGTGTGTTTGTGTATTCAGGAACACAAATCCTAATATGTGGAATTTATAGGTTTTTCAAGGCCAGGAAAGAATGGAAATATGCATGTATTATTTTAAGGTAAGCTAAATAACCAAAGTGTCTGTTTTGTCACAGAATTGAAACATTGACTGTGCATGTTCTAGTTAGCTATGATTTAGATATAACTAGTTGATTTCTAATAGCTGCATATTAAAAATTGTTTTCTCAGTTATCCCAAAAGTACCTTACTGCAGAAAGGCCAGAATGTGACCTTCTTGACTTGACTGCTAAGATAGAAGATGGCTGTTTTTAGGGAAAACAACAGGAAGACTTGGAAGTGGTATTTTGGTTGATGTATTTCTGCCACTAACTAAAAGTTTAGTCATTGCATGCATGCATACTCACAGGGAGTTTTCTATCTAAATTTAAAATGGAGTTAATCAAACTTTGACGCTATTGTTCTACGCCAATTTAAAAATGAGAAGGTTCTGTGAAGACAGTTCAGTAAATCTGATTTGGGATGGCAATTAAAAGAATGTTGCCATCATCTCTGCCCAGCATAAAAACAGCAGCAATAGAGAGAGAAGTAGTTAAATCATATAATACTTTTTATTCCTTTTTTTTCTTTTTAACTGATATAATTCAGTTTGGTTGATCATCTAAAGTTTTTTTTGTTTTTTTTGTTTTTTTTAAGGTATGGGTCATTAAAGAGGTAGGACTGATATCTCATGTAACAGATCCTGAGAAAAATGTAAATTTGCCAGTGCTATTTCTAGCAGGTGTTTAAGAGCTAGAAAGACTCTGTAGGGTTCCTGGAAAATCTAACTGCACCATTACCTATAAATCCTTGTTATGCATTTCCTGCTTTTTGGTGTTTGGAAAAATAGTACTCATAAAAGCATATTTTATTATATTTCCATCTTGCAATAGCTTCAGTGTAAATGGTTACCTTACATATGTCCCCACGTAATCAGAGAATATTTCTGAATTTTTTGCAGAAAACTGTTCATGGCATAGTTTACTATTTGTTGTTCATTTTGGTGCCATAATTTAAATTTAGATAACTGCACAGTTCTTAAGGGCCTGATTACCCTTTTTTACAGATATGAGTTAACAGAGATGCATCTGGAATTGTTCTTTAAAATACTGAAACAATGCACTGATTCCCAGCAAGTTGCATGTTTCATGGTCCGTATGTGGCTTTGTTTACAGTATTACACTTATAAATAAATAAATAAAGACCTATTTCTGCAGCATTTCATATACCATGCAGCTACTTAAAAATCAGTGTGTTTACACACGTTTCAGGTCATAATTACTGCCTGCACAGCAGTCTCTCTAAATATCAGTCACATCTTTTGATAATCCAACGCATACATGGGGATAGGATGAAATTCACTCTTCCATAAAACATCAGACCTATGTACCACTCAAGTTCCACCCTCAGAATAGGGGTTAAATTGAATTTCAGTGGTGGGCAGGCCTCCAGCAGGCCCTCAACACAGGCATACGTTGACATCTTTTTGTGTTGTTTGCTTTCCAAACTATCTTCCCTTACAGCGTTTTGGAACGTGTCTGCAGGCCAGATTAAACCTCTTTTTCATAATTCCAGTAATGTAGAACAAACATTAATCTGTTTCAGTTTGGTGGATGTGGCATCCCCCAACATTGAGAAATCCTCAGCTTTTACATCACCTGAGACCTTCACCTTCCATCCTGGGTAGTAGCCAGTTTGATGTGGGGGGAAATATGTTAGAGGTAGAACAGAGCTATCCAGAGCTGTGGAATGGTACAGTGTTAGGTAGAGCACACCATTCCTCCACATATAGCCCCAAAGATGGAGCCAACAAAAGGGCTGGATACACAAGGGGAATGCAGGGGTCTAAGTGTCTTTTATAGGTGTCTAAGGTTAACATTTGGGCATTAGTGTCATTCATAGTCTCTCCACCTAACCTTGTCAGCACTTAGATTTCTGCTGTTGGTCACGGGCACACCAAACGGTTGTAAAGTGCTCAGTGTCCAGCTTGCACTTAAGCACCCTGCAGGATGATAACACCTGTGTTTGCTTATCTGCCTTCTTGCAGAGCTGGACTAATGAGACATGGTCTGAGCACATCTAATCGACCCACAAAACACACCAGGAGGAGGAAGTGGTGATGGTGCCAGTCACATTGCCCCCCCACCCCAACCATTTTATCTAATGGATCTGGGAGACCCATATTCCTTCTTCCTGAAGGAATTTCAACCTGTGTCCCCAGCAGTAAGCTATTACAGTCATACCCGTGCCCTCTTCTTTCTGTCCCCACCAAAATATTTAAGTGTTGCATGAACAATGAAACAGCTCCAACAGGATGTTGAGACCACCTTATCCTGGAATATTTAGTAGCCAGGTGGCTAGAACACACTTGTATGAGATAAGTGCTCAAGTCCTTTTGGACAGAGAAGGGATTTGACTGGATCACCCATATTCCTATTATTTGCATTACCCATGGGGTTACTGGGTGCAAACAGCACACTACTATTACTGTCACTGTCTTAAGAGACATGATACCTCCCCAGCTTTTAAAGGGGAGTAAATGATTTCCTACTGAATAGCTTAGGTGTTTCCAGTTTCTTAAGCACCTAACTATATCCCGGAACAGTTCAGGGTAGCTGAAGTGGTGGAAATGGATGCTGTGAATTGCAGTAGGTAGCAGGGTGTTTAATTCCCCTTGTGGCTTTAGTTCTAGGTAGCTTAAAGCTGCTTTTGCTGCTTTTTCTTCCCATCAGTTACTCTGGGGTAGCTCCAGATCTGCTCTCTGTAGTTAATATGCCCTGAATAAATATGTAGTTGAACACAAACTACTCCTAGAAATTAAGGCGTTAAAGGCAATATATAGCCATTTGATAGGCTGCATTTCTCTAGTTACAAAATACATTCTCCATTTGACCTGCAACCTTGATTTCACATTATGGGAATTCCAAAGGTGTTTGCTCCTCTGCTTGTATAATTAGCCAAGCCATTTTCATGTGCATCAATCACATGGCTGATGAGCAGAAAAATAGTAATAATTTTTATCTAACAGAATACTGGAGTAAGTCCAGTGAAATGGTGTAAAACTGAATACTAAAATGAAGCCCGATTTTACATTTTCCATGCAGAACATGACAGAAGACCAATTAGGGACATGCATAAATAGTCTTTTCACCCTTAAAAGATTACTCCCTTGCTAACAGGAAATATGCTCATAATAGTTTTGAAAGGCAGGCAAATGATGTTAAAAGGTAACTTTTTGTATAAATATTAACAGATGATTCTGGTTATGATTGCCAATAGCAGTCTTTTGCAGATTCTTAATTAGACGATTATAAAGTCTTTTGACATGAATAGGTGTCAAGTCCTGCAGTTATATTCTGAGCATTGTAAAGTGTTTGAAGAAACTGAAGGTAGCTGGGGTATGCTGTAAACTATGGCAACTCTCAATCCCCTGGTTTAAGCCCAGATTTATTTTTCAGAGCTTAGTTCCTTGATGGAATTAACCACTTAATAGCACTTATACTCACCAAACTATGTATCTGAGACTGATTCCTTTCATACGCAGTGTAACTTCATTCATAGTCTTGCTTTAGATTCATATCTGTGAAAGGGAACTTTTCTAGGATGAAAATTGTAAATTTAAATGCCTCTGATATTGCTCACTAATAACGAAATAAAAATATTTCTGCTTCATAAGCACAGTAAATGTGTGTGTGTGTGTGGGGGGGTGGGGAATGAACCATGAAGTAATGAGTTACTTCAGAAGCAACTTTTATTTCTTCTAGTATTTTGACACTGTACTTGCTATGAAAATGAGCACATCTGAGACCAGGCATAAGATAGTGTAACATAGATAGAAAAATTATCTTATGTAGCCTAAAAAAATAAATCAGGACCATATTTATAAGTAAACCATGTCTTTTGTAAATTTCAAATGTAAGTTGAACAGAAAATACAGTCTATTAGATATTTCCTTCTGATAACTAATATAAGATTGATATTTAGCACTGTGGCATTTTGGGATATATTCCGAATATATTCTAGAAAACAGGAAACAGAGGGTAAAAATTGCACAGACAAGTAGGAGGCAAAGGGAAAGAAAAATAGTTGAGCAAGCTGAACTGACCCATGAATACTTCGAATGTTTTTTGTTTTTGCGGGTGGGGGCGGTGGCGTTTCATTTTGTTTTTGAATGAAATTCAGGTTAAAGGAAAGTGGACATTTTTGCCTGGCTTTCTGGTGTACAGCAGCTTCTTTGTGAATCGGAGTCATATATTACTACATCAAACACACATGCTTCATAACATGCTGAAATTGAGTCTTATTATAGTAATAATCATTATTGTTCTTCTTAACGTCTTTGGAAAATAATTAAACATTACTGTTCTTCTGTGACAAAGTTCTCTATAGCCATTAGAAAGAGATTTGAGGGTCTGATGCAATTTAGTAAATTACTGTACAATTAACATTTTTCTGCAGTGAAGTAAAGTAGACAGTAGTTAAGCATACTTACAGAACGTTCTGTGAAGTTACTTATTCCATACAGCATCTTGAGAAACTCATCGAAGCCAGCTGCTAGCAGTTTTGTTCCAATATTGTTTTTGTTTTTCAGGCTGATGTTCCTCAGGGAGTGATACGGGTGCAAGCGCCTCATCTTTCAAAAGTTTCCATGGCAATACAGCTGACAGAAGAACTAAAAGCCAGTGATATAGTAGCCAGGTTTCTCAGCCAGAAAAGGTAGAGACCCTTTTTTGTTTGTCTAGCATTTCCAGATAAGTGGCTTTTTGTATTGCATAACAAGAAGAATTTTTTAAACTAGTTTGACTGTTAAGGTGAGTACTCTGACCTCTTGAGTTAAATTTAGCCTATTGAAATAAATGTTTGATGAATTAACTACTTTTTTATGTTTAGTTTGTCCCAAGAAATGCTTCTTACGCTCCTTATCATGAACCCTGGCATCTTAAAACGTTCAGGAGTATGCCAAATGCGGTGTGTGGTTAAAGAATTAATTGCTGTTTAGTCAGCTGGGTTACGAACTGCATTCACGGACCCAGAAAGTTTTTATATCTTCCCATGGGAAATTTAGTAGTGAGCTCTAAGACAAAAAGCCTAAGAACTTAAGAAATAGGGGGAAAAAAAGAAGATAACATTTTAGGAAAATACATTAGCTATAAAAATATACAGATATGCAAATATGTTAATATGAGAGAAACACACATGCATACATCTAAAGAAATAACTGTATTTGGGGCTGATACCAGTCTCATTGAAATCAAAGGAAAAAACTATTACCTTAGTTGGCCTTTGGATCAGTTCCTTTAAGTGTGTGTGTGTGTGTGTGCACGTGCGTGAATTGGAAGAAGGAGTGTTAGGGAAAGAGAGAAAAATGATCTATTGCAGTTTCTATATCAGTTATGTAATTATTTGTGATAGTACAACAGTGTGATTTTACTGGATAAGATGATGAACTCCTTCATAAAAAAACAGGTTTTCAAGGCAATAAGTTCCTGTTGAACTGCAGCAATCTAGTCACAATCATGGGAAGATTTTTTTCTCACCTCTAGTTCTGCAGAAAAAATGGTTTGCACATCTTTTAGGTGGAAAGAAAAAAAAAAGATTAAAATTGTGGCTTCCTGAACACACTTGTAAAGCTATAGCAGTAATAGGAAGTATACAGTAGAAGTACCTTGTTTTGCAACAACGGTTAAAAAAAAATGTCAGTATGGAGCCTGATACCATTAAATCAGGCAAATATGAGCGTCCACTAAAGGGATTATTTTTATTCTTTTCTAACAATCTCAGTTTCTTTTAATCCAATTCACATTTCTTCCATATACTTCATTATGCACAATTATTCATTTGCTTCATTATACAGATACAGTATTATTGTTCACTTCTGTGTGTTACTAAAGCCCCCTCTACATGTTATAGGTATCACACAATTAGCTGGTTAATTGTTCAGTTACCTTGAGACCAGCTACATGTGCAAAGTACCTATCACACCATAAGAAGCTGCAACCAGCTGTAAAGGTAGATCTCGAAAATGTGTACTAATTTTATAACTGGTTGCTATTGAGCTTTAATTTGCACTTTTTAACAGGGTCTTCCTTTGGCTGGAGGCCTGTCAGCTGTGGGTTCCCAGCCGGAGGGGTGGCCTCTGCCCAGCCAGGACTGAGGGGATTCTCAGCCCCAGCAGATACCGATCTGGGTCCCGACAGCACCCTGCAGAAGCTGGCTCCCTGGAGCTTGTTTCCTGGTGCTGGGGGACACCTGGGTCCTGGCAGTCATGGAGTATGACTACAATCTCCCAGCTCCTGGGGTGCAGGAAACACCCAGGCCTGGGAGACGGCATCTGTCATGGTCTCCCAACCCCAAGGGGTACAGGAAACCCTTGAGGCTGGAAGATTGTAGCAGCCACAGGGTGTGTGCGGCACTCCTGGAAGTGGGGCTGAGGGGCTTCCCAGTTGCGGGAGCTTGTTTCTTGCTGGTGCAGGTCAAGCCTGGTATTAGACTCTCCTGTATTGACAATAAGGCACAGTGGGATCTAATACACAATCTCACAGTCACACATCCTGCTAGCATAATTGTGTGGATCATGCATTAGATCCCATTGTGCCTTTTCCTGCACATGTAGAAGGGACGTAAATAGGGCAATTTTGGTATATTGTCAGTTTTGTTAACTAGCATAGTATCTCATTTAAGTGATCTGATTGCATGCTGTTTTGGCAGCACAGGTAATCATTTTGTTTTGTTCATAACAGTGGAGTTGTCTCATCTCTCCAGAAGGAGGAGGTTTTCCTGTATGAAATTGGAGGAAATATCGGTAAGATCGTTTCTCAAAATCTTCTCTTACTGAAGTGAGATTCTTTGAGCCTAATTTTGCTGCTGTTTGCACACACGCAACCCCTATTTGTTGCGTGTTGTAAATGGGTTAAGAATTGATAATGGGGTTGACTCATTCACATTGGATGCATCTACATGTTCATTAATGCACCATAGTTACTGCACACTAGGTTTAGTACTTGGTTAACCAAGCACTAAATCAATGCACACTAATGTACACTACTGTACAGTAGCACTGGCACATAGGTTTTTAGTGATGCTTACTGCGCAGTAGCTTAATGCTACTGCACAGTAGTGTATTAGCACACTACTTTGCAGTGTTATTAGGTAGTTAGCATCTCATATAGATGCGCCCACTGTGTTCATCAGAAGGTCTCAGGATCTCTGGTCACAGAAGCTGCTTATAGACACAACCTTCCCCCCCTCACCCAAAACGGTGCTTTACTTTAAACTCAGTGCACCCCTGTGCTTTTTTGGTGCTATTATCTAATACCCAATTAAATCAGCTTTAGATAAAAGCACCAAAAAGCCTTGCTGAAGCACATGATCTATGCAGACACTGCAGAACCTGGGTGAACTAACCCGCTGCTTCTTCTGGTAAAGTGTCTTGTTTTGTTTTTTTCACAATTGTCAGCAGCCGTAATGCTCCCAGAAAGCTAGCAGGTGCAACTTAAAAAGTGACTGATCAAGAGGTAGCTGAAACTAGAGTATTGACATCCAGAAGACTTGCTTATTTGGCACATTTTTAACACATCTGGAGTCTTGTCTAGAAAGCTGGTGCCCCCACTGAAGAATGCAGAGCTAATGGTTTCAGGTGCAGGTGTGCACATTATACCACAGCACTCTGTCACAGATATATTGGGCCCAGAATCTTTAGGGAGATACCTAACTGTTCATGGAGATCTGCCAAGTTATATTTCTTTATTTGCATTTATTTCAAAGGGCCTGTTTCCATTATATGATAGTTTTACATAAAAGGCATCCCCCAGACAGGCACTCCCCATCCACTCCTCTGTTTTCAAGACTGCCTGCTTGAAGAATCAGAATCTGTTTCCTTCCTGCCACATCAATTAGGAAACTGAATCCTTGAAGGGGTGAGTTTTGCAGCACATCCTTCCATATGTAGCAGAGGCAAATTTCATGTCCTTTGAATAGACTGTTCTGTCCCAGCCCGTATAAGCTGTACCATGGTTTCTGAGCTGGTAACTGAAGTTCCACTGGGAGGTAGACATTGAAATACACCCCCACCTGGGCCACGTTGAGATTAATAGATCGGGACCACTGCCCCTAGAATTGGACCCAGAAGTGGGCAGGCAGCCAAAGCAGAGTTCAGTTCATCACCAGGTAGGCTGCTGAAAGCTCTAACACTTTCATACTAGGCATTAGATGTATTTTATAACAAAAATCTAACCCGAAAGTGAAAAAATGGGTTTCCTCTGGCAGAAAAAGTTTCTGCAAACTCCTTTCCAGCCAGTGCCATAGCAAGGAGGTTGGGGAGCAAGCAGGGCAACCACCCCAGGCACCGAAGGGAAGGGGCACCAATAGGCACTGACCATGGCAGGGTGCGGGACAGAGCTGCGAGCGGCTTTGTAGGGATGGGGGAAGGGTAGCTCCCGCCGCTGTGTGCACTCCCAGGCAAGCATGGGGGGGCATGTGCACCCCAGATCTTTGTGCAGGGCAAGGATGGGCTGCAGGCTTTGCCCTGGATGCCAGATATCATTGCTCTGGCACTATTTCCAGGCATAAATGAGGAAAGGGGGTTTTGAACACTGCTGCTATGCAGCTATGCAAAGGTTCAGCCACAGAGATGAGTCCAGATCTTTATCAGTTGGGGAATAGGAGCCTTTAAATGAAGGCAGTTTTAGGGTTTGTGTTTGTCTGAAGTATTGTTTCTGTTTTGCCCTGGACAAGCCTTTTCAACCATGTTCCTAGTTAACTCTGTCACTTAGGCAACAGGGTGACCTCAGAAAAAAATCAAATATAGAAGTGATATCCTTGGCAAGTTGGTAACAAATATCTCATGTTCTCCCCCAGTGGAAGAGACAGAAGTTGTCAGATTCTTCCAGTTGCTTCTTTCTTAAAAATGATAAATATTATAAGCATGCTGAACAGTCACCCCTTCATAGAAATGGATGATTGAAAAGGACTCTGAGATCTAGTCCCGGGGTGGCCAACTTGCAGCACAGGTGCCACAAGCAACATAGACGGCTTGTGTGTGACATGTGGCAGATTGGGAGGAGTCAGGCAGCACAACAGCATATATGGTAGGAAGTAAAAAGTAGAAAGTAGAAAGCAAAGCAGCAAACCAAGCAGGGAGCACAGGGAAGGAATCAGGAAGCCGAGCAGTGCCACTTGGGGAGGGTGCAAAGCTAATTTGTGGCATAGCTGCCAAAAAGTTTCGCCTCCACTGATCTACCATATTTATCTGAATCCAAAACAACTATGAATTTAAGTTGACCCTCCAACAATAAGATTCAAGGCATGGAAAATGTGTAAGTTTGTTATAATTTTCCATGTATAGAACTCAATTATTGTAGGGTCATATTGAATACGTCCCCTTTCCCCTCACAGCTACAGCTGGGGAAACAGTGGCAGTCAGCAGCCTGACTGTGTCTATTCTCTGCCTCCTGCCCAACACCTGTCCCTCTTACTGCCCCATACCCCCATGTGTGTCTGACACCTGGTCCCCTGTGGTGCCTGCTGCAGTGCCACCAGGTCTGCCTGTGCCTTCCTCTTAACCCCACCCTGCAGCCTCTGCCCCCCAGTGCTTACCACCAGTTACGGCTCTAGACCCCTTCTAGCCTAGGGCACATACAGCCCTGGGCACAGAGCACAGAGTAGTGCTGGCTCTGGCCCAGGTGTGCTTCAGTTTTTTCTCTAATCTAGCATTGTAAGGAGAGTTGCTACATTTTTCATTGAGTGTGGGGTGCCAGATAAACCAAGACCCACACTTATTCATGTTAAAGGTGCGCCTATATTCTCAATGCCAGTTTAAAGAAGACTGTCTTGTCAGTTCTATACAGCTGTTTTTCCTCTTTTTTTTGGATGAGGCACATTTTGGTTAATCTAGAGCAATATCATTTTTAAAAACAAGGGCCTAGTGTTGTGTTATATGCCAGGTAAATAATGCTAATGCAGTGTGTGAGTACATGAGTATATTGTAGCTTTGTGGGTACATGCCTATAATAGTAATATGTCGTGTCGGTATTCTGTAATATGGTGTAGCTTTCAATGAGTGTTTAAGAGAGAAAACATGCCTCTGTTGAATGTGAAGATGTGGCAAGCTTAAGATTTTCTCTGAAACTCTGTTAAGGAATATGGTGGTATACCAGAAACCTCTTCCCTTTTATTGTAAACTTTTGCAATAATTGTAATTTTATCAACTCCCTATACAGTGGAGGCGCATCATACGCGCATTTAACTTATGCGAATTCATCGTACACGTATGCCCTGAAGTGCCGATTGTTTGGATTCAGCCTGCAGCTGCCCCCCCCACAGCGTTGTGCACGGGGCCAGGCAGCTACACTGGGAGCAGCCCTGCTGGGAAGCTGTGCACGCTGGCCGGGCGGGAGTTTGGTGCAGGCTGCCCTGGGTGGGAAGGAGGGACTGTACCACTGGATGGGGGAGGGAGCGGACTGTACCACTGGGCAAGCCCAAGGGTAATTTTGACTATACGCAATTTTCACCTTAAGCACTGCCTTTAGAACCTAACCCCCGTGTAAGACACGACTCCACTGTATTTCCTAATTCTAATTCCTGCATCAAATATTGTAGGTTGAGTAAGAAAAGCTCTCTGACCTTAACCTGCTGGCCAGGCTAACAGCTTGAATCTTTTAATACGTGTTCTGTGTCCTCTTTCTTCTGCTCTTGATTCTTTGTGACACAGCAGACTCACATTGAGCCAGCACAAAGGGAATAATTATCAACACACTAAAGAATATAGTAACATGAGCAGTATTTGTTTTGATTTTTGGTTGTTGCTATTGATTTTGTCCCACTTTACATAAAAAAGTAAGTAGGGAGGGTGACGTCTTCAAAGATTCTGTCTGCAGTGGACTTGTCCAAAGCCCACAGCCCAATAGGACAGAGTAGGAGTTTCATTATAAATGCTGTTGTGGACCATGCCAAGGCTGGAGCTAGGGTTGGGCACTGCAACCACTAGAGCAAGAAGGTGGGGGAGCAAGCAGGGCAACCACCCCAGGCACTGAAGCAAAGGGCACCAATAGGCACTGCCCAGCCATGGCAGGGTGCAGGACAGAGCTGCGAGTGGCTCAGGGTAGAGGTGCAGGGAAGGGGGAAGGGTAGCTCCTGCCACTGTCTGCACTCCCAGGCAAGCATGGGGGGCATGTGCACCCCGGATCTTTGTGCAGGTCAATGATGGGCTGCAGGCTTTGCCCTGGGCCCTCAACCCTGAGCCCTCAACCTTCCCTTGCAGGCAGTGTGGAGGAGGAGGCTGCCTGATTCAAATGCAGAAGGGACAAAAGGTGGAGATGAGTAGGGTAATGGTGAACAGATTAGAACAAAGAGTTTGTGGGGAAAGCTGAAAGCTGCCATGGGAAAGAGGGAGCCTGGGAAATTGTAACCAGGAACTTGGATTTAGAAGTGCCCTTGCTTTTACTAACCTGTCTTGCTGCCTCTCTAACCTTTGGAATCTTGCTGTGTGTATTAACACCTCTTTTATTATGGCTCATGCAGTTACTAGACAGAGTAAACTAAAATAAAACACTAAGAAAAATAAAAAATGCACTTCTTCTCTCCAAGACTGTCCTATCTCAGTCCAGTAGTATGTGTTACAGTGGAAACAGATGTCACCTGGTATCTCATTTATGCCACCATAAAATGTTTATGGCAGCCCAAATGCTGAGCAAATAGATGTTGATACCCATGTTGCGCTACGTGAAAGGAAAATTAGTGGCACGACAACAGGTGGTCATAGACTCTGCTGTTTAATTGTGGTGGATGTCTGTTACCTCTGTGGTGCTCTCCCTGCTCAGCCAGACCTGTGCTGCAGGTCAGACAGGCACTCCCACACCACAAGCACAGCATCCCCTTCCATGTGTAGTGTGCCTCTGTAGCACCCCTGCAGCACAGGTAGTCCAGCTTCCCCACTCCAGGGCAGGAGCAACTGCATGAGGGTATGGTGGCCAGTGAGAGCTCATGGGCCACTTGCTAATCATTTGGGGGCCGCCTGTTGGACAGCCTTGTTCTAACTGAACAATAAACAAGGTAATTAGAAACAACCTCACCAGCTAGAGCCCCCAAGTTAACCAAAGAAGAAAAGAATTATTCCTGACTTTAGCCTTCTTTTTGCCCTTTGGGAAGTACCTTGATGGTGAACACAATGCTAAAACCTAAATAGAATGGAAAAGCTTAATCAGCTTTGAAAGTCAATTCACTTTCTTCACATTCATTTAATCACACATCTCTCTTTACCAGGAGAACGCTGCCTTGATGATGACACATACATGAAGGACCTTTACCAACTGAACCCAAATGCTGAGTGGGTTATAAAGCCTAAGAATATTTAAGCTCATAAGGAACTACAGAAGACCAACCTGTGGACTGACTTCATAATACCACGGGTATTTCAAAAGGAAAGTGCTTCCTTTTAGCATTAAAATGCATTGAACTGTTAAAGGGATGTTGTTAAGCCTGTGCAAAAAAAAGACCTACAATGGTTACCAATAAATGTATGCATTTACTCAGAGTCACCACAAAGTGATATCCAAGATATTATACATTCCTCCACCCATACTTAGAATAAGAAGTGACTGTCTGGTAACTAAAATTAAAATGTCAACTTTTTAATGGCACCCATTGTATCTTGAGGATAATCCCGTTTGGTAGGTTTCACTTTTGGTATAACTTCTGCGAATTTTATTTTTTCAAAAAGATGCATCATTTTATGATGCATTACAATCTGATGTAAAGGCCCACACTCATTTCAGCAGCAATGTATAGCCACCTTGCATACAAGTTTGACTTTTTTCTTAGACTTTTGACATTTAAAACATTTAGTGAACTGCCAAAAACTGCCAATTACTTATGAACTGCAGAACACAGATGTTTAGGATAAAATAAAACAAGCGGGGAGAGTAACTGTGGTCTGAATTTCATACCTAGCAAAATACCAATCCCACCCACAACTTTAGGCTAATTCTTCATTGCAGAGTTAACTTGGGCTGTTAGTCAGGTATTGCCCCTACCATTCACACACCACAAAGCCCTCTCATCTAGTTGTGGTGATGCTTTACACCGGAGCTAACTGGAGTGCTCTGAGGGGGATTCAGCTGGTCCCTCCTAGTGGATTTAGGCTGAAATTCTTGAACATTGATAGTCCATCTGTGTCTTCCCAAAGATCTCTCTATGTGCCCAGGAAAACAGAAAAGTTTTTCTACAGTAAAAGTTATAGTGCAGATTCAGCTGTGGGTTACAATTCCAGAAGTCATGAAGAGAGCAATACAGTCCT
The DNA here is from genome assembly GCF_001723895.1 of Crocodylus porosus. Taxonomy (NCBI): domain Eukaryota; kingdom Metazoa; phylum Chordata; order Crocodylia; family Crocodylidae; genus Crocodylus; species Crocodylus porosus. Next base: position 104,721,658 of record NW_017728918.1, on the reverse strand, counting down.
GTATTAAAGCCATTTATATCAACAGCTTGTATATATTGACAAAAAAAAATTCCTAGTCACTTTAAGAATTGTTAGCAAGTCTTTATGGTATATGTTGATGTCAACATAAACTTTTGCCTGTTTATTTTGACAAATAAGTTGATAACTGAATTGGAAGCCATCCTTTCTCATCATTTTATGTTGAGAAACTGTCTAACAAACATTAAGCTCTCCTTAAAATTGTACAGACAACTTCTTGCACTGACTCTGCGGTGCATTTACTGAAGTGTGCTTATATCAAGTGCTGACACCAGGAAACAAATTGTGGTCTGATACAATGCAGTGGGGGTACAGGTACCAGGTCACTGTTCCTTCACATGCAGTGCCCGTGTGTGCTGGCTTATAAGTGCTTTATTTGAGACTTCTGACTGAAAGTCTCAAATGATGCTTTTTATAAGACCTACGTTGCAGGAGAAACTAATGAATACTTGAATGAAGACTCCGGTTGAAAAATCTGGAACAAAAATATGCCATTAAAATGGAAAATCAAGAAAAGAAATCTGCTAAAGCTACCCATTTTTGGCATTAGAAATTAGAAATGGCTTTGAGCTTTTAAAGACGTTAGATATTTACCAAATAATTATGACATCAATAGCAAAGTGTGGATGACTCGCCAAATGTTCACCCCCGCCCTTAACACATGCATTGAAAGTTTCTAGCCAAAAAATCATGGGCTCATACAGAATATTAAGGACCATTACAAGAAAATTCTTGCCTATGAAAAGTTGGCATCCACTGACAGCAGTGAAGATTTTACTGAAGATGTGCTGGGGCTTTGCACAATCTAAAAAGACAGTTGTGAATGAAACAAGATCATTCCAAAATGCTTTCTGCATGTACATTTTCAGTGATCTAGGTGAAAGAAAATTTTGGAGATTGTCACCAATCACATTGAAGATGATAAAAATGACAGTCTTGTTTGAAGTTCTGGGTTTGGAAGAAGCATTTATTGATTTTTACTATTAATATGGTTGCTGATGAATAATGCACAGCAGCCCTAAAAATGATTACAGATTCATTGGGATGAGTGTTAACAAGCTGAAGAACAATAGAGCAATGGCAAAAAAGAATCTGTCTGTTCTGGAGAATATACCTCGTCTGTCTTGCAAGTGTAACTTCTGACATGTGTGAAGAATTACAGCTACTTTTTGCCCAGTGTAAGCCATCTCACATTACAGAGGTAGCAGTCATATATTTGGACAGATTACAGTCTCTATTGTTTCCCCCATGAAACAGTGTTTAACAAGTGATCGTATTGTTCTCATATTGTTGAGAATTTCTTTGCTGATTGTTTGACTTTTTAAATTTTATTATAGTCTATAAGAACTGCCATTTACTAGATCAGACCTATAGGTCCATCTAGCCCAGTATCCTGCCTCATACAGTGACAAGGAACAGAGGAGGATGCACTGGGCATGTCCAAAATTCTTTACCCCTTGTTCTTGTCCCACGGCAGCTTCCAACCTTCAGAAGTTTAGGAAGTTCCGATTTTGAGACCGTACTCCTACTCACCACAAAAAAACATAAGTGAATCATATTAGTGAGAATTGAATATACATCATGTTTACTAAACTATCAGTCTGGCAAATATTGCTCATGTTGTTGTTTTCTGGATTGTTTACTTTCTCATTTATAGTTCAGTGGTTTATGTTGACAGCTGGCTATGTCAGCATAAACCTAATAGACAATAATGTCAGCACAAGAGGTAGGACTACTAGCCATGGATCCAGTAACTCAAGCTTGATTTTTATGTGGCTATTCACACCCAAGTTTGGCTAATAGGGGCATTTGGAGCCGATCCCCAATATTAATTGCTGTGAAGACATACATACCTCTGAACCTCAATTTTCCACATTAAGTTCATAAGGCATCTTAGACTCGCATCTTAGGGCAAAATTAGGTCTTTAGGGCCTGATTCAAACATCACTGAAATCAAAGGAAGCTTTTCTGTTTAGTTTTGGTACAGGCACTAATACTGTAGTGCTATATCTTGTTTCACCTAATAGGCATCTAAATGGCATTTAGGCATGGAAGAGTAATCCTAGCGTTCCTTTCTACTCAAGGCTATGAAATCTGTCAACATGAGAGGTGGGTGGGTTCTTACTATTTAGTCTTAAGGATAAGATGAAGGCATGTTGCAAAAGTAGATATGGTATGGTTTTCAGGAACTCAAACAAGGCGAAATAGGATTGTGCTTAGACACTTGGCTATACAGGTGCTGCTTAGATAATCGATAGATGGAAGAGAATCTGGAAGATATTATTTACAAGTGAATTTAGCAGGAATGGTCCATTGTCTTATCATCAGCATAGATGATCATTAAAGCTTGGTTATAGATTGTTTTCTATAGAAAGGGGTTTTATATTTTCAGGCAAGTCTGCTGGTGAGTTATCTCACTTTGGTAGGGGACAGAGCACACAGGTAACTGGGTGTCTGCATGCACATTTGCTTTAAAAAAAAAAAAAGGAATTAAATATATTGAAGTGAAGAAAGAAGTATTGTTCCCTTGAATTCTGTGTGGCAAACAGCCCTGTGGATAGAACAAAAAGTCTATACTGTAAATAGAAGGAAGAGAATAAGAAACAGAAAATGCTTGCATAAATATTTATGAAGCTAGAATAAAATAAATGTAACTAAAAGTTGTGTAATACAGCGAACTGTGTGTTAATAATGCTTTACTTGTAGTTCTTCAAAAATGTATTACCTGTTACTGGAACTCTAGAGGTTATTTTAATTAAGAACAAAATGCTGATGATAGGATCAGCTCTAAAATATCAGCAGAAAATTATACAGAACTGCCCTGTGGCTATGATGATTTAAATAACTTTGTTGCTGGTTTAGTGCCATTACATTTTTATATTTAAAGAGATCTTTTATAATTATGTTTTTTCTTAATTCTTTTCTCTTTTGAATTATTATACATGTACATAAAACATAAACAAGTTATGCTGTCTAGTTGTTGAATGAACATTTTTTAAAATTCCTTTCTTTATAATGTTTACTGTTTGTAGCTTTGTATATAAAAAGATGTTTCAGATCAAAAGTGGTTTGCTTGTTTTTCCCCCTTATGAAACTACTTAGAATTTTATTATGTTTCATATTTCTTTATCTATTGTTATTATGTGCTCTCTAATAGCTAGCATATAGCCTTAGAGGTTTGAATGCCAATCAAAGATGGTTAGTAACGATCTTAGTTTAAATAAAAGTAGTTCTCTCTCTCTCTCTAGATAAAGATATATCGATATCTAGATAGATATATACACACTAGATGAACCTGCACTTTGCTGCAGAAGATTTATTTTGATTTTTAAATTTTTTTATAAACTTTTGTCATAATCATCGTCTTCACTTTATGGTTTATGCATCATTGCCTGTTCCAACTTCAGAAGCTTTCAAACCATCATTTTCATCTGGTTTCTTCTCCTGTAGACTGTAATTGAAATTGTTGACATGGGTGAGCTACCAACCCTCCCCGCACTACCCCCAACCAGGAGGACCAGACCAGAGCCCCTTTAGCCGATGTTTTCACAGTCCCCTAGAGACCTTCATGGCATTTTAACAAGGTAGCAAACATTATTAGATGCACTGTAACTGGTATCTAGGCAACACTGAATCTTGAGCAAAGCATTTACTGAACAGCCCTTCATCGTTATATTACTATGAATTGTGTGTAGGCCAGAAGCGGGAAAATATGGCCCAAGGGCTGGATCTGGGCTGCCAAGCACTTTCAGCCAGCCCACAGGGCTCCTCAACAAATTGTACCCCGCCCAGCCCTTCCATCCATGAGGATGAAAGTGAGGCTCCCACATGTACACGCAGGCCCCAAAACATACCTTACTGCCTGACTCCCACCCTTGTGGGTGGAAGGGCCATACAGGCCAGTGTGCAGCTTCCATGCAGGGCTGCTGCTGCCGCAGCCCCCCAAGACCTGCGTCCCCAGTCTCCTGCTGGCTCTGGGCAGCAGGTAGAGAAGTAGCAGGAGTGGGGCTGCAGCTGGGAGGGAGCCTGGAGGGTGGGGCTGGGGCTGGTGGCAGTGTGGAGCCCACACCCAGGGGAACAGGAGGCAGTGGTAGCACGGAGCTGGGGTGGGCAGCATGTGGGTGTGAGGGAGAGTATGGGGTGTGGGGACCACCCACGTGCCCCCCATGTGCACAGCCCCTGCAGGCGGTGGTAGCAGTAGTAATAGGCAGGGCGCTCAGGGCACAGGCTTCAGCCAGTGTTTCACAGTTCAGTGAAGAGCATAGCCTCTGTGTGGCTGCCTGTATTGCCAGTGCTCTGCCACTTGCACACAGCCCCTGCACTCAGACGGCAGGGAGGTAAGCCCCACATGCTGGAGCCAGGTGTCTTCCCTGCCAGGGCTGCTCAGCACCAGAAAGAAACTTCAGGCTCTGGAGCTAGCTGCCTTCCCTGCCTGGGGCGCAGCCCCTGCAGGGAAGGCAGCTAGCGCCAGAGCCTAAGGCATGTGGGGCTTCCCTCCCTGCTGTTGAAGTGCATGGGCTGCACATGAGTGGCAGGGAGCGCAGGTGATGCGGGCAGCCGTGCAGAGGCTGTGCGCCTCACCGTGGTGTGCAGCACTGGCTGGAGCTGTGCCTCTCCAGGCACCTGTGCCCTGTCTGCTGCTGCATCATGGGAGTGTGGGGGAGTCCCCACACCCCCCCAACCTCCCACATACCCACATCCTGCCCCCACATATATAAACAACTCCCCAACATACCCTGTACCTCCCCACACACCTCCACACCCACTCACAACCCCTCCACACATCTCCACATCCTACCACACACCCTTACACCCCACCATACACCTCTATCATATGCACAGCAGTCCCTAGGGGTGTGCAGGGCCTGGGGCATATCAGCCTGTGTGGGGCTGTGGGGGGAGGGGGCAGTGGCCAGAGCCAGGGGGTGTCAAGCAACTGGAGTGAGGATGGGGGCAAGCGGCAGGAGCACGGGGCCTCCAAAAGCACAGGGCTTGGGGCAGTCATCCAATTCCCCCTTCCCCCTCCCCGGACAGCCCTGCCATAGTAACTCAGG
>NW_017728918.1:104694481-104716486 GCF_001723895.1 Crocodylus porosus | reverse complement strand
CCCCTCATGATATACAGAACTAAGAATTAATCTTTGTAGTTATTATGCGATCACCGCTATATACAATACACAAGCACAAATTGTGACAACATTTTTTTTGGTAATAAAATTAAAATATATATGTTATAGTAGGTGTTTGATTTCTAGTGTATGATTTGGCTTCCTTCTGGTGGCAAAGGTCAGGGGTTAGGGGGTGGAATCTCCAGTACCAAGATGGCAACAAGGGGGCGGGACAGCTATCAAGGGGCGGGAGTACCCATGTGGCCCTTGGCAGCTCACCAAAATTTGCTACGCAGCCCTTCAGTTGAAATAATTGCCCACCCCTGGCATAGGCCAATAGATCTGGCCTCCAGAATAAGAGATTCAATTTATATATTAAGTGAGCTCTTAGTTCTACAATACATTTTTGGTGTGTCTGGCACTGGATATGTATACTACATGTGTATGTGATGAAGCAACCAGATCTTCACATTTATTGTAAGTTCCACTTGCTTGATCCACCTGCCACTACAGTGGCTTATATAATCAATGGCTTCCAGGAAAGTCCAGGAGAATAGTTAGGATAAGAAGGTTGGGCAGGTGCAGCTGGAAGGTGTAACAGATCTGCGTGTTTGGAGGCATTCATAGATGTTTTGAGTGCATGCAAATAAGACACTGTTGGGGTAAGGAGCATATTGTGTATGAATCTCCCCAAATTGTTGGCACCACATCACTGCTTTTAAGATAAAAGTCTTAAAGGAACAAAGAGTATGCCTTCAGATCATCAAAACTTCAAATACAATAGAAAACTAGCCCAAGAAAAGATTTGCCACATATAATCAGTTTTTGTGACAAATCTAAATCTATTTAAGCACTCTGGGCTCTTTCTATTATACCTCAGATTTTTAGAAGGAAATAACCATTCAAGAGAATTTGTGTACACCAAAAATTACATTAATATACTAATGTAAATACTAGCATTTATGTTCTTTATGTCACCATATAAATTTGTCAATAAATCCCCTGTAAAACAGGCAGCTAAGTAAATAGGCACCATCTCAATTTTACAGATGGGGAAAACTGAAATTAAATGACTTGCCTGAGGCCAAAAAGGAGAAAAATCAAGCTAGTTCTTGCAGAAATAGCTGTAAAACTGCAGAATGTAATACAGCTTTGCCAACTCAAAACTTCAAAAATCATAAGTCAGATGCAAAAAAAGATGCAATTGTTTTTATCAAAATTATTTTGTGATTTTTGGATTAGACCTTTGAGTTTGGAAGTCCCTCAATCCAAGTTTGTGTGGCAGTCAGTGTTGAGAACTCCCCAAAATGTACTGAGCTGATTTGGCTCCTGCTTTAGTAGCTGTCTCCAGCTGACTGTCAGTGTAGCGCTTCCAGCCTCTTCCAAACCCCAGCCTTTTAAATAATTAATGCTGTCTCTCTCACTCTCTCTATTCCCTTCTCTGACCACGCCGCCCCGCCTGTTCGACTTATCCCTACTGCTGCAATTAAGCGCATACTTTTCCAATCCACAGATCAGTTTTATGTCCTCATCTCTGCTGCTTCTGCAGTTTCTTCACTTCCATTTCCCAGGCCATCACCCATGGGCAGGAGCTCTGCATTCTTTCACCTTCCCCAATCAGGAAGAGTACAATTCCTCCACGTGCTCCTTGCAGCCTTTTCCTCTTCTAAAGTCTTAGGTTGCAAGAATAGAGTGGGAAGGGAGAGGAGCAGGTTGCATTGTCACAGGACGGGGAGAGGGAGCAAATGTATTTTGCTGGACAATTAGGTTGCTCTTCTTCTCCTTTACTCACCCCATTATGTCCTTTGGCTCCCCAGAAGCAAAGGGAAAGCTCTGCCTTCAGAAATAGGTTTGATTGGTCTTCATCCCTGGAAAGGAATAAATGAACTCTAGGAGGGATCTGGAGCTTCACCCCAGCCAGAATTGTATGGCTGGTGAAATAGGGAAAGCTGGCAAAACTGTTTATACAGAAGAACACTCCTCTGCAGCTGTCAAATTACCAAATTCTATAGTGGGGATATAACTGGCTATTCAAATTGGTTTGTTCAAAAGTAATCAAAAAGGGGGGAGAACGTGAATCTCTATTTCGTTATTTTTTATTGTGTCATACCTAGGACCCTGTGCTTGTGGGCACAGTCGGATATAAAACTGGTAGAGCTTGCATCCTGGGCAGCAGCACCGTAGGGCACCACAACAGAGGCAAGGATGGCTTGAGGCTCCAGCCTTGCAGAGCAGCTTGGGGACAGGATGCTGTTGTGAGGGGAAGTGTTGCTGCCAATAGCCAAGTTAACACCCCCTCTCCCCACCAGCTCTGTGATTGCCAGAGTTTTATATGGCAAGTGAAAATCTAAAGCCCTTGATTTGGTGGTGGTGGCAAGGCTAGAAAAAGGTTAACTTGACTCTTGTCATGCTTGACACCTCCTTTCACAGCAGTGATGTCTCCCATAGGGTGGGGAATGGGTGGTGGGTGGGAGTATGATCAGGAAACTTCTGGCCCTGCACCCATCTATCCAAAACTTCATGTTCCCATCTCCATTCCAGAACCCGCATTCTTAAGTGCCAGGGGCTCATGCCCCAGTCTCCCACCAGGGGCTCATGCCCCAGTCTCCCACCCTTAGTCAAGCTACTGGGAATCATTGCAATGCAAATATGACTTTGAGGGAGGAGCCCCTGACTCCCTGTCCTGTATTTGGTTTATCCAATAATACTTCCTGTTTACCAGACCAAACTACCTCTGTAAGGCCTCAATCCTGCGCATAATTATCTTGGCTTTAATAGGGCTGGGTGTACTGACAACAGTCTGCTCAGAGGTTATAAACTGCAAGATTCAGGACTTAGTTATTAAGTTAATTTTATGCCTTTATCTCATGGGTTTTCTTGTGTTTGCAGACAAGTGGAACTACTTCTTGGTTATTACATCAGTATGTGTTTGCTGTCTGCTGTAATTTGTTGCTTCATTTGGAGGGAGAACTATTGGGAGTAGTGGATCAGTGTTTTTTAGAACATGCTCATCTTCATTTCCTCGTCTAAATGATGAAGTTTCTACAAAATCCCTGCAAACTGCCATCTGCAATGAAATGTTGATTTTCTTAAATAGGCCTTTCTAAAACGACACTTATTTCTCCTTTTCTGCTATTTGCTTGCTTTTTCCTTTCATTTTTGTGGCTTATCTCCCCAGTAGGTGGCACTGTTGCTCAGGCATTATTTTTTCAGCTTCTCTGTACAGCATCAACATTCAGGAATGAAAAAGTTGACATTTACTTACTTGGAGTATAAAATTATGTTACATTTGGCAAAAGTGAGTATAGATGCTCTCTGTATGCAAGAGATGCACTTACTGAACAGGAAGAGGATGAAACAGGCTAGCAAGCTGATGACCTCTTGTCATCCTCAAAGCATAAATCATGGAGAAATGCAATTTAATTTTTGGAGAAGGCGGGAATTTAAAATCTCTCCTTATAGCTATAACTACATATCTTATCCAGCAAGTGGCCATCCTTACATGTTTAACCTTTCAGTGTATACAACCTTCCATCCACATTTTTCTTCACAGCTCTTCAATGTCTAAGTCTCATTATTTTTGGCACCATTCTCTCATCTCTGTGTAATTACAAGGAATATCGCTCTTTTTTTGTGTGTTACATTTACATTATCATGTACCAATCTTGTCCTGCACCATCATTTAATTCCCATAAATTATTGGGACTGAAGAGGGTAGGCACAAACTGCTCTAATAGAAGGCTTAGTGCAGTAATCTCTCACTAATCACTGAGATAGATGTTGCTGATTACCAATTTCTCAAAGGAATGGCCTGATCTCATGAGGCCCAGCGAATTTGAAGGCTTGAACATTGGAACTTGTAGTGCCTCACAAAATTGTGTCCTACATTTGGTAATGCTTCATAGTACAGTATATTAGTAAATGTAAATAATTCATTAACAAGACTGCATCAATCACTGCATCAATCTGTTTAACCTCCCCTACCCAGTGGAACCGCAAGGTAGGCTAATATACAATCCATGGGGAAAGCTGGCATTTAATTCCATACATGCATTATTTTTAAAAGTCTTAACGAGGGAATTAGAGCTTTGATCCTCTAAGAGTCAATGTTGAAAAAGCTTCAGGTGGTTAGGTGGAACGTCCTAGGGAGGATTCTTATAGGTCAGAGCTCATCTGAGCTCCTCCCTAGTTGAGACATTCGATCAGACATCTCAGTGGGCCAAATGACCCTTTGCTCTCTACAACAAGGCCTGAGCAATCAAATGCTTCCATTCTTCTAACCTTCATGTGAGCAGTTCCCAAACTCTTCCTGAGCAGGACCCAATTCAGGACTTATCATTTCATGCAACTTCCATACAGCAGAAACTGTTAGTTGTGTGCCCACAGTTAACAGGGAGTGAGGGTTCACCATGCCTCCACTGCTCATGTCTGTGCCCACTTTTACCCCACTTTGAGAGTTAATCTGGGGAAGATTATCCTTGACTGAAATACAAGTTAATTGTCCTGTTTAACCTTTCACTTACTTCAGGTGTAACAAGTCCCTGTCCGTGTTAACGGCAAGCAGACGAAGTGGGAAAAGGGGAGCTAGGGGCTCTGTGGGTCTCACGACTCCACTCATAACTGCCAGGGCTTCTTATCTGGAAACTGCTGCTCTAAAAGGACTTCCACATCCTCCTTTCTATCCAGACCCTTCACCCCCTCTTTGGGAAGGGACAGACACCTCCTGGGGTGAGAGAGTCAACTGCCCAAACATCAGAAAATACTGGATTTCTCCTTCCTCAGAAAGATTTTTCTGAAGAGCTGCTCTGTGGCAACATTGCATAATGAGGGCAAAAACTGTAAAAGCATTTTCAAATGATTGTGCTTCAGGTTAGGCATCTCAGCATCTTGACCTGCAAAGGTGCTGAACACCTACAATCTCCATGGAGGTCAATAATGCCAGATGTTGCTGTCCTGATGCTCAGGCTCCCAGGGAAAGTTCTAAAGCCAAATCTAATTTTTAATTCAGGCCTCAATTTCTCACGTTAACACTAACCAGGCTTTAGGACTTCGGGTGCAGACAGAAGTGCAGCTCCTCACTGTAACTGAGAATGCTTTGCAGGAAGCATTCTGAATTGCAACAATCTCCCGAACCAAAAAGAAGTTAATTGTTGGTTCCAGGGGAGAGAGGAATCCCCTAGCAATGGCCCTTCCTCCCTCAGGGTGCTCCAATGTATCTGCCCCACCCTCCAGCGGGGGCTGAAAAGCCCCCAGACCAAACTCTGTCCATATCCTTTCCTCCCTCTCATGCTGCAAACAATGACAGGCTGGGAGGCAGCGCAGACACAAGTTACAGAAGATGCTATGTCTTGAAATGTCTTCATTTGACCCCTTATGCAATGGCCATTTTTTAAGCTGTCTGCAGCCGTGCACTTGTGCTTGCTCATGGCTATAGACTGCTTTCTGTGGCCAGATTGGGTGAAAATTGTCACTTTTGTCTGCACCCTTTATTCATAGTTGACTCTCTTCTACATCTCAGTTCACAATGAGTGCCCAAAATATTCCAAGTATAATATTAAAACAAACAGGCAAATAGAAATAACAGCCTCTAATATTTCATATTTTATATGGTGCAAATGCAGATTCCCTCCTGTTTTTAAGGTCACAAGGTACTGTGCTCTGCAGTTGTCTTTCTCCTCACAGTGTTCTCCCATATGTTTCTTCACTCCTTTCAACTCATGTCAATTTGATCACTGATCACTACCAAAATTTCTTCCATTGCTGCAATTTTTTTTTAGTGCTGCTGGTTGTTTTGTTGTCTACTGTGGCTGACTTTCCTCATACTCCTACTTTTTTGCCTTTGCCTTCCTCTTTGCTTGCCTCTTAATAAGTCAGTCTGACTTTTGTGCCACCTCAGGGACACAGTAACCTAAAAGGCAGTAATTCCATACAAAAAGTGCAGAAAGATTACCTTAGAGAATAAACTACTTCATGCAGCATTTTTTGTTTTTCTGGGGGGTTTTTCAATGCAGGAATTTGACTCCTGAAGCCTTTTAAAATATTAGTATTCCATAATCTGTAATCTATTGGCAGCTCTATGACTATAATTAGGACAAAATCATATTTCATCTCTAGGATGCTGAATTGCCACTTAGGCTGATTTTATGCATCTTATGGGTGTGTGTATACCACACATACAGCATTGCCCAGCAGGAAAACACCCAAGCACATTTTGCTCATCTATTTCTGCTTGCTTGCCTCAAACCATTAATCACAGTGGTGAAGCTGCATGAGTGTATCATGTATATGCAAGACTGAGATCCTGAAAGCAGCTGCAGTCATGGAAAGGGGACATGTCCATGGTAGCCTCACTGCCACATTTCTGAGCTTAACTCTTGTGAAAAGAAGTGAGTGGCAGGATCTTGCTCATGCACATCCCTATTGAGATACACTGAGGACAAGATGTAGACATACCCTAAGGTCCTAGTCCACCCTCTCACATCCCTGGAAAACCATTATCTACGTTGGTAATGCATCCTTCATTTTAACCTTAAGGCATCTCAGTCAGAAGAAGTGAGGAGGAGAACCATCCATCCATTTTTGTTCAAGAGCCCAGTGGTTGGCATACATGCCCAAGAAGACCTCTCACCTCCTAGGAACTGCCCTAACCACTTAACCTCTCTTGCTTAGATGGGAAAGATCATGAGGCCAAAAAAGGGGGCAAGGAAAAGGAGTAGTATGCTGAAACCTAGTGAGATGGGCACTCCCTAGGAGGTAGGGAGCCCTTCTTTCTGGTCCTTGCTTGCACTGTTGTCTATGCATTTTATCCAATGAATAGTTAATAGAAAATGTATGTGCTATTCTTTGCACAAACATTCCTCTGATGCCCCTCAGTGCTCCTGAATGGAAATAAGTTGGGCACAAATGAACTTTTTTTAGATTGGTAATTGAATTCTCCTCCAACCTTTTATAACACTTTTAGGAACATAATGACTTGCCACATTTCATTGCAATTTTTGCCTACTCCTGGATTCATTTCATTTAATTAGTCTCTGCCAGTGCACCTGCTATCTACCCTACAGCAGGGAGAAAAGAAAAAAAGCATAGCTCGGGGGTATAGCAATTCGTAAAATCATGCAGAGATATTCTCTCTTAAAACTTAAGATGGTAGCCAAGACTTCCTAAGAGAGGGCTATTTTTAACATCCATATAACTTCAGCTTATACATGAACTGCTTTAGCCAAAATAAATGACAGTTTTCAGAAGAGAAATTTCTACAAAGTTTAGAGAAAATGGGTTATTTTGTTACTGAGTTATGCGTGGTTCCTTGCAAACTTCCCTGTTTGAAATTTAGACACATATCTGTTAGATACACCAGATTTTTGTGTGTCCATCTTGTGTTATTCTGGCTTTCCAGGCTGGCCACAGGATGTAGCTATTTCTCTTAGGTACTCCATTCATTTGACTACCATGTGTCACAATAGAAGCCCTCCAGTGCTTAATTTTTTTAAAAACCTGATCCGAAACGTGAAGGCTGAACTTATTAGACAGTCTGATATCAGGACTATCGGAGATTAGTTGGTTGGGGTTTATCCAGCATTTGTCTCTGTTCGTGGCAATGCATATAATCCTAAAGGACACCTCAGGTTTTATCCTTGAGAAACACAACTTAATTTTCAGGCATCATGTGCAATTAAACTCTAATTATATTTATTTCCGTAAAAAATCAATCTTATCTTTTGAAACTGCACGTTCTGTATCTTGCATGGATCACTGGATGGTTATATGAGATATTACAGATATCTATATCTCATATAACATTCTCTCTCTCTCTCTCTCTCTCTCTCTCTCAGTTAGGAGTGTCCAGGCTGTAGCATGCATCACTAGTAGCACAGCCAACTTCTGTATGTGACATGCAGCAGACTGGGGAGGGGACAAGGAGCAGCACAGTGGCAGAACAGGGAACAGACCACAGAGTAGCAGATCAGGCAAGGAAAGAGGATTGGACTGACACTCAGAGAGAGTGCAGGGCTAATTTGTGGCACATTTGCCTAAAACGTTCCCTACTACCCTAGGACAATGTAAAGCTTTGGAAACAAGGACTGTAAGGAGCCAGTAAAAAAGAAATGACACAGAGAAAAATATTCCATTTTCCTCATTTTACAGCACAAGAATTGAGGGATTTGTCTAGGGTATGGGTGTGCAACCTGCGGTGTGAGTGCCACAAGTGGCATGGGCAGCCTCTGCGCGTTGCGTGTGGCATATCAAGGAGGCGACATGCAGCATAGCAGCAGATAGGGCAGGACGCAGATAGCAGAGCAGGCGACTTGGCAGGGGACACAGGATAGGAAGCAGAAAGCAGAGCAGCAGATTGGGCAGGGGAAGGGGATCAAGGTGGCACTCAGGGAGTGTGTGGGTCTAATATGTGGCACACCTGCCAAAAAGATTGGCCTGCACTATTCTAGAAAATGGCAAGGTATTGCACGCAGAACCAGTAAGAGGACAACCTATAACTCCTGTGCCATAGGAAGTATGAAGATAAAGAATTTAGCAAAATTCAAAGGAGCACTGGACCTTGCAGTAGTAACCCAAACAGCCAGAGTCATAGCACGCAATACTGTCACAGGATTAGCTCTCCTTCGCAATTTGGTAGCCTAAGTCCAAGGACATAGATATTTAGACCTAGACCTGCTGGGCAATACAAGGGGTAGATCATAGAGACAGTCTTGCAGGATTGGGGGACTAGGTCAGCGACTCCATTCAGAGAAAAACTCTTCTTTGATCTCTGGTCACCGGCTTGGGGAACATGATGAACTTAAACGAACTGGGAAAGCTAAAAAGGAAGGATGCTTGCTTAAGTGAAGAGACTCAGCTGAGGCAGGATCGGCATTGTCAGCCATCTGGGAAGTCTGGGCACAGGATTTTTGTTATGAGCTTCATTAATAAGTCAGGCTGCCAACAGGGAAGAGTTACTGAGAAACCATGCCTCCATGTAAACCCTTAGAAGTAAACCTCACCTACCTGCATCTGGTTTGTGCCCCACATGAAGCCACATTGAGACATTCAGGACCATGTCCCAGTGTCATTTTCAGACTGTGCGCTCAAGCATTTTGAGGTAGACACTCATGGTTGGTTGAAAGCAGGTATGCAGCCTCATTTCCTGGATTTGGCATATGGGTCATACCCCTCAATGGGGCCCCTAGAGTGTTGAGGTTTAACCAACTGGTGAAGAAGGAAAAATGAAGCAAAGCAGAAAGAAAACACTGCCATTAAGCAAGAAGTTTACAAGGGCTACTCCCAAAATACTTCATATTTTAAAACAACCTGTAACTACAGAAGAGTGGGATGAGACCTGTTTTGCCTGAATATTGTCCTGTTCCCCCCTCTCCCCCCTTCTTTTGATGTGTCTGGTGCTGGCTACTGGTAGAGACAGAATACTGCAAAAAACAGAACACGGGCCTGTCTTATATGTCTTATAAGGCTGCCAAAATTCTCCACGGCAAGGAAGAACAGTAGGATCAGGCAGGCTGACAGAAACACTAAGCTGTACCAAGCAGTGGTATCAGGGGAAATATTGTTGCTGTACAGTATATAAACTCAAAGAAGTGTGATCTTGGGAAAGCCAAGGTACCTACAAACCTCCTAAACTCTTTACTGCAGAAAGAGAAGTGAGAGTCAAGGGAAGTCCTAAATGATCAAGGTCAGTAGAGAAATGAGGAGTGCCACCTTAAGAAATTTTGGAACCAGTGACAAACTCCTAAATTGGGTCCCTGCCCCTTTCTGATGCCCACATAATTTTCTAGCTACTCAAATTAAGATCATTGCTGGCTTTAATTACACTTGTCTCTTAAGCAAGAATAATAGAGCCCTATCAAGTTTTTAATGAAGAAGATGAAGAAGGTGATGACTAAGATGAAAACAAAGAAGACAAAGAAGAAACTTTTGCATGAAAGTCATTCATGACACATTAAAAAATCTGGCCCAGCAGTGTGCTTTCCTTCCCTGAAGACCTGGGACAAGATTCCTGGTTGACCCCTAACCTGTGGACACCCACAAAGTTGGGGACAGCACTTACAATTCAGGAGTTGAGAGCACAGCTCCCTATGGGCTGGGGCTATTTAGGGAAAATCATATTGTTATCCAAGAGTGGAGCAGCGTTGTGTATCTAAATGTCCCAGGAGGGAAGATTATTCATACTCTCCCATAATAAAAAAGATTTTATAACAATGTCTTTTCTCAATTCCACAGTTAATGTCATTTATATGCATGAAATTAAGGGATTTTTAAAATGTGTGGATACTGTACAGTTCTGATTTTGTTTCATATTAATGATACTATCCAGATTGAGGTTGTCATTGATGATATCCATTCTGTCAGTAAGAATGTCATAGCTGCAATAGCACTCAGGGTTCAAACACAGTTCTGCTCGAGCACATGGATGAGCACTGAGGTGCGGGTGGGAGCTATTAAGTTTCCTCTCTGAAGCACTAAGATGCTATTGTTGGTGTGCTCAAAAGGATGAAGCAGTTGTTAAAATGTAATCCAGTGTTTAGAATTTCCCTCACAAATATTGCTTTCCCTCATTGAATTGTTAAATATGGGTATAATGTTCACTGAATGCTGTTGAATCTTTATAGTAATTTCACCTGTTTGGCAGAACCCCCCTCCCCCCCCCCAAAAAAAATATTATTCAAATATTTGGAATTAATTCACAAAAGCATCCACCATTTCCATGAACAGATAAAATCTGTCTTAGTTTTTAATTCTGTCTCAGAGGTGCACCAAGTTGCAGCAGGGGGTGCCACAGATGTACTGTTCCAGTTGGTGCTAACATGGCCTCACGCCTGAGGCCTCTGTGCACTAGGCTGTAAATCCACCGTGAAAGTTCTTCTGGAAAGAGTGCCAGTACCGTAGTCTGTGGGTGATACTATCTTAAATTCAGTATCCTTGGGTTCAAAACTAAAGTCCAAGGCTACAGAATGCTCAATGTGAAAACAAAGTACAGATCTGCATGGGATATGAGCAGCCAGTATGGAATAGTGGAGAAGAAATTATAGCATTCTATGTAAAATAATAATGACACCATTAGTATCTGACATTTTTTAGTATATTTATCCTAGGAATACCTGTTATTTAAGTCCATTTTAATCACTGGAAAATGATACATAAAGACCATGGGAACTGGTATTCCATCTTTCTTGTGGCATCAAGATGCTCATCTGGGACCATCTGCCACATGATGGATGGGAACCTTTTCAATCTCTCCTGCCTCTATGCCAAAACCAAAGTAACTTCACCGTCAACTGTGGAACTTCAGCATGCTTATGATTGTGCTGTCATTGCACATATGGAGGAGGACCTACAAACAGCCCTTAACTGCTTTTCTCAAGCATACCAGTGACTGGGACTGACCCTTAACATCAGAAAAATGAAGTGCTTCAATAGCCTGATCCAGGCCAGTCAAGTCCCTCAGCAAAGATCCTCGGACAAGATCTGGAGAATGTTGAACACTTTGCATACCACTGCAGCCATCTCTCAAAGAAGGCCAACACTGATGAGGAAATCCAGTATAGCCAATGTGCCAGTGTGCCAGCCCTGCCTTCGGAAGACTGAATCGTCATGTGTCCCATGATCATAACATCAGGACTCAAACAAAGCTCCTACTATATAAGGCTGTGGTAATAACAACTTTTTTCTATGGCTGTGAAGCTTGGGTGACAAACAGGGCCCACCTAAAAAGCCTGGAATGCCTTCACCAGCACTACCTCTGGAAGATCCTAAGGATAAAGTGGGAGGATCATCATACACATGCCAGTGTCCTTGCTGCTTATGAAAACTATGAAAGCTTGGACAGTGTACAGGACAATGACTGGGGCAAATTGTTAAAATTGTTGGCAGAGGCCTGACCCTCTCATCACGTAGATATCTAAGAGAACCAGGGAAGAAGGCAAGGTAACTATATATGCATTTCAATTGACCTAGCAGCTAAAGAAAACAAAAGGTTAAATATGCATCTCAAGAGAAACCTGTAAAAGATGCATTGAATGTAGAAAGGTTGTTCAGTACGTGACATCCTCACGTTTCTCAAAACAGGATCCAATATGTCAATGTCTCAATCGCTCAAAGTATGTCTGGAGTTTGATAAACAGACCATCACTGGAAGCTGAACAGATTTAGGTCCCGTAGCCTCCCCTCGTAGGGCCTGCCCTGCTGCCCCCTGATCATGCGAGTGGCCCTCCTCTGGCCCCTCTCAATTAAAACAAGCCTTTCTGCTATTCAGCAGCTGAGCGTCGTATCAGTTCTCAGAGCACTAGGTTTAAAAACCCACTTTCTAAGTGCAACACTAACACTACCAGTATTGATTATTCAACATCAACTGCAATGAACAGGTACTGTGTGTGCATACCTGATATACGTTTACCAAAACAACTGCTATACTCCCAACTCAGTCGAGGATAGAAGACATATTGGTTGGAGGAGAGGAAACACTTCAAGGATCCCCTCATATTGAATATAAAGAAAGCGTGGCATTTGACATTGCAAATTGGGAAAACTAGCCTGGGACATGGCTACATGGTGATGACTTGTGAGAGAACGTACATCTTACTTTGAGGAAGACCATCTCACCCAGGAGGGAGAAAAATGACAGAAACAGAAGGAAAGGAAACAAGAACAAGAAATCTGTGGTCCAACTCTCCCTTTAACCACCATCTGTGGCATTTTTGAGAGTCTGCAGCTCTGGGATCAGCCGTAGCCATCAACCAACTTATTTACAACCATTTACTTGACCCGTGGGAGTGCTCATCCTTGACTGTGAGGGATTACTGCCTCTGTGATATATATAAAGAGGCTCAGGACAGATCCTCAAAGGTATTTAGGTGCCTAACGGTCACTGAAATCAGTGATTGCCTTTACAGAGCTGCTCTTAAATGACTTGGTAGGTTTTAGCAGTATGCCACTGCAGCACAGGGCCTGAACTCATAGATTTCATAGACATTAGGGCTGGAAGGGACCTTGCAAGATCGTCGGTTCTAGCCCCCTGCCCAAGAGGCAGGAAGTCAGCAGGGCTCAAATGATCCCAGTCATTCAAGTGTTTCTTAAAGTAATCCAGAGTAGGTGCCTACACCACTTCTGGGGGGAGTCTATTCCAGGCCTTGGGGGCTCGGACAGTAAAGAAGTTTTTTCTTATGTCCAGCCTAAAATGGTCTCAAGTTTCCCTCAGTGCTAGGCCGGTCCCATGATCGCTGTGCCATCCTTCCGTCTTTTTAGTATTGTCAACTATTTCTCCAACCAAGAGCTTGAATTTATGGTTCTTTTCTCTGCTTTTATTTTCTTCCTTTGCTGTAAGCCTAACATGCTAACATCTATTCATGCTTCTCTTGCCTAACTTTCTTCTCATGTACCTAAAAGACTTATTAGGATGGGGCAAAACTGAGCACATGAGAACTCTTGAACATTTACTTTCTCTTGCACACATTGTGAGACTTATTCACAACGCAACCATTTTCTGCTTAAGGCCTAAAGTCAGTCTGAGCCATTCAAAGTAAATTTTCAACACACTGAACAAATTAGATTAATGTTCTTGATTAAATTTTTTATGGAACAAAAACTGTTAAAGAAAAAACTATGAGTGAAAAAGATATAAAGATAGAGCAAATATTAGTGAGCAATGCAGAAGTGCTTCTCGTTGATTTAAACTTGCTTTTATTTTTTGTTATTCTTCCACTGAATCATCCCCACCCGACATGCATACCTTTTTTAGATGCCATCATGAATTTCCTTAAAGAGCAGCAATAAAAAGTTTCATCATCTAGTTTGGCAGATAAACTATCCCCCCTGCTTTCAAAAACCATTAGTGGTACTCTTTTTACATGAGAAAAGGTGTTGACAAGGTCAACTCTTAGCTTTTCCTCTATATTCCAGAAAAGAGTATAACCTATCAGTCTACTGTTATTTACTTGGATTGAGTTGGTATCTGGGGAGTATAGCTCTACTATAGAAGGTGTTTTTCAAACAAAAGAAAAAGACAATCAATAAATTAATGCTCATTAACATTACAGTTTCTAGAAGTGTATCACACTGTAGAAATCAACTAGTTTGATTTCACACTGTAGAAATCACTAGCTGGGTTATACACCGGACAAACTCATTTTGCATACCAGGCTGAATTTCGCACAAGCAATTAGTGATTTTGTAAGCGAATCTCTGCTTTCCAATATAGGGGCTTGATTTTCAGAAAATGGATGATTAGCAATTTCTTAAAATCAGAACCTATTAACATGCCTGAAACTAGGTTTCCCACAAAAGAAAATCACTAGTTGCTCTTGAAAATCTTGGTTTAATCTTATATCTAAATCTTATATGACTAAAACTGGCTCAGACAAGTCTGCGTAAGACAATTTATTGATGCAGAAGAAGAAAGCCTGGTAACAATAAGCAATTTCTTTAACTGAAAGGTGGGGGCTTTTCATCTAGCAAAAGAAGTAATGCAAAAAACCCAGAAACTAAACAGACCACCCTATTCCAGCCCATGAAGTTCACTGCACATCTATATCCCCTGGGCCTGGAGCCTTACCTTCCTAAATGGGCACACTTGTCACCCTGCCCTGAATATCTGTGCCAAGGACATGTGGAGGAAGCTGAACAGCACTTGTCTGTTCATTTAGGTCTCTACTCTCTGTCACAATATATGACTGAGCAGGTCCTGTGTTGTACCAGTACTGATGTTTCCATTTCTCCCTCATCCCAACTTTTAAGACTTAAAAAGTTAGAGAGATTGATAATGCTGAGATTCCATATGGCAGAGCCAAGATAAATTACCTTTTCCTTCTGAAAGGGGCTTGGATGAACTTAAAGCAGCTGTCAACAAACTGAGGAACTATAAGGCAGGAAGCCAGGATGAAAAATCTGCAGATCTGCTGTAAGCAAGCAATGAGGAGAACTTAAAAATGTTGTTACCGCCCTTCAGGAAGTAGAACCCACCCTAGAAAAACAGAAAAAAGGAATAATCATAAAATTGCCTAAGAAAAGGGATTTAAGCAATTGCAGGAACTGACGTGGGATCACACTACTGTCTCTCCCAAGAAACCTTTTCTATACTATTATTCTGACCAAAATCCAAAAAGCCATTGACAGCAGATTCTGAGAACAGCAAACTGGTTTTCATCCAACCAGCTCTAATAATTGATCCTATCTTCACAATATTGTGAACAAAGCTTTCATTTTAAATTCCTTTGGTTCTCAGAAAGCCTTCTGACAGCAGGGGCAGAAGCAGTTACAACAACGACTGGAAACCTATGGAGTCTTATAAAACTATGAACGATCTTTCAGAATGTGCTAGTCTGTGATTGCCAAGTAGGATTTGGTAGACTAGTTCAATGTTACTCATGGATTTAAATATAACAGCGAGCCCCTTCTCCTTTTGTGTTTGTCATTTCCATTGACTTTGGTATGCAACAGATTTTTGCAATGGAAACCAGAATCCCATGGGTAGACAGTGTGATTGGAGATCTGGATTTTGTTGATATGTTTCCTGAATACACAAGCAAATGAAATGCCACAAGAGATCAAAAGCCTAGTTAGATGGCTGAACCATTAGATCTTGTAATCAACAGGTCAAAATCAAAGGTTTTGGAAATCAGTCTAATCTCTGATAATCCCATCATTCTTAATGGATGGTGGAGGGGCTTGCCAACCTGCACCAATAATACAGGGGAGCAGCTGGTAATGCTGGTGATGCCATATTCTGATAATGCTAGACAATAAATGTTTGTTTTGGTAGCCTCAACACAAAAGGAGCAGAGGCTGATCCAAAGGGATCCTTTGCCGAATGGTCAGGCCTGAAGCGATGACCTTGCTGATTAACAACTTGAAGAAATTAAAGGAACTGCCCCAGAATATGATGGGTTGTTAAGGACTGACCTCTGCCTGACATACCTGATGGTGTGAGATTTAACTGGATTTAAAAGAGCTAAAGAGAATTTGTCTTTAAAAAGCCAAATTTCAGGCAATGGCAGAAAGGAAAGTAGATTCTACTTACCACAGGTGAGCCAGACCGTTCCCAGCGTTGTGTCCTCCTACACAGTTCAGTGCTTATCTGGGTTCCTCATAAAGAAGGAGGCACTTCTTTATGTGACAAGCATAACATGTACTGTACATAAAATAATTACTTCTCACTGTCAGCTAACATTACCCTGGACAAGTTCTTGAAACAATACAGAGAGATTAAATAAAGTGTCTGAGAAGGAACTGCAAGAAAGCAATTTGGAAATGCAATAATAAAATGGATGGTAGTGGCTGAAGTCTATTCACAGTGAATTACCTTAAATATATTTGCCATTTCTGATTGCTACAGTGTTTCCTCTAATTACATAGCTGCCTCGGAGGGACAGTAGTTCCTCCATCAGCTTGTTCAAATTAGGTCTGCAGACAACACAACGGATAGTAATTTAGGCAAGTAAAGAATTCAGGCACAGAAAAAGCAGGAGGGAGAGAAAAAAGAAATAAGATGGCCTAACTATTGGAATGAAAGGAATCACTTGAGTGCTGTAAGGCTGACACCTCTCCATGTAAACTGAAGGGAGTCTTTTGAAATAACCACTGGCTCCTCAGTGACAAATACAACTGCTCACTAATCCATGAAGAGAATGACTCCATCTATATTACTGCAGTGGTTAGCTTTTCTGTGCTCTTGCATCTCCAGTGCCAAGTAATAGGCTTCAAGACAAGGCAAGGGAGTGAGTGATGAATGATAACTATACGAAATGTCAGATTTGTTAGTCTGAAACTTCACTAACAATAACCCGGTCAGGAAGACACAGACTGACAACATGCTTATGTCTGGGTGCTATGTAAAATAGAAGAACATGTACCTTTTCTAAATAAACTCTTGCTTCTTGATGTGGAAAGGGACATTTCTCATGTCCCTTTCTCATTAAGGACAGGAGCATGGGACATAAATGTGGATCTTATCTAATGTATATTGATTTTTAAACTGGTATCACTCCTTATTTTGGAAAATCCAGGCTTCAACCAGACCAGTCCTGCCACCCTGGGAACCTTTCCAATTTCTGAGGTGCAGAGAACCAGGTCTTGCTTCCCTGAAGGCATCAGATTCACAGGGGAGGCAGGAATGAAAGAAAGGGAAAGAGTCTGGAATATTATGCTGTAATAAGCTTCTACTCAGTGGGCATGTGTACACATTCATTAATACCCTGTAATTATAGCTAACAGGTACTAAACTTAATGCGCATTAGCACAGATGAATGCTTTTTTAAGTGATATTAATCTGCAGTAGACTAAATCTACTGTGCATTAGTGCATTAGCACAGGCTTTGTCTGCCATGCTAATGCACAGTAGAATTAGTCTTGTGGAGACTAATGGAGACATTCCCAGTACCAGCCAACATACTAAATTGCAGTTTAAATGGAGCCGTTTGTACTGATGAAAGCTGGCCCAAATTTGGAATTTTTTACTTCAGAGGGAAATCTGACTTTTTCAGATTTCCTCTCATGCCTAACTAGAATGAAAAGCCAAAATAGAGACATCTTCCATGTGTAAGGAAGTGCAGACTTCATTGGCCTGAAATCTTAGCTGCAGGTAGGCAGCAATTCATTATAGATTGCCTGGTCAGAAAGCTGGGAGAAAGTACATGAGGATGAAGCAACACAGAGGGTTAAAAACAGAGTGCAAGAGGGGAGAGGGAAGGCTGAGACACAAGCACAGAGCCTACTTGCCTTCTCAGGCTAGGTACAGACATTCAAAACACCCAAGGGAGAATTGATCTAAGTTATGTGGTTTTCTGTAAGTGGCGGAGTTTAAATCGGTAGAAAGCAGAACTTGCATTCGCCCTTGGAGGGGGCAGACAGTGGGCGGGGGGGTCAATCTTAGACTGGGCTCCACAATTTTAAACCAGTCTATGTGTGCCAAACTTCTGTTCTGTTGCAGGTATAGACCAGTGCCTAATCACTTATACCAGTAAAAGTGTAACATCTGTGCCTGGCCTCAGGGTCTAAAGAAAGATTGCAGATTTTGGTCCATCTCTCTGTCTGCATGCATGCTTGTTTTATTGTTTCCCTCACAAAAATAAACTGACTGGAAAACTCACTATCACCAGCCATTATTTTTTGTGAAGAGCAAGCAGTAAAAATAAGCCTGTGAAGCCCTGTCAATCCAATGATGAAACTCAAATTATTCAATTCTACACTTCAGTTAGGGGTGTGAGTACAGCCTCTGGAGCCATATCTATGCTTGCTTTAATCTAGCTCACTCTAGTGCTGAAAAGGTAAACAGGGTGCAAGGTGGGATGATAGGCCTTGCTGAAGTCTATGTTGCTGTAGGCTTACTGCTGGTAGCACCTGGACTACCTAGTTTAAAACTATGTTAGGGGGGTATCCAGATAAGGTCATCAAGGAAGACACTGCCCACACCCAGTGGGCCATATATAAATCTAAAAGGATGGACAATGCATTCGAGCTGCAAACTGCATGAGATGGCCAAAGGAAGCTGACTGTTGTACTGGAGAGCTTTTCATTTTTATTTGCTGGATATTTGCCAGCACTTCTGTTCTAGATGAGTTAGTGCTGGAAGGAGGAATACTGACAGCAGTAATTCATTTTATACGAGCCATTGAGCAACTGCTAATGATTGTTGGTCACCACCTTCTTGGCACTGGTATTAAAACTAACATAGAGGTGAGATTTTTGTGTGTCATTAGCAGGCCCCACATCATCTTCCCAGAGAACCCAAGCTGGTCTATCCATTTGAATTTAAGGACTAATGAAATCAGAATTAAAATGTACAGCTCATACTTTGCAAACCTCACAGACTGATTGTGGCAGATACGGTTTTCCTGGATATACCCAACCATAATTGATCTGTAAATAGGGTAAGAAAATATATGGAATTCTCAACATAGAACAACATTTGTTTTGTAAAAATGCCAGAAACTCAGAAATGAGGGGCAGAGACCAAAGCCAGACTGAGGAATTTAGCTCTATCTAGGAAAGCACCGAAGCACACGCTTTAAAGTTAACAACAGGTTCAACTGCTTTCCTGTTGTATTCACTCACTGTACAAGAGATTTCCTCTGGGTTCTCTTTTGCAAAGTGAGGTCAGATTTGGTGAACATTTTCCTGAATCTTTAAGTCAGGAAATAGTGTCAATTTATGACAGAAGATATATGGAGTCAAGGATTTTAAAAAACCTCAACATCTGATCACAGCATTTAGCTGCCTCATTCTGCTGCAAGACCTGAGTTCTCCACTTACATTACATCTCCTGGAATGTATCACTTTCAGGATGCTCTGGGAAACTGTAGCAAGTACAGCCAATTGTGGTACTTCACTTGAGATGCTTTCAACAGAAGTTTTTGTCTTCTGCCAAAAGTGTTCAGTTTTGACTGAACATTCTTTGTTTTTCTGTGTGCTTTTATTGGTTGAATATTGAACTTTCAGTGAAATATTCTGATGAATAAAATGATTTTGTTTCTACTTATACAAAGTTCCTGGGAGCTGTGCTTGAATTTAAGATAAGAAAAGTAAAAATGACTAGTTTATGTCCCTTGTCTGTTCTAAAGGACATGAAGAAAATAGCAGTGAACATAGTACTACATTTTAAATCTAACTTTAGCTCAGCAACCTAAAGGAAGAGTTTGCAGAGGCATCCCTGGGAAATGGGTACCTCACTTTCTTCTGAATTGGGTATCTAAGTGGCCAATGGCTTTGCAAAGTGTCCTCCTAATGTAATGCAAGCAAGAAAATGTACTTGTTTTTTGTACTGTCTTTCCTGTCAGTAAAATTTTCTCACCTATGTCATGAATGTTTCATGCTGGATACTATCCAGATGCAAAGTAAAACTCTTCAGTCTCCTTGCAGATAGCTGTTTTACTAGCCTTCCTGACTAGTTCCTCATGTTCATTCTGTATCAGCAATCTGTCTCATTCTCAGATACAGTAACCTCCACACTGCAAAGAAAGTCATTGCCCTTTTTCCACTAGGCCAAACTGCACTTCCACACTGAAATAGAAGGAAGCCCAACTGTTTCTGCCCATTTCTTGCAAGATCTATGCGAATAATAAATACCTTTTGTGTGCAAACATAGGGTAAGTTTTCTGGAGAAGGATGTAGTTTGACATGCACATTTTTTTTCACTTAATCCAGTATTACCATGGTGGGAAAGACAGTTGGCTTTGTGTAGCTTGTCTCTTGCCCCAAGACTCTAAATAGCTCCAGCTTTAGCTCTGAGGACAGGGAGGATGGGTGTGTGTGTCCACGTTACTTCTCCTCATCCAGACAAAACCATATTTAGAAATTTACAAGAATGTTAGATCTCATGTTTCTAAGCTTTACTCTTGACAAATTCACAGACATACCAAAAAACCCTTTTTATGACACTATCCGACATTACCATATATTGCATCTTTACATATTTAAATACACGACAAAGGTTAGAGTTATATAAAGGAGAAATTTGAAACACCTCCTGCTTTTTCATTCTATACAAAAACCATAGGAAATCTCACTCATGTCAGGTGACTGGCTTGATTGATCAAATGTTTTTTCATGCCCTCCCCCTCACAGTTTTTTTCTCTGAATCTTTGCCTGCTTCACTTCCTTGCTTCTTTTTCACATTATCTCACTTACTGACTCATTCAGCATACCCTTTTCTTTATCTTACTATTAAGCATGTCACCCTTGTCACTAATGTGACATTTGCAGACTATCACTCTGGTCAGTTTCCATTGGTATTCTACCCCTTAAACCTGCCGTCCTCTGTCTTGCCTATATATGTTGTAAGCTCCTGTAGGCAGATACTGTCAGTTATTCTGTAATGGAGCTTAAAACACTGCCTCCTTCCCCTCTTTCTTACTGGGCCTCTAGACACTGCTACTGGAATAAATGGCATAATGATTAATAATAGATATAAACATGGTTTGCCTAAAATTGTTGAATCTTCTGATCTTAACTTTATCTTCAAAATGTTTTTTTTTTAATTCTGTTTTGTCCAGAGCAGAATATAGGTAACACTGATTTAAATGGAAACAAATGAAGGAGTTCCCATCCTGTCAAACATGAGATGAAGCAAAAGCTACTCTCCTAAATTTAACAGGAATATATGCTCTGGATGCCCCCTAGTAGTGACTTTATAGCCAGGATCATACTATCACATGAGCAGGAAATAAGGATTATGTTTCCATTTTTCTTCTAAAGAAGGTGGCCAAGCAGTGTGAAATATTATACTACCCAAGTATTTATTCCCTGGGCATGACATGTTTATATTGGTGCAATCAGTCTTTTCACCATGTAAAAAGGAGTTTGAACACGATGTACAGCTCTACATTTTATCTATGGGAAAATCAGGGATAAAACCAATGTTAGCCATGTATCTTCCACTTATCCTACGGTAGCCATTTGCTCAAGGCTAACAGGCTATGACCTGCTCACTGCTGCATAGGCCTGTCAGATGTCACACTCAAGACATACTAATGAGTAGTCATCAATGAAATGTTTACTTGGGAGGAAGTATCAAGTGGAGTTTCCAAGGGATCTGTCCTGGGTCTAGTATTGTTTAACATCTTTGCTAGTGATTTGGAATAAGGGATTGAGTACATATGTAACAAATTTGCACATGACACCTAATTGGCTGGAGTTGTAGATGCACTGGAGGGTAGATGTGGAATGACCTGGCTAAAACTGGAGAAATGGCCTAAAATTAGTCAGATGAAATTCAGCAAGGAAGAATGCAAAGCCCTGCATTTGGGATGAAATAAATGCATGCACAAATACAGACTGGGGAATGATTGGTTATGCTGCAGTATTGCAGAGAACAACCTGTGGATTACTGTTGTAATTATTTTGCACTTGCTGAGTGCTATGGGTGGCCATGTTCGCATGTGCTTAGTGTTTGTGTGGCAGGTGCTGGGTGGATGGGAGGCTCTGGGGCTGCAGCATGGAAGCAGCATGCGGCTGGAATTTTCCGCACGGGGTCTCTCAAGGGGAAGTCCAGGGCTTGTCAATAATGTGACG
>NW_017728918.1:104684217-104694470 GCF_001723895.1 Crocodylus porosus | reverse complement strand
CTCCCCGCTTCCACACGAGTGTGAGTGGGTGCTCCCTGGTGCACCCAGTATAGTGATTTTGTTTGTTTAGTAATAAAATCAAGCCTGACCCTGTAAATCGAGTGTGATCTGCATAAGCCCGGCCATTATAAAAGATCGTGTCCACAATTACAATAGACCATAAGCTGAATATGAGCCAATGTGTGCTCTTGTTGCAAAAAAAACAACAGCATATTGGATTGTGTTTATAGGAACATCTTTTGCAAATCAAGGGAGGCAATTCTTCCTCTCAATTTGGCACTTGTGAGGCCTGGAGTAGTGTCCAGTTGGGGGCCCTAAACGTCAAAAAGGATGTGGGCATATTGGACAGAGTCCATCAGAAAGCAACAAATATGATTTTTTGGGAAACAATTTATAAGGAAAGGCTGAAAGAACTAGGATTATTTCATCTGGAGAAGAGAAGACAGGAAGAATTTGATGGCAGTCCTTATATACGTGAAAACTTGATTGTAAAGAGGACAGAGAGAGATAGGCTATTCTCAGTGCATGTAGGAGACAGGACTAGGGCCAATGGCCTCAAGTTGCAGCAAAAGATATTAAGGTTGGAGATTAAGAACTTTTTCACTGTGAGGGTGGCTAAGGCTACCAAGAGAGGATGTAGAATCTCCATCCCTGGACTTTTCCAAAGCAGGTTAGACAAATAGACAGGCTCTTGACTGGGATAGTTAAGTTAGGGAAGATAGTGAAGTCTTGCCTTCAGCAGAGGGCTGGCTAAATGTTGTGAGATCTTTCCAACCCTGCTTTCCTATGCCATTCAAGTGTTTGGGGCTCAACTCTGGTCCAACTGAAATCCATAGCAAAGCTCCACTAGTTTCAAGGGAGCTGCAATTTGTCCTTTGTTAATTAAGAAATGCAAGCAGCTTTAATCCATTCTTGACAGATAGGGATATGTTTGTTTTAAAAGGATAGCTTCAGCTCTGAGAATCCATGCCCTTTATCAAGGACGGAAGAGGTGAATGGCTCATTGTTCCTATACCAAAACGCTATACAAAATGCATTATGGATACCAGCACTCCCATCATTCTGTGGCCTTCTACACAAGACGAAACAACCTACTAGGTGGTTGAGATCTTTAAGGATTACTATGGCTAAGTTAACATATACATTAGCAGGAGTATTTAAATGAGTCTTTTCTGCACTATTTCCATTCCGTTAGACTGGAAAATGAGCTTTGGTTGCTCTTCTTGATAAGGTTGTGCATCCTGCTTGTGCTCTTGTTAAATAAGTTTATAGAGGCCTTGGCCTAGCTAATGATATTTAACGAGAAACATGGATGATTAGCTGGAGTGGCACATAGCTCCTGAGCCAACTATTTCACTAACAGGAAGCATTTGGTTCTTTTAAATGACTTGCTTATTTCCATGGGTAATGGTTCTGTTTATTGAGTTTCCACAAATGCATTTGATTTAGTCAATTTGGGCCCTCCATTTAAGCAAATTATAGTTAGGACTCAATCAGCTTGGGGTAAATTAATTCAAATGCACATAAAAGCTAAGGCTGTTGCTGTAGTACATTTGCACAGCCAAACACTTGCACAGAGATAACAGTGTATCGTGTACAATGGATTTGGTAATTGGTAGCAAGACTGGAAAATTGCCCCTGTCCCACATCATTTGCTTCTGGCCAGCTACAAAATCAAAACACTAGGTGCATGTTTTCATGAACCTACCGCAGGAAATTATAGATCCATCCAGTTTGGAGTTTCCTGAATTGGAGCAGCAGCACTGAAACCATACCCTTCCAGAAATGGAAAATGAAAACATACATTCTTTATTTTTCTGTCCTCTTTATATTTAGGGACCTAGTGAAATTGTGATTCTGTGATATTCACGGAAACTGCAATTTAAGCTGGACTCTGCAAAAAGCAACAGGCTCTGTGATCCTGGTGGGCTCACTGAAAAAAAAGGGAACTTACCAGGAAACAAAGAAAAGCCTGGGAAGCCTGCAGCCTTGGAGCACAGGGGGAGGGCATGGGAGTGCAGGGGGAAAGGGACAAGGAGGAACAGGGAAAGAGTGGGGATGCTCGTTCTTCTGTACCTCTTCTTGCGAGCAGCCCTGGCCTGCCACCTCCTCCTCCATGCCCCCTTCCCCTTCTGCCTTCTCCCCATGCTCCAAGACTGCAGGTCTTTTCTCTGTTTGTCCTTACTTTTTTTTTGTTTGGTTGGGGGTTTTTTTTTGCAGTGAGCCCACCAAAATTGTAGGGCCTGCCACTTGAGGATGGCCCAAAAACACAGCTTAATTACTCTGATTAAGCCTGGGGAAACCATTAATCCACACTTAATAAAGTAGATTAATAGCTTCCCCACGCTTAACTGGGGTAATTAAGCAGCGGTGTTGGGCCATGTTGAAATCTCCGGGAAGGGGCGGGATTGCTGAGGCCCCTCTGCCAATCAGAGACATGTGGGAGCCCTGCTGTGCTCAGCTCATGAAAATGGCAGCCAGCCCAGGGATCTGCCTGTGAAATCCAGCAGGCTTCTCAAATTTGGCTGACCCTTATATTCCAGTACTTTGTCCCCTATTGGAGAATGGATCCCATAGACACAACAGAATGTGACCAGCCGTTTTAAGAGAAGGTATAAGGAAGGAGAAATCAAAGGTACAAAAACAACATGATAAATAACTGGCTTTGAAGCAGAACTTCAGAGAAAGAAGTAGGGGTTTTTAGTGGATCATGGACTAAACATGAGTTCTCAATGTGATATTAATGCAAATGAGGCACATACCAGTCTGGGATATAGTAACAAAGAGCTTTTGTATATAGTGAGACCTCACCTCAGCTAGAGTGTGTGTTAAGGCACAGCAAGGTGAAACTGCCTGCTAGCCCCTGCTGAAGCCACAAAGTCTGCCAGCTGTCAAGGATACCAGTGCAGGGGCTTCTGGGTTCTGGGGCCCTGCAGATCTAGCTGCTGACAGGCAAACCTCGTGACATGGATGCTTGTGGGACTGACTGTCTCTGTCTTGGAGCAGAAGCAGTTTGGCTCTGTATTGATTATTTCCTCTCCTTAGTCTGTGGTTTTTTAGGTGTTAATTCTTGCTCATTATCTAGTATTGAGCTGCCTATTGAGCTGGTCCCTAAGTGAATCATGATTGATTGGTAACACAATAGCTTGGTTATCACACAAGGCCTGCAGTAGTCTCCCCACCCCACCCCAAGATAGACACAGCTGCACAAGCACCCATGTCACGAGTTTTGCCTGTCAGCAGCCAGAGGTACGGGGCCCCAGAACCCAGAACCCTTGAACCTATCTCCTTGACAGCTGGCAGGCTTCATGGCCGCAGCAGGCCTGCAGCTTTGACCCCACCGCGCCTTAACACACACAGTGTCACCCATGTCATGAGTTTTGCTTGTCCGCAGCTTGAGGTGCAGTTTCCCTCAAGCCCCTGCACTTGTGTCCTTGAAACTTGGCAGGTTTTGTGGCCTCTGCAGGGGCTACCATATCTTCAGTTCTGACCCTACTGTAGTGTAACACATACACTTGACATGAGTTGTACTTTCAGAATTTTGGGGTACAGTTCCCCAGAAACCCCTGCAGCTATCACCTTGAACCTTGGCACGTGTCATTCTCTCAGCAGAGGCTACCATCCCTGCAAGTTTCATCTGAATCAGCTGAAAGACAACAAAGTTATAGATATTTCATTGATTCCCCATTATACCCTATGGCCGACTCTCCAAATCTTTTCCAAATTGATTCAGAAGCTTCAAATCGATTTGGAAAGCCTAAACCTTCCTGCGATCTGATTCGGATTCGTAGATTCAGCCTCCGAGTCCTCTGAATCATCTCCAAATCTGAATCATGATCTGAAGCTTTGCACAGCCCTAGTAAACATGTAGCATAGCCCATTACAGCAAATGGTAGTTTCCATGGTGCATCATAGAGGCACCACTTTACAATATGAATGTCTTAACATCAACCAAATAATCATCTGCTCAGTCTGAATACTTCATATAGATGACTGTCTCTGTGTTGCCTCTTTGGAAAAAGGTCTAGATGAGCCATGCTAGAATCTGGGAGAAACACTTGTATTTCAGAACCTGATCCTGTGTGGTGCTGAATATTTTCCTGAGAAGAAAGTGCTGAACACTCAATTTTCAGGCAAGGCAATTAAGTTACTAGTCACCAGGGCTGTGTTACTCAGCATCTTTCAAGGTGTCAGGATTGCCACCTATATTTGATTACATTCATTAAAACAGCAATGTACAGCACAGAGATGAACACTGCCCTGTCTACAAATGTGCTTAAAAAGCAGAAATCACTGCCTGAGCTAATTCAGAAGATTTGAACAGTTCATCTTGCAAATGGTGTTTAAACAAGCAGCCCCTAAATTCATTATTTCCCTTGATTGTCTCTTTGCTTTATTGCACTTGCAGATTTGCAACTAATGGTACAGTTTAAAACACATTAACATTGGGTGCAAATGTGAGTCTCTGAGAAACTCCCTGAGCTGAATTCTTTTGAGTCCAGATCAAAAGAAAGGTTTTATCACTGGCATCAGATGAAAGTCCTGTGTGATATATCTATGGTTTCAATTATACTTTGACTCTTTGGGGGGGATCTGCAAAAAAAAATTGGGTTGCCCATCCCAAGGCCCTAATAAAATCAAAGGACACCCCCCCACCTCGTTATGATTTTCAAATCTTACAAGGGGGCTTTCCTCTCTTAGTTCAGCCCCTACCCCCCAAGCTCCCTTGTAATTCAAACCCTGGACATATCCATCTCTGCTAGTCTTCTGACAATGCAGAAAGTTCTGCTTCTCTGTAATCATTTGCACACAGAAGAGAACTACCCTGCCATCCAAATTTGACAATCTATTTGAGTATTTAGGCATGGGACTGCAGAGAAAGGCCTTATAGCTCGGGGAAAGGGAGACCACATTTCGTTGGAGTGATTCCCTGTAGTCATTTGAAAAACATGCTGCTGTGAAGAGATCTTGTGCTTGTTTCTTCAACTGAAGATTCTCATTTCCATCCCAGGTAGAAGACTTGGGTCTCTGCATGGGCTTTTAAGGGGAATAACTAACAACAGAAGTTTGTGGGAAGGCTCTCCAAAAGATAAGACAGGACTTTAACATAGAAATAAATTAAAGGGTGAAATAAGAATAAGGGGGAAAGAATAATAGAAATAAGAGGAATAAGGTGACCTGTAGTAACTGGTTCCAAGCAGTGCACTCCAGAGTCAAAGAATGAGATTCCTCAATTGACATGACTGGGCAAAACCCCTCTTCAACTCAACATTGTTGCATAAGGTGCAGGTTTAGGTCTCCTCATTCACTGGGCCACGTATCTAAGGTATTTATGTGCCTATCTTCACTCTGGTATCTTGGTGCCTTGCAATCTTTATTGAATATATCTAGATAAAACTATTGTTTTATCTTAATCCCCACAGCATAGACGTGGGATTGAAGCCAATGATCAGATTCTTGGTAATATTTTGAGTGGTAAGGGGAGATCTGGTATTGAGTAGGGTTTTCAAAGCTACCCAAACAGGAAAGGCCCTAATTTTTCGTGGAATTTGTGAACCTAGTACACTTTTGGAAATCCCACTGGGTGCACATCTGCATCGTGAGGCATCTAAATGCTTTTTGTATCCTTTTTTCTAATGCTAGTGAAAAGAGCATAAATTGTCAGAATGCATTGTGTTTAAAAGGCAGTTGTGACATCAAATATTCAGTTATGTGGGATATTTTAAAATACTGCACATCTTAGAAGCTAAAAAAACTGCAAACCTAAACATCACCTTTCATCATTATCACAAATTTGCTGTTAAAAAAGACATGAACAAGCAGAAGGTAATGGTTGAATTTCTATCCAAGCAAACATCCTCCTGAAAAAGAAGGCAATGTGAAAAGAGGCAGAATCCACTAGAAGCGGAGCTGTGTGGGGTTTTCTTAAGAATATAACTGCAGCCAAGTGAAGACTGCAAGATTGTGTTAGGTGTGAACTGCAAGTTCAGGTTCTAGTCCCACTGGAAACTTAAAAAGTACAAGAAAAAAACTGACTGTGGGAGATTTTCCCTAGGATTTTATTTTTTTACTGAAATTACACATTTAGGTTTCTGACACATCATTTTTTTAATACTGATTCCTGAATAAAATTTGAAAAGCAGAGGAAGGTTGCCTTCTTGAGTTCAGAAATAAGTATTCTGTACATAGTACCACTGTATTTCCTTGCATACTACACCCTCCCAAATAAAACAAGCAACCTGTTTTGAGGTGATAGTATTAAAACAAATAAAATATTTTCTTCCAGGAATATGGACAAAACCTGATCACATGGATCAGCTCACTTACCCACAACTAGCTCACTGGCTGCCCCAGAAAAAGCTAGAGTTTAACCTTGTCACAGCCAAAGGTCAGGGACAGATATTATACTTTTACTGGTATAAGTTATTGGAAACTGGTCTATACCTATAACAGAGCATAAGTTCTGCACACATAGACCTGGCCTAGGATTTACACACCTCCCATCAAAGGATAAACACGTGTTCTGTTCACTAGCAAGCGAAATTACACTGCTTACAGAAAACCATGTAAGTTAGATCAATTCTGCCTCAGGCTTTTTGAATGTCTGTATCTAGTCAAAAGTTACTGCCAATTTGGCTGGGTTTGTAGAAGGGTAAAAACTCTAGGTTTGACCCTGAAGAATGGTTTCTATGCCATTAAAGCCATTAAAACCATTAAAGCATTTCCATGTTTCCATTCCAGTGAAGAAATCCACTCCCAAGCTTAAGACATGGACCACAATTTTGGAGCGTTATTTTTTGGGGGAAAGGTATGCATGGTATGCAAATAAATACAGTATGTCAGTAATTGATATCCAAATGAGAAACAGTGCCACATTTAGCAGAACATTAACCATTTGAAGAAATTATTTGTATAATACATTAAAATATAAGCAGAATAATTCTGCCTTTTATTTGAAAAGTTGTTGAAACAGACACATAGCATAAAACATTATAAGTAGCTACTTAAAGATGATTTTTCCAAAACGGCTTCTACAGTTTTGTATTTTTTTTGATGCATGGAGGCAAGATATTTTCTTCTATGCATTTACTTCAGAAATTCAGATTTTATCAAGCCTGTAAAACTCAACTGATGACTGGAGAGCTGGCCAGATAATAGCATGAGACATTGCAATGTTTCACAGTGGTATCCAAGAAATGAATATTCTAGGTACAGTATTCCTGAGTCAGTTTGATGGATGGATGGAAATTGTTACAGTCCTGGTGGAATTTTTCTAAACACTTCTTCCCATGTATCTTTATGATGAAGACCAGGGAGCCAGCAAACAAGGGCTGCAAACAGGGTAAGCAGTTTGCAGGCAGTTAGCTGAAGACAAAAGGAGGAAGGGGGAGAGAAGCGGGAACCAGGCATCAGATCCTGCCCCAGGAAGGTAAGTGATCCAGCTGCCTGTGCCTTTGTTTTGCCGAGTGTTCGTTTGGTGGGCTGTGTGTTTGGGGTGTGTGTCCCGAGAAGCTGGAAGTGATTGCTGACTGCTGCCTGGGCCTGACAGAAGCCCTAATGAGGGGGCAGAGCCAGCCCAGGCCCAGCAGTGTATAAAAAGAGACTCCCCAGGCAATGAGGGAGCCAGCAACCAGGGGCTGCAAACAGGGTAAGCCAGTTCCTATGCCAGTTGGAACCTCACACCCCTTACTTTTTGAGAGGCAAGCATTTCAGCTTGGTATGAGGAAGCAGGAAAAAAAGAAACCCTTTGGGGCCAATGAGCAATAAACAGGCCAGCTTCCAGGTGAGTTTTCTAGGGAAAATCTGCTTGGAAGAAGAGCAGTAAGAGGGAGAAGACAGATTAAGAGACTCATGGAAATGGTTGGAGGACATTGCAGTGCCAGAGCCGCTGCCACTGCCTCTGCTTGCATCTGTGAGGTTTCTGTCCAGGCAGGAACGCTCACCATAGAGGCTTCCCCCCAGGCCTAGGTTTGGTGCTGTGGGGACCTTCCAGTGATGGCCAGGTCAGGGAGTCTCTGCAGTGTGAGCGGTGCCTCCTGGCTGTGTCTCTCAGGAGACAGGCAAGAGAACTACAGGAGGCCATGAGGTGTTCATTGATTTGATGCTGGAGGAGACCTACGGGGCTGTGGAGGAAGAAATGCCAGACACAGTGCTAGAGAAGAGAAAGGATGTGGACACCCAAGAGGGTGGAAGCTGGAGGCATGTGACTTCTGGCAGCGAGCCGAGATCTTCACATCCACCTGCAGTGGTTATTCTGGAGAACAGATATACAGCCCTAGTAGCAGAGAGGGAGGAGCATGTTCTATTGATGGAGGAAGACAGGCCAGGCCAGGCCTCACCACAGTGAGAAGGATCAAGATGACCACCACCAAGAACAAGCTATGAGTGGTGGTGGTTTGCGACTCCCTTCTGCAGGGAACAGAGGGAGTCATCTGCCAACCTGACCTGTTGCCTCATGAGGTCTGCTGCTTGGTTAGAGCCCAGATCTGAAATGTCATGGCGGACTTACCATGGCTTATCTGGCCCTCTGACTACTACCCCTTGCTGTCCATTCATGTGGGCACCAATGATACTGCCAGGGGAGACCATGAGAATATCAAAAGTGACTACAGGACTCTGGGTGCAAGGGTGAGAGGGTCTGGGGCTCAGATTGTGTTCTAGTCAATCCTTCCACTTATCTTTGAGTAAATTCCCTTTGAGGATCAGGCCTGAGAGACTGGAGACAGGTAGTTGCTGGGTGTTTTTGTCTTTGACACATTTTCGGTGATAGCTCATTCTGGTGTTCAGGTGTTGCTTGGTGTCTCCTACATATTTTCCATCAGGGCACCAAGTGCCCCGATGGAGATACGTTTTGTGAAGATATTGTTGGCAGATTTTGCATATCTTGTCATGGCATGGTCTGGATCCATTTGGTGTGTTCTGGGCTGTAGGAAGAGGGCTTCTGGTGATGAGGTTAGCGAGGTTCAGTGCTTGTTTGAATTTACAAATCACTTTTCACAGATGAGTCTATGAATTGCACTTCATCAACTTCCTAGGTACAGAAACTCATGGACTCAATATAGACAATGGAATTCTGACACACTACAGCCTGCCGGACAGCTGACTCCCCAGGCACCACTCCACATTTACCTGCCACATCCCTCTTCCCCTCACACCCCAGCCTGTCTCTCACCCCCTGATGTCACCATTTCCATTTTCACTAACTGTCTTTCTTGCCTGCATTGCATGTCAACCTCTGGCTTCTTTACTATTCCTTCCATCCAGGAACAGCATACACACCGACTGCAGGTGCTTCCTCAGCCTGATAAAGGGTTTTTCAACCCAAAAGCTTGCTAAGATATATTTCTTCAACTATTCAGTTGGTCTACTAAAAGATATCAGATTGACCCAAAGAACCTTGTCTGCCAGTGCCATGTCTTAGACCAACATGACTACAACCTACACCCCTAGCACCTGTCCCTGGTCAGCTGACCAGAAGGATGCAGGACCCTGGGCACATCTAAGCCCCAGGGCTGGGGCTGGCAGGGAGAGTTCTGTGGCAGCTGCTGGAGAAGAAGCTCCTGCAGGAGATAAAAGAAAGGCTGTCACAGTTTGGCTGCCTGAGATGCTAGTGCTACTGTGCTGCTTACTTACTTGTTGCTAAAGTGGTGTACCATAATGAGGCAATATGGGAGGAGGAGGCCTCATTGGGGCACACTACTGTGTCATTTAGAGACCCCAGTGCCAGTGAGGGTGTGCCTTAACACACACACAAAGTCACATGTCACGAGTTTTGCTTGTTAGCAGCTTGAGATGCAGTTTCCCAGAAACCCCTCCACCACCTATCTCCTTGAAACCTGGCAGGCTTCACAGCCTCAGGAGGTGCTACTATGTCTGCTGTTTTCACCCCCTTGTGCCTTCACACTTACAAGTGACATGGGTTTTGCTCTGAACAGTTTGAGGTGCAGTTTCCCAGGAACCCCTGCATCTATCTCCTTGAAACTTGACAGGCTTTGTAGCCTCAGCAGGGTACCTCAGAGGCTACCTGCCTTACAGGCCTCAGAGGCTACCTGTCCTGCTGTTTTCATTCCAATCAGACAAGAAATGACAAAGTTATAGGCATTTTCATGATTCCCCATTATAGGCTAGTGGTGAAATGTCAAAACATCAAAATGGTTTTATAGTTAGTAGGGTCGGAAGGGACCTGAGCAGATCATCAAGTCCAACCCCTTGCCATGGCAGGAAAGAGTACTGGGGTCAAATGACCCCAGCAA
>NW_017728918.1:104659048-104683447 GCF_001723895.1 Crocodylus porosus | reverse complement strand
CCTGCCTCTAATGACCCCCTGTTGGTTGCCCCTAAGCATAATCTCCCCTGCTGGCCCCTTTTGGACATGTGCCAGAATAATTATCTCAAAAAGCTTACCCAGGATCGAGGGAAAATTAACTGGCCTATAGTTTTCCTCCTTCCTCCCTTTTTTGAAGATGGAAACCACATTGGCCCTCTTCCAGTCCTCTGGCATCACACCAGATCACCATGAGTGTTTGTACAGCCGTGCTAGTGGTCCAGCAATGACCTCAGCTACTTCCCTCAGCACTCTGGGGTGGAGATCAGCAAGACCAGCTGATTTAAATACATCCAGTCCCTCCAGAAGTTCCCTGGGTCGTCTCCCCTGGGGCCTGAGGGCAGGCAGGTGGGGGGCTGATCTGGTCCCTGCTCAGGAAACTGGAGGCAGAGAAATTGTTAAATATGTTAGCTTTGTCATCTGCTGTGATGACCAAATTTCCTAGAGTGTCTTGCAGGGGCCCCACGTTACCCGGCACCTTCTTTTTGCCCCCTATGTATTTAAAAAAGGACTTCTTGTTGTCCTTAATCCGGGAAGCTAGTCCCAGTTCCATCTCTGTCTTGGCCTTCCTGACTGCCCCCCTGCATCCCCAAGCAACTGCAGTATAATCCTCCCTGGTGATGGCCCCTCCCTTCCATTTTAGCTAGGAGACATTCCTGGATGCTTTTGGTGAGCCATGGGGGGTTTTGTGCCCTCCTACTCCCTTTGATCCGTGTTGAGATTACCTCCCTTTGGGCTTGGAGGATTCTCTCCTTAAGGAGCAACCACTCTTCTTGGACACCTGGCTCCCCTCCCCTCCGGGACCTCAGTGCTTCCCCGACTATTCTCCTTAGGTCACTGAAGTCCGACCTCCTGAAATCTAGGGCTGCTGCCTTGCTGCAGGCCTTTGC
This sequence comes from Crocodylus porosus, assembly GCF_001723895.1. Classification (NCBI taxonomy): domain Eukaryota; kingdom Metazoa; phylum Chordata; order Crocodylia; family Crocodylidae; genus Crocodylus; species Crocodylus porosus. Next base: position 104,682,539 of record NW_017728918.1, on the reverse strand, counting down.
CACCTTGCGCTGGATGGTGAATTCCAGCAGGTGATGATCCCTGTCACCCAGGTGGTTGAGCACCCGCAGCCCCCTCACCAAGTCATCACCCGTGGCCAGCACCAGGTCCAACAAGGTGTCTCCCCTGGTGGGGCTGTGCACCTCCTGGGTTAGATGGAGGTCCTGCATTTTGACTAGGAACCTATGTGAACGGTCAGACCTGGCTGACTGCTCTTCCCAGCAGAGGTCTGGAAAGTTCAGGTCCCCCATGACGACCACATCCTTTGTCCTAACTATCTTTGTGAGCTGACTTAAGAATTCCTGGTCTAGCTCTTCCCTTTGGTTGGGTGGTCTGTAGTAGACCCCCACCATTAAGTCTCTTTTCCCTCGACTGCCTTGTATTCTAACTCAGAGCACTTCTGTGTGCCCCTCCTCTGACTCTGTGTTACCTGCTGAGGATGTATATTCCTCCTTAATGTAGAGCACCACACCCCCGCCTTTCCTCCCTGTCCTGTCCCTCCTCTACAGCCTATAGCCCTTGATATTCACTGCCCAGTCATGCGTTGGGTCTCACCACATTTCAGTGGGCCCCACTATGTCTGGGTTGGTGTCAGCTAGTAGGAGGATAAGTTCTTCCTGCATGTTTCCCATACTATGAGTGTTTGTGTAGAGGCATTTGAGGCCTCCTGTGGATATATGCACTGGTCCCGTAATCACAGCAGTGCCTTGACCCCTGTTGCTTACCTGTGTATATGTTCCACTCGTTGGTCTAGGCTGGGCTGTACTTGCGAGTGCTGCTTTGTTTAGCGGTTCAAGGCTTCCTCCCCCCTTGTCTTCCCCTTCCCCCAATGAGCCTAGTTTAAAGCCTGCCAGAGGAGATCCACCAACCTAGAAGAAAACACACGCTTACCTTTAGGGGAAAGGTCAAGCCCATCCCACTCGACCATGTCTCTCATCGTGATGTGCGGGTCATTGTCAAGGAAGCCAAAGCCTGCCTCAAGACACCATTCCCGAAGTTGCCAGTTGGTCTCTGCGATGCACGTCTCATGCCGTCTTCCATGTCCACTCACTGGTAGAACAGAAGAGAATACCACCTGTGTACCTATCTCCTTCAGCACGCCCCCCAGGATGTGGTAGTCTGCCATCAGGTGATCAGGGCTTCTCCTGGCTGCATCATTAGTACCTATGTGGATTAGGACCATGGGGTAGTAATCGGTGGGCTGGATCACAGCCTGGATCATCCCCATCATGTCATGAATCTTTGCTTTGGGCAGACAGTAGACCTCGTGTGTTGAGGGGTCCTGGCAACAGGTGGGGCCCTCTGTACCTCTCAGGATGGAGTCTCCTATGATGATCACTCAATGCTTTCTCCTCCAGGACTGCTTAGCTCCTTTGGCCTGTTTGGAGCGTGGAGAGTGTGGAGTTGCCTCCTCTCCAGTTGCCTCCTTTCTCTCCTTCTCCTCCAGTGTTGCCAGAGCCTGGATTGGAGGAACTGGTACTGCTGTGGTACGAGCAGCCCTGGTTCTGGAGATGACCATCTGCCACTCTGCAGTAGAGGGCACTTCCCAAGGTGCTTCTTCCTTAGGTGTGTGATCCTGCAGGGAAAGGAAATAGCTGTCACTTTCTTCCTCCACTTCCCTGCTTCCCCTCAGCATGCTAACCTTCTCCTGGAGCTCCCTCACCTGCGCCTCCAGGGCCCTAAGGCAGGTGCCTGCAGGACAGGTATGGGGGTCCCCAATCCCTGTCCTCCTGGGCCTTGCTGGGCAACCCCCACAGGCCAGGGGGTGGGGGACGCCAGCTCCCCCATGGGCTCTGTCTGGGTGGAGGCCTCAGACAAGCCCTGGGTAGGCTGCGCCCCCCTGGGCAGGGGCCCTGGCAGCCCTCCACATCAATACCATCATAGGAGTTGCTGCTTGTTTTTAGCTTAGTGTAGTGCCTTCGCCCTGCCCTAGTAGGAATCTCCCTCCTGGCCCTTCCTGCTTGCCTGCTGGTGTGAACGCCGATGCAAATGCTGGCTCTGTTTGTGCGGCACAGCTTGGGATCAGCTACCCTACTGGCTCAACTAAGAGGGATTCAGGGGGCTTCCCCTCCGGATCCGGCTCAGCTGCTTTCAGTCCCTCTGCCCACTTACCTTAGGGGGATCAGCTGCTGCTGCCCCAGCTGCTGGCTCTGCTGCTGCTGGCTCCGCCTCCACTTCAGGTCTGGTAAAGGGGCGCACATGTGTGCGGGACACACGTGTGCCTGGATCCCTCCTCTCCCCGCTGCTCCTGGCTCCCAAGTGCTGGGGTCTATGTCAAACCACGGCTTTTAAAGAATTTCCCACTGCTGCCCCAATCAGCCAATCAGGCGATCCAGTCTTCCCAGAAGTGCCTGCCGGCAGTCCCAACCCCTAGGCTCCCCTGCTGGGGGGATCCAGTGCCTCCGGAGCCTCCAGACAGTCCCCCAGCCCTCCCTCTGTTTGCAAGCTCTGTTTGCGCGGCGTGGCTCCCTACCAGCTCAGCTAAGGGGGATCCAGAGGGGGCTTCCCCTCTGGATCGGCTCAGCTGCGTCCAGTCCCTCTGCCCATTTACCTTAAGGGGATCAGCTGCTGCTGCCCCCACTGCTGGCTCCGCTGCTGCTGCGTCCACCTCTGCCTCGGGTCTGTTAAGGGGGCACACATGCGTGTGGGACACACTTGTGTCTGGATCCCTCCTCTCCACGCTGGTCCTGGCTCCCGAGAGAAACAGTTTTGACAAAACAAAATGGAACAGTACTTCAAAACTAAACGAAACATCAAAATGAAACACTGTCCCTTCGAACTGGAAGTCAAAACAAAATAGTGCTGTTTCACATAGCCCTACCTAATAACACTGCACAGTAGCTTATTAGCACAGTTTTTGACTATCATGGTTCTGTGAAGTGTTATTAGGCTATTGCACACAAAGTGTCTTACATAGATACACCCTGTGTCCCTTAACAGGTTTAACCCATTTGATTCATTCAGCTCATTGAGACCAAGCTGCTTCCCTGGGGCCCTCTGGTCTCCTTGAGCTGTAGCATCTCTGCGCCAAGGGCAGGGCTTCCAGGGCTTAGGCCAACAGCCCCGCTCGCAGTGCAGAGCTGCTGTGTCAGTTTCAGTGAGACCAGAGACCACCAGGGAAGATGCTTCCCCAGGTCTCTCTAGTCTCACTGCAACCGATATGGTGGTGGGCCTGCTCTTTCCCTGGCAGAAGCAGCGAGCCACTTCTGCCCTAACTCTTAGTCCTGCCTCTGCTCACCAAGCTTCTAGTGGCAAGTCACAGGTGAAGGGAAGTCAGAGAAAGATTTTCACCTTAAGGTGTGACTGCTTCACAGAGATGTAAGAAGGGGGAGGGTGAGAGGGATGAACCGCCTTGGGTGCTGAAGTGAAGGGGCACCAACAGGTGCTCCCCAGCTGGGGCAGAGTGTGGGACAGAGCCACAAGCAGCTTATTGGGGGGTGGGAGGAAGGTGGCTCCTGCTGCTGTGTGCATTAAGCTGATTAATATTTGTGTGGCTTTCAGTGCAATGTGTAACAAGGCCCTAAATGGCAACTGTTATCTCAGATACTTCACAGGTACTTAATATTCACACTTATAAAGCCCAAAGGGCTTTAAACTAGGTTCATCAGGGGATGGGGAAGCAGAGGATAAGGAGAACCTAGGATCAGTGAGCCACGAGCAGTGCACTGGATTGGCCCAGGTAAGCACTAAGGGGCCTGCTAGACATCAGGACAGTGGGGTACCGAGGGTACCCACTGGGGTGGGGGGAGTTAAATGTCTCTACACTAATGCTAGGAGAATGAGGAACAAGCAGGAGGAACTTGCACTCCTGCCTGTAAGCAACAACTTCGACGTGGTTGGACTAACTGAAACCTGGTGGAAACCTACTCATGATTGGGCAGTAGGCATTGAGGGTTACAGGTTGTACAGATAGGACAGACAAAGGGAGGGGCATTGCTCTATGTTTGGAACAATAGACATCCTCTATAATCAAGATGGGATCAGAGGAGGGCCAAACCGAGGTACTGTGGGTTGGGGGGCCAAGGGACTTGGTAGTGGGGGTCTACTATAGACTGCCACACCAGGAGGCTAGACCTGGAATTCGCCAGACAGTTCTTGGAGGCCATATAGTCAAGGTTGTCATGAGTGACCTAAACTACCCTGACATTTGCTGGGAGAAGCCAAAAGCCAAATCTAACCACTCAGGTAAGTTCTTAAGTTGCATACAGGACCTTCACCTAATGCAGGAGGTATATGATCCCACTAGGGGAAATGCCTTGCTGGACTTGGTGTTAGCTACAGGGGATGATCTGCTGGGGAATCTGCAGGTAAAAGGTAACCTAAGGGATAGTGACCATATTGAATTCACTATCTGGCAAAGGGTGGGTAAACTAACCAGCAGGGATGAAGTGCTGGACTTCAGAAAGGCTAACTTCAATGTGCTCAGAAGATTAGTTAGTGAGGCATTAAAGCTCAAGAGCTTTGGCAAGATGGAGGTCCAGGAAGGGTGGTCGTTCCTCAAGGAAGTGATACTATGGGACCAGAAGGAGACAATCCCATTGCATATAAAAGGCAGCAAAGAGGCAAAGAAGCCCTGCTGGCTGAACAGGGAAGTCCAAGAAAGCCTGGGGGCAAAGAAAGAGGTATACCGGCTGTGGAATCAGGAGGTAGGTACCAAGGAGGAGTATACCACCCTGGCTTATGCTTGCAGGGAATCAGTCAGTAAAGCCAAAGCAGGATTAGAATTTAGGCTGGTGATAAAAAGACAACAGCAAATCCTTCTTCAGGTATATATAGAGCAAAAGGAAGGTGTGTGGTAGCATAGGACCCCTGCAGGACAGTCTAGGGCAACTGGTAACAGAGAAGGGACAAAGCTGAGCTTTTCAATGAGTTCTTTGCATCTGTATTCCTGGACACAAACCAAGACAAATCTCCCAATTGGATCATAGATAGACACGAGGGACACCAGCCCACCAACTGTTAATGCAGACTTAGTGAAGGGGCACTTGGAGAGGCTGAATGTGTTCAGATCAGCAGACTAGGATGACCTTCAACCAACGGTGCTGAAGGAATTGGCCAGTGTCATAGCAGAGCCACTGGCATGGCAGTTTGAGCATTCTTGGTGCTCTGGGCAGGTCCCAGAGGACTGGAAAAGGGCCAATGTGATGCCTATTTCAAGAAGGGGAAGAGGGAGGAACCAGGAAACTATAGGCCATTTAGTCTCACTTTATCCTTGGGAAAACTCTGGAAAAATTCATTAAGAATCACATTTGTGGGAGCCCAACAGAGGAAATAATGCTGAAAGGAAAATCAGCACTGATTCATTGGAGGTAGATCCTGCCTGACTAACCTTGTTTCTTTTTATGACCAGGTCACAGAATGCTTAGATGGAGGAGTGGAGGTAGATGTCATCTACTTAGACTTTAAGAAGGCCTTTGATACAGTATCTCATTCTGTTCTCATAAATAAACTGACAGGCTGTGATGTAGATGATTACACAGTCAGGTGGGTGGCATATTGGCTTAGGGGTCACACCCAAAGAATGGTGATGAATGGGTTGATATCAACCTGGAAAAGATGTGGGCAGTGGAATCCTGCAAGACTTGGTCCTTGGACCAGTGCTATTCAATGTCTTCATCAGTGACTTGGCTGAGGGCATGTTCGCAGATGATATCAACTTATGAGGTAAACTTAACACACTAGAGGGTAGGGAATGGATCCAGGAGGATCTGGACAGGTTAGAAAGATGGGCAGAACAAAATAGGATGCAGTTCAACGAAGACAAGTGTGAAGTGCTGCACCTGGGCAAAAAAACCACCAACACACTTACAAGCTGGGGGATGACCTTCTCAGCAGCACAGCACCACCAAGGGATCTTGGAATCATAATTGACTCCAAGATGAATATGAGTCGTCAATGTGACCACGTGATTAACAAGGCTAACCTCACTGTATCACGCATTAGAAGATGCATGATAAATAGGTCCAGGGAGGTGATGCTTCCCCTCTATACAGCACTAGTCAGGCTGCAGTTGAAGTATTGCGTCCAGTTTTGGGCACCACACTTCAAGAGGGCTGCAGAAAAGCTTGAGAGGGTTCAGAGAAAGGGCTACTCATATGGTCAGAGGCCTGCAGGCAAGGCCTTACGAGGAGAGACTGAGGGACCTAGCTCTCTTCAGCCTTCGCAAGAGAAGGCTGAGAGGTGATTTTGTGGCTGCCTATATATTCAGCAGAGGAGGGCAGCAGGGAATAGGAGATGTTCTATTTAGTAGGGCATCCCTGGAGTAACTAGGAACAATGGCCACAAATTGATGGAGAGCAGATTTAGGTTGACATTAGAAAGAACTTCTTTACAGTAAGGGCTGCCGGAATCTGGAATGGGCTTCCAAGGGAGGTGGTGCTGTCCTCTACCCTGAGGGTCTTCAAGAGGAGACTGGACAAGCACCTAGCTATGGTAGTCTGACCCCAGCACTCTTTCTTGCCCAGGGCGGGGGGTTGGACTTGATGACCTACTGAGGTCTGTAGGATCCTAAGATAAATGGCTTTGTTCCAGGAGAAATCCAGAAATCCAACATCTGTTTTTAATCTATTGTTCCTTTCTCTTTTTTAGCCATACTCTCCACAAGTCCATTAATAGATTCTGAGGAAACAGGTTGTAGACTAGAAAAGCTTCCCTGTTTTTTGCTAAAGACATAAAAAAAGAGGCTGGGGGATGGAGAAGGCACTACTGAAGACCCAAAAGTTGGGTTCAGAAGTTCAGTAGAAATAAACGTCACAGGTGACATCTGGAACTCTCTGGGATCCTTCCAGCCAAAACAGGCAAAGACAAAATTGACATTCCTGATATTTCTGAACTAAAAAATAGGCAGCTAAAAAGTGTGTTTTTAAACATGCACAGAATTTACACTTTCCTTCTAGATCATAAAAGAACATGAAGCATACAAAGCATAATATATAATATACATATATAGATAGATACACACACATACACAAAGCATAGCAGAAACCCTTTGAGGACCACCTGTTAGGAACTGATGGTACAATTTGGTTCTCAGGTATTTGAATAAATCAGTGTATTTCTTTACGAAAAATGTTTTTTTTTTTAGTTTTGTTGAAAATCAATATAGATACGAAATGAGAAAAGGCTGCTTTTTCCACTGAAAGTGCTGGACTTTTAAAATGAAGCTCAGCAGGGGCCCATTCCTTCAATTGTGAGAGTCTTTGATTCATAATGGACGTAGAATCATGATCAAATTAAAAATATACTGTGAAACTTTCAAAAATACCCTATCTCTGTATTTTAGTCTGAAGTTCAATTTTAAGGATTTGCACTTTTATGTGAAATGCTTTATTCTGAAGGATATAATTCAGATTAGGGACAGAAATTACACATAAACCATTGTAACCCATGCTGGCATGCTAAGGCTGGGTGATGCGCTGGATTTTGGGTCCTCAGGGTGCCAGTAGCCCTCGGAGCCCCTCAGGCAGACTACTGATTGAGGTGTCCCATGGACAGGTATATCCCTTACCCTCACTGCCCAGGAATTCATTCTGAACCTGATGAACACATTATTCTTTATTATGCACAACTAATTTATATACAGAACCCCCCCCCCCAAAATATAATAAAAATAGTTAATAATGAAACTAACAATTTAGATAAAATTTACAACTACAACATTAGGTGGATAATTCCAGCACACTGGGTGGTCCCACTTGTGTTAAACAACCTAAACTAAATTCACTTTGCTATAACCCTTGAACACATTATTCTTTATTATGCACAACTAATTTATATACAGAACCCCCCCAACAAAAATATAATAAAAATAGTTAATAATGAAACTAACAATTTAGATAAAATTTACAACTACAACATTAGGTGGATAATTCCAGCACACGGGGTGGTCCCACTTGTGTTAAACAACATAAATAACGGCATTTACCTCATTATAACCCTTTAAAACAGTATCCCCCAAAACCCAATTGATTTCCTTCTGGTCACAATCCATTTCCCATAACAATAAATGGCAACACAGCTATAACTATGATCCACCACTAGATGGCGGAGGCAAGGCTTCTGCTGCTCCAGGGAAAATGGACTCCTTTAATCCTTCCCGGCAACAAAGCAAAACAGGCTCTGAACCAGGGACTGCAGAATGGGGTGGGCCACCTGGGCCATGTCCTGACCAATGTTTAGCACAGCAATTCAAATACAGCCCCGCTCCCTGCCTGCCTCCTTCCCTCCCTTCCTCACCACACAGCGACAGCCATGCTCCCCTGCCCGCAGCCCCACTGGGAGGGAAGAGTGCCAGGCCCCTGCAGCCAATGTGCCAATGCAGGGCCCGGCGCATTGGCTGCAGGGGTTGTCATTCTTCCCTCCTGGCGGGGCTGCTGCTGTGTGTGTGAGGGAGGGAGGGGGGCAGACAGGCAGGGAGTGGAGCTGTGTTTGAATCACCGTGCTAAATGTTGGTTGGGCCACAGCCAGGTGGCTTACCCCGTTTAGTGGCCTCTGCTCTGAACAGCTCCTGCAGGCAATAGGCTCCTTTTTGTTTCCTTCTGGAAATATACTTCCTGCAAGCACCAGTGATTAGGTGTCCCATCACTCATCCATGCTGGTTTGTTTTCTTTCAGCCCACTCCGTCTCAGGGCTGTTCCCCCTCCCAGCACCTGCGGAAAGGGGTTTCCCTCTGCAGCTCTCTGACTCTGCAGCTTCAGCCTTCCCAGCTCGGATTTCACCCTAACATCTCAGTCAGCTACAACTCATAGCCTGGTCATTAACCCTTTAAGGACTCTGATTCATCTCCCAGATCCAGCAAACCTACCAGCTTTGCTTACCAATTACTCCCCACTATTTCCCTGGCACCTGTGTCCTTAGTTGCACAGCCCTGAACCCAGTGGGGAATCAGCTTCTCATGGAATGACACAGGCTCTTCCCCATCCTGATGCCTGCTCCCTGGGCAAGTTTCAGCTCGGTCTCCCCTGGCTGGGGGCTGGGTCTGCGCCCCCTCTCTTCACAGCTGGAGTCCACTAATCTCAGTTTCTCTTCTTCTTTTCCCTCCCTCAGCTTTTATGGTTTAGTAGCAGCCAAACAGAGCCCCTGGTTTGCAATGTGGGCTCTGGTCACAATTTAAACACTCCAATAAGAAGCATGCACTGTGCACTGTGTACTCTCTTGTCTGGTAAAGCTTATGCGCCTTCTGCAATGTTTTGCTGCCCTTTTCTTGCAGAGCTCTTAAGCACAGCTCACCCACTTGGCTTGTAGCCAGGCAACCTTTGCAGCTGTTACACCAGTATAAGTGATTGGAAACCAGTTCAAATCTGTAACACAACAGAAGTTCAAGGCACATAAACTGCTCTTAAAATGGCCAAAAGTGGTTTAAGATAAACCTGGATGGATGTAATGTTAGATGAACTTACTTTGGTTAAATTGATTTATAGAAATTCGGTCCCAGATCCCATCCAGATTCAAGTTAACTCACTGTTCCCCAGCATCCCAGGATGCCTTGTACCTCCCCTGCAAACTCCCCCTCACAAGGTGGGTGGGGTAGGCTAGCCTTTGCCCAAGCTGTCTGCTCCAGCTGAGCTGGGAGGTGTGCTCTAGCACTCTCTGGCTTCTGGCCTGAGGCACTGCAGGCTTGTGGCTGCATTTCTGGAATCAAAAGTGAATGTCTGTTCACTTGCTTGTTGGCTCAATCTATGCAGCTTAGACTAACCTGCAAAGTTTGAATTAATTCAGTTTCAGGCTTTGTGACTATCTGTGTTTATCCTCAAAGGAGATTCTGCTACGGGCAGTGGCAAAAATGATGTTTCGTGTTAAAAAGTTGGAGTCCATAAGTGAACACTAGCCTGGCAGATTCAGTAATGACATAATCTGAATTTGGTGCCAGTGCTCAGATCCTGATCCTATCAGACATCTTTTTTCTTTTGCTAAATCCTTTACCAATCTGCAATTCTGCCATATGTCACGAGGCAGTAATACGGATCATTCATATTCTGCTGATTTGCCAAGGGACAGAGCTTTATTAACCCACATGATGCAACCACCCAGGAATCTATAAAGGCAAAATAGACAAGTTTTGGCTCCCTTGTAGCTTGGCAGTCTGCTGAGAAAGCTGATCTCTCAGGCAAGTGAACTTATTTAATTGAGCAGAGATCAGCAGATGGTTGATTTTTTTCCACGCAAAAAGTATAAGAAATGTAGTTGTGTCCAGTGTTTCATTGTTTTGTTAGCCTTCTGTATTCCTGCTGTTGCCTGTAAAAGGAAAATAATTCAAGGAAGCACATAAAGACCTCTCTCACACCCTCTCTTTCCAATTTCCCTTATGCATATTTCATTGCCCATTTATAGTTGAGGACAGTTTTATGGAAAACACCATCATTGCCACTTCTGAGCCAGTACACACCAGACCAATGGCATATTTCTTATCTGTAACTGGAAAATATCACATAAGCCCAACCAATGCATTAGAAACCTCAGCTGATCTGGATTTTTCTACTTATTCTCATGAACTCCACAATGATATGCAACCAAACTGTTTAGGGACAAACACAGCCCATCATGTAAAATGTAACAGAGGTTGGGACAAAGCACTGAAAATTATCATTCTTGTGCTGTAGTTTTGGCACTGCCTTTGACTTGTCATAAGCAAAGTTGCTCAACCTTGTTGTCTAACTCAGTTTTCCCATCTGTAAAATAAATAGCAACAACAATAACAATACTTTCCTCAGGGGAATAGAGCAAGGGCTTAACTTATTCAGGATTTTATGCACTTTGAAATCCTCAGATGGAAGTGCTATAGCCTGTTCCTTTCAGGTTCTCAGATAGCACTGAAGTAAAACAGTGATGTTTTACTTTACAGAGGGCAGAAAAGACATATAAAATAGAATACAAGAAACTAATATTTTGAAATGTCAGTTCATTAGATACTTACTTGATAAAAGACAAAAGTCATAGTTAATTAATAAATATACTCTAGTTAAACCTCTTCAGACTGTTCCCTGTGAGCAATGACATGATGGAAACACCTTCTTGTAATGCTGGTTGAATCTACGCATGCAATTAATTCAAAGCAATAAACTCTGGAGCAGCCTGAGCCAGAGTAAACTACTCCTGGGCACAGCATATGTGCCTGAGAGAGCAGCAGTTTGATCTGGGGAGGAGCAGTTTATGCCACAGCTGCCCAGTTCCAGGCTCCAGGTGGTGGCATTGGGTGGCAGAAGGGCTGGCTGGGCACAAGACTGCTGAAAATGCAAAGCTGTATGGCTAGATGGCAGGCAGAAATCTGACCTCCTGCTGGCTGGGCTGCCTGGACACAACTTATGCCTGCAGTCAATGTCCACAGGTGCATTTAATCACAGTTAATTACCCTGCTGTAAGATAGTTAGTCCCTGACAGTATTATCTTATGGTGCAGTTAATTACTTTACCGCAGCCTAATACCGTTCATTACCTGGGTAAATGTGGCCAATGAATTTAACACAGCTAATCAGTTTACTCTATAATAAAGCACACGTGTAGATGTGGCCACTGCATTTAACGCTTGAGCTGTGAGGAGGAGCAGGAGCTCAGACACATCCCTAAACATAGTACTTCTGTTAAGGTGCTGTTATTAGGCACCTTCCTTCTGAGGGAATACCCTGGAGTGTCTTGAGATCCTTTAAAGGTGCCTCAAGGCATAGGCACCAACTCCATGGGTGCTCCAGGGCTCAAGCACCCACCAAAAAAAAATATGAACAGGTGTTCAGCACCCATAAGTCATGTCAGGTAAGCTGGGTTGAAGTAATGCGCTGCCTCTTCTGGGTATGTGCAGGGTTTGGCACAGGAATGCAAAAAAAAAGAAAAAAAGCACCCAGCAGTAAAAACCAAAGTTGGCATCTGTGCCTCAAAGTGTCATACAATATTAGTGCTATTTATCACACAAACATCTACATGATTCACAAGACAAACCCTGTGACTTCAATTAGGAATCCATAGTGTCAAAACTTTCTGAGCATTGTGGTCTTTCTGAATTTTTGAAACAGTGCAATTGCACTGTAGTAAAACAAAAAACCCAAACCAAAAAACCATACAGGGGAAAGCAAGAGCTGGCATTTTCTGAGGAGTGGGTTGGGTCCAACAAGTGTTTTAAATCTAAAAAGGCTGAGAACCACTCAACTAGGTGATCCAGATCACCTCTGGGAAGAACACAGGACTCTTCATTCATGGGAGATGCAGCTACATAACTTGTTCAAGTAGGATAACCCTCCTGTGGCAGAATGTCTAACATTTAAGCAGTACAGTGCCTAATTGGAGGTGCCTTTGAGGTCAATTAGGAGCTGGTGCATGACTTACTAACATCACAAAATTTGCCTCTAGCACTGATAAAGACAACCCTCGCTCCTACTAATCTTTTTTATTTTATACTGCTTTACCCAGGTTCAGTAGGGAAAACTACAGAAAGAACTTTTCCCATTGGCCCAGAAGCCCTTCCCTTCATGTTAATCCCAGTACATGCCTTCTTACAGTTTTAAGGATGTAAAAAAGATTCTTTGTATCCTTCTCCCTCTGAACACCTTCAGACTTCCGATAAAGACAGTTAACATCAGAGACATTACCAAAGAAGGGGCTGCACTTTAGAAGCTTGTTTTGGATCAAGTGTTCAATAAAAAGATATTGATAGAGATTACAGATGTGTGCTGTGCCAACTCCCTCTGTAGTTATACCAGTTCTGCTTCTTTGCAGTATTCTTATCTTTTCAATTCTAAGCCTCAGATATGAAAACAGCCTGAGGATTTTGCTTATAAGATATATACTAGAGATAATCACCAAGTTCATTCAGATCAGAGACCTATTTAAGCTCGAGTCTCCAGGTATGGAAAGTTGGTGTGCTAACCCCTGCTGCACTTGTTCCCATTAGGAAATGTAGCTCTAAACATTAAGAAAAAAGCACATTCAATTCCAATGCTGTTCAAACAATGTATTACAAGATTTCGATCCAAGATATTCTTTTTAACAACAGGATATAGTTTAAGTAAGTACACAATGTTGTTTGATTCCAGTCATGGAAACTGATTTTATTCCATGCACAGCATGGTAATGGGACATCAAACCAGAGAAAGTACATGCAACACTACCAGAATCTTCATGAAAAGTATTATATTGAATATGTGTTTTTTAATGGAAGCAGCCAGAACAAAAAAATCTCTTAGAAATAAGTTAACATATTTTTTTATGAAGTATACATGCACAAATATGCACACACACATGCCCCCCCATACCTCTACACATCTCTGTATTGTACAGGCTGGCTCACTGAATGCCTAAGTTGCACAATTTGATTTCAAAACAAAGAAGACTAGACATGAAAAATCACTTCATTCACTTAAAGAAAGAAAACCCTACGTATCAGAAGGTAGCTTGAAATAGTGCTATTTGGATATATATATCACAGACACAACTCAAAATGCTTGCACAAAGATGGTTTATTTATGAATGTAATGTATATAAAGTAATTTAAGGCACTTATGCAATACAACCCATATCACTTGAATGATCTTATGCTAGTTGGCAGGGCATGACATAGGCTGGACACCCTTGAGCTCCAAGGCTTTGCTGAAGTTAATTTCCTGAGGTTTAGCAGTGCCCTTAGTAAGCTTCAAAGATCGAATACATCCTTTAAAGCGAATATTAGTGGTCAACCCAAACTGGTTCAGGACATCTGGAAAAAAGAGGTGAAAAGAATTAAAAAAAGACCCTTTGACAACCCACTCTTTTTCTTTAAGTTTCTCCCCTGGTTGATAGATTTTCTTTAATATTTACTTGCTCCATATAATCCTTAGCGGAAAAATTGCAAAACCTCTAAAGATTTTGATAAATTCTTGATTTAGTGGTATCTATTAAGTCTTCTGCCTTTCTCCTTCCACACTGTGATAGTAGCAACAAATCAGAAACCATTTCCATCTTCCTTTTTAAATGTGCAGCTTTATTTGGGTGGCAAAGAATTAAATAAAGCTTCCCTCAAACTTTCTGTGGGGACCAAATGGCAGTTTTCAAACAAAAAGGTGTGTCAGGTAAAATAACATTTCTGTGGATCTCCAGCTTATGTTCTATTTACATGAGAGATACGGGTTCCTCAGCTTGAGACTGGGATCAGAACAGCATTGACAAGTGACAAAAAGTCCTAAGAAAGACTTCTGTCAGGTCTTCCCATAAGCCACAATACCCTGTACCTTGTCAGTGCTGTAGGTACTGATTTAGGAATTTTTTGGAGAAAGTTCAACAAAAAAAATTTTGGCGGGTGGCATTTGTATTTTGTTCCATGCATACATACATATATATATATATAGAGAGAGAGAGAGAGAAATGTATAGATATATAGATATCTGTATCTAAATATAGATAAATAGATCTATCTATAAAACAACCAGCTCCCTGTTGCTATTTTTCTACAACCAGGGAACTTCCAACTGTTGCAGAGGGGAAGTTCTGATTCTCCCAAAGGATTAACATTCACTTCTAGGAATTTTGAGTTTATAAAAGCTCTTTAGGGTCATTTCCAATGTATTTATGGCTCCCTTGGGGCCTTGTACACTTGACCTCAGTGTAACAAAAGTTCCTAGCTATATATACCTTTGTGTGATATCTATCTATCTATCTATCTATGGAAGAAATATATATACCGTGTGTGTGTGTGTATGTGTGTGTGTGTATGTGTGTGTATATGTATATGCATGTATGACTATATATATATGTGTGTATGTGTGTATAAATATAGATATATATAGACCTATCTATATCTCTATACACACACACACACACACACACACACACACACACACGGTATATATATTTGTTCCATATATATATATGTCATCCAAAGGTATATATAACTAGGAATTTTGTTATGCTGAGGTCAACTGTACAAGGCTCCAAGGGAGCTATAAAAATACTGAGAATCGTTTGAAGTTCCCAGGCCGTAGAAAAATGGCAACAGGGAGCTGGTTGTTCTTCCTTGCTGTAAGGCCCATCTGTCCTTCCCCTACCCTGCCTGGTAGGGGAGAGAGATGGTGGCTGGTACAGGATGTATTGGAGTTGCCTTTGCCAGCTTGCTGTTGGCTCAGAGCTCTTTTGCATGAGGGAATTTTTCACTAGGTCATGCCAACTGCTTTATAGTTGTTGTGCACTGCTTATACAGCACGGAGAAGCCTCAGTGAACTGGAAAATCCAGACCCCATTTCTAGTCCTGTAAGATCCCACAATAATGGAGTTTAAATTTGTGACATTTGTACACATAGAAAAACTGTCACAGCCCTTGGACCAAATCTTTTCTGCTCTGTGGCTTGGGCAAGGATAGTTGGGAAAGTTCCACATTTGGCAGGAGGAGAATACAATTCTTTCTCAGACTGATTAAAAAAATGGAAAATATGTGAAGATGCTCAGGTATTTGGAAGGTTAAAATAAGTACTGGGGGAAATGAATTAATCAGCAATGGAAAAATGAGATGGTCAAATGTGTATAGTAAACTTATTTATCAGTGTGCTTCAAATTCTGGAATTTGGCTCTAGTTCATTTCAACAGATGTGGTGTAAGGTTGTTTTATGCAGGCTTCAGTGTTAGACCCAACTGTGCATCTTGCAGCTAACTACATCCCAGAATTAGTAAGTCACTCTATCAGAAAGCATTTTGTTACTATCCGTTCTCAGGCTGGAGTTGTAAATACACTGCAGCACTGAACACCTTTTTGGCACATCACTCCCAATTCATTAATCAGTATGATAAAAGCTGGTTCTCTCATAGGTGCCAAACTACCGAGAAATACATTTGGATAACACTTGCAAAAGCTGAAGGCTGCGGGTATGGGCAAACAAGCAATCCACCATGAAACAAGTTAGGCAAACAAGAGGTAGCAAGTACTACACCTTATGGTTGCTTATTTGTTGATACTCAAAGACTTCAGCTATCAGAAATACGCATTTCTTTGTTCTATGCAATATGCAGCAGTTACCCAGCCTCTGTCATACCGAGCAGAAGTGACAGCATGCCCATACCCTAATATTACTGGGTATTCTGTTTTCTATACATGGGCAGGGTAAAAATCAAAGCAAAAGATTTAGAAACTGGTCTATTGTTCCCTGCAAAAGTCTGGACACTGACTTCAGTGGGCATTGGATTAGGTATCCTTTGTTTCTTTCTGCCCACAAGAAAGAACAAAATATCAGTAAGTACTACAGAATTAGCATAAAGCAGTGCTAGGCAGAGTTTACAATATTCATAGATTTGCTTTTCAAAAGTTATTCACCAAATAGGCCTGTTGATTGTTTATGAACAGTTAGCTGTGAATATTCTCTATCAGTGACATGAATAACGAGGCTTCTCAGCTTGATATTTTATTTAATCTCTTCTGCTAGAAGTGACTGCTCTCTAGGACTTGTATAATGCTTATGATTGGCAATTTTTGTTTGACTTTAAAATAGAACAGGATGTGCTATGGCAACAAACACCCCAGGAGTGGAGCCTCATCTTCCTCTGAAAACTATTCACTACATCTTTAATCTGAATTTTCAGGCTGAGCTTTATGCTATGTGATCAATATGCACCAATTGTTTTTTCCACTAATAGCACATAAACCCTTTCAGTAGTTTAATTTTAGTTTGCCAAACACCATCGCCACTTGCTTGGGTATGAAAAATGTTGTTTAAATGGGAAAAGAAAGGAATATTTTCTTTCTCTTCCTGTCTGCAAGTGCACCAGTATCCTAGTGTTTATTACAGGGTGAAGAAGAAAATGTGTAGGATTTCATAGCTGAAACACACACAAATCTGGTTCTGCAGAACTCCTGTTCTCAAAATCCACTGGAATGAGATCTGGGAATTTGGTATGGATGATCTTATTGGATACAAGCTTGAATTTTCTTACTCATGCTATCTCCACTGGTGTTAGTGCATGCGATCTAATAAACTTTAAGACCTTGGGCTTTTTGAATATCAGTACTGAGTCTTTGGGTACTTGACACTCACCAGGATATCCTCCAACAAAGACAGGATCATTTGTTTCTGCTGATGTAGAGGCTCTGTTTGGGCTCCTACCATCCACCTGGCTCTCATCTACAGTCAGCTCTAAGCGGTGCTTGATTTTGTTTGCAATAATCTTGTGCCACTGTCCATCACACAAGCTTCCTGGTACATCAGGTTCATAAATTGCAGAAAATCTTCCTGCACCATTATCCACGTGGAACATTAACTGAAGAGTGTAACATAAAAGGAAGGGAAATATACTGGTTACCAAAACAATAATCATACATAATTTGGTAGCCTGGCAGCCACTAAGTCAGCTCTTCCCAAATGCTATATACAGATTTAAAATAAAATACAGACTGCTCAAGCCAACTTGCTTCATTTTAGTTCCATTTTATTTCCAACTGCGGCTCTGATCTTGTACTCAGCTCCTCAGAGGTGAGTCCTTGTACAAGGCTGAGCCCTGCTGAAAGTAATAGAGCTTGCTCATGTGGTTCCATTGGTAACACTGGGGTCTACATTAGTAGGAAAGTGCAAATTTGTGGGTACCATTTGCCATTTTCTGCTGCCAAATTATACTAAACAACAATAAAATGCTGGTTTGTGTGCGTGTCATATACAAAATAAACTATTTCACTTGGAAGTGCAGCCAGCTGCTGGATAAAATGTGTTATAAAAATGTTGTGAAGACCAGAAATATGTATAAGGAATGAAATGCTGGAACTAAATGTGGTGTGAGAGACACTGTATCCATGATTAGGGACATTCTTCTTAACACAGATCCTGATGCTACGATTTGGGAAATAGCTGCACTACAGAATAAAGCACTATGTTTTAGGGAAACTAGATGAGCCAGACCATTTCAGAAACAGAACAATCATTTGGCATATAGGCCAGGGACAGACATTACACATAAACCAGTTGAAGTGATCAGAAACTGGTTTAAACCTGTAATGGAACAGATGTTCAGCACACATAAACCAGTTTGAAAATGTCTGAAACTGGTTTGAGATAAACCTGGTTAAATGTAATATCAGACTTAAGTGATTTGGGTCAAACCAGTTTATACAATGTCTGTCCCAGACCCCTTGCTGGTTTAAGTTAAACCAGACTCCCCCAGCATCCTGGCATGCTCTCTGGGCTGGGTGGATCTCTCTGCTTCACAGCAGGGCTCCCCTATTTCCTGGATGCAGCTCAGCAGAGACTGCAGGCATCTGCCTGGATTTCCCCTGCTCCCCTCCTCCCCTCCCCACATCCTGCTAAGCAGGGATTTCCCCCCTCCCTTCTGCCTTACCCAGACACCTTTCAGTATTAGGTAGCAGACCACATGCTGACTACAGTCCATGCTGTGGCAGCCAGGACAAAGGCGGAATCAACAGGTAGCTGGTAATGTCCCTCTGTTGTTTTCTTAATGAGTTGATAAACACTGTGTTATCAATACCCTGCTGGGCTGGTCAGAAGGAGGGGGCCAGGGGGAAGCCTCCCTATTTAGACCACCCAGGCCTGGCCACACACCCCTCAGCTCAGCAGTGTGCAATAGAAGGGAGGGCTGCTCTAGCATCCCCTGGCTTTTAGCCTGAGCCACGACAGGCATATGCCTGCATTTCTGGGATGTCTGTCCAGTTACAAACTGATTCAGTCTAGCCAGGTTAGACTAATCTGCAAAGATTGAATCAATTCAGGCTCAGGCTTTTTGAGTGTCTGTCCCTATCCATAATGGGGTCCTGATCTCAACTCACGTATCTTGATTTTACTGTAATAATCTGGAATTTAAATTGTTTATCCTTTTCAAAATGCTCTGCAGAGACTCAGAAACATCGTATCTCATGTCCCTACTGAAGACATTTACAACTTACTTTTCCATCTACTAACTCAATGCCAAGTCCATCCATTTTCTGGCTGCTGATTCCCAGCAGAACACCATTCATTCGAGTTGTACGGAATTCAAGTTCCACTCGAAGGTCTGTTCCCACTTTATAAGCTCCAACTGTGGGAAAGGAAGTGTAAAACAGAGTAACAAAGCATACAAGAGATTATTGCTAATGATAACATGCAACATACTGTGAGTAAATCAAGTCAACACAATATTTTTACTGTGTTTTAGTCTATAAGAAGTCAATGTAAATACTGGCTCATCATAGCAGTACTTATGAGATCTTGCTGGAAGTACACCTGATCTATTTCAAAGGTGCTTAGTTGGTTAGCCAGTGTGGATTAAGCAATAATTTTTGGTGCCATTCCCACCAACTGTAACTTTTAGCAATAAGAATATTCAAGATTATTACCTGGTTTAGCAAATCCTGTTCCATCAAAGTACGTTCCTTTTTCTGCACTGGTAAAGCATTTGCCAACATTGAAGCTGGAGGTTGGATTATCCAAGTCAATAGAAGCCTCTGTCATTTTAAAATTTCTGATGCAACCATCAATGCTATAGACGACCTGTGTTCAGTTTTTAAACGGAAAGTGTTACTGTCCAAAGCAACTAAGATGCTCATGTGGAAGGGCTCACCCATATCATCAGAAGTTCCCCCTATTTTGATTCTTTAATTCCCTGCTGGATATATGGATCTGAATGAGTTAAATTTTATGTGGGTTAGTCCTTAATATGTGATTGTAACTGGAATATAATCATTATGACATTGCAGATTATTTATGTTACTTTTTCTGAAATCTCAGCAATCTAATGTCACAAGACTAAGACATCTCACTGGCTTAATGGAGGAGACATAAAATATTATTGCACAATGAAATGTAACAAATTGCATCAGCAATACAGCAATGTAATGGCCCATAATTTACTTCTTTAATTGAATATTGTATGTGCTGTCCAATGAAGCCAATGGACAAAGGCCAGGGAAAGTGTTCTCAAGAGGGTTTGAAATGTCATTAGATGTTTTGTTTATCACTCTACCAAGTGTCTAACTGTATATGTTAAAACTATGCTTTTATTGGGCAATGTTGATTCATATGTAAAACCCTTTCTAAAGTAAATGCAAGCTTCATATATGGTCTTCCATATGAAATTATCCATGGCCAGTCTAGAATTGCATCTAAAATACTGTTTACCAGAGGGTCTTAATTTTTTCCCTCCTAGCCTTTGCCATAATGCTCATTCCCTGAACTTTGAAGAACAAAGCCCCTGTAACCAAACATAACTAGTGAATCTAATTTTGTGCTCACTAACAAATTCTGACAATTTGCAATTTCAGAAAAGGTACCCGATTAAAAATTTTTTCATGCCAATGAGTTTTCTTACCAAAATATCCAAACTTTCCAAATCCATGAGATTGTCAAAACCTGACAGATTTGAATGAGTGAAGCAAATGTATGAGTTTAATTTAAGGTTCTGATTAAGTTTTTAGAAATTTGCTATGGAACGCTTGAACCTGAATTTTTCTGCTAGAAGGGTGGGTTGATTTTTTAAAACATGATTATTACTGTTACTCCTGTGGAAAATCTTGTTTAGAACAAGGAAATTATAAGAGCTCAGGACTGCAAAGAGAAGAATTAAAATTAAATTTGTAATATGATGAAATGGATGCAAACCAAAAACATGGGTATTGCACTGCTCTGAGTCTAATATGAAATTAGCATATATTCTGTTGTTAACAATGTATATATGATGTATAATTAGCAGGAAGCCCTCTTAGTTGATACATGTTTTCAACTTGTTTTAAAATCTTCATAGTATATAGCAATATACTAGCAAATATACTATATACTTCAGAGTACATAGCACAATACAGCTTTTGGAGGATGAAAATGTTGAATTTAACTTGATCAAATGACACTTGAAATCATAGCTCCATTAAAATCCCAAGATGTACTAAGACCATCAGAATTTCACATGAATACATGAATCGGGGTTGGACTAGACAGCTAGCACACCTGGCACACATTTATTCAATCGTTCAATGGGATTTCTTCTTCAGTACCAACAGTTGTGCCTCCTGCCATGTTACATGTGCAGGCAAAATCCTACATCCTGCCATGTTACATGTGCATGGCAGGATGTAGGATTTTGAGATAACGTATTAGATTCCAATCATGCCATTACTGATTGTCAGCCACCAAAATATTACTCCAGCCACAGGCTGTGGAGTATTTTTGTGGCTGGTTTTCCATTTTGTCATACCATTAATTCCCTAAACCTGTGGTGCATTCAGGTTAATGATGTCTCAAGTGTAATGTCTGCCAGGAGCCTAGATGACTCCTGTGTTCCATTCCAACCCTAGGAGTCTATGATTATCATTGTCAGGCTAGGTCTCACTCCAGAAAAGGATTCTGGTGACCTCATTTCCTTGAAATAACATCAATTAATTATGGTTGTATTTTCAAAGATAGCAGTGTAAACATTTTTGGACTATTCATGGATAGTTAAATATTTTTCTTAAGTGCTCAGGCCTCCAAATATGCTTTGATAATCCGAGTGATCAACTCTTTTATCTTGATTCAGTCATCATAAACAGAAATTAAACAGTCGGTATGATCTTGTAGGTCTTTTATCATAGGATACTGATTCTGAGTCTTCTGGTACCCTATTTCCTCAAGTTATTTTAGTGACTTGCTTGCCTGACTACAGAATTTCTCTCTTATGTTTATTTTGTCTGAAGTGATATGTGGGTTCTGCCCCTGGAGAGCCTCCTGACTGGAATGGTATTTGATCACCTGGAATGCATCTGAAGATTTGATTAGCACATCAACCTCTCTATACAGGTGCTTAGAGCCAGATGCATGGATCTGCTACTTTGACTTTCACTCCCTCTTAATATGTACTATTCACCCAAAATATTAGCTGCAGCCAAGCACACAATGCCCTTCTTTCCCCCCCCAAATAATGTCTGTAGGTTGGTTTCAATTTTTGGCATCAACTGGAGTATGACTCAAGTTCTCCTCCTGACTTCGAAGAGTTAACCATTTGCCTGAATACAAAAAGAAATATGGATGCTGCTACTTGTCAAAACACAATTAAAGGCTACAAAAATAATAATTATTATTAAACTTTCTCCCTTACTGGACCAATTCTTTTCGTTGTGTAGTTAATGGGCAATCCTCCAACATACAGCATTCCTACAACATCCAGGATATCAGCCTTCTTGGGGCTGGTGGTACTGTTTGAAACATCATCTACTGTAAGGATTCCTTCTTGCCTGTTTCGGGCTATTTTTATCTAGAAATGAAATAAAAAGTATATTAGAAAGGTTTTTCTGGTAACAGATAACTAGTGCAAAGGATGCTTTCCTCATCATAAATCCAGGCTTCCACTTTAACTTCAGATAAGACGCATTGTGTGTAGAACCCCGACATATAAAGAAAAAGGTAGGCATTTTTACTGTTATTAATTAGTTGCATTGTGGTAGCACAAAAGGCTATATTCACGGATCATTCTGCTAGGGACCTCGCAACAACAGAACAAAATGTATAATAAAAAACATGGCGGTAAGCAACTTATTAAAATTACTATAAGAAAGAGGTGCCATTTGAAAGCTTAATGTTTGTCTTATTACAATGATAGCAATGCTTCTACTCTTTTAAACATAGGAAGATATCATGATAACTGCAAATTTATAAGCAAGTATTTTAAGACTTAAGTTTATATTCCTCCAGTTTAGATATACTACGAGTTCAGGCTGGAGTATGAATGATAATAGGCTAAGTTAGATTCCGTTGTAGATAAGGGGAATGTGAATCAAAGGACTGCAACTGTTGAAGAGCTGCTCTAATTCTAACTCTAGCTAGACTCTAAGTCAGTATACAGGCAGTCCTTGGACTTACGACACAATTGGTTCCTGAAAACCATGTCTTAAATTGAAATGTTGTGACTCGGAACCAATTTTCTCATATGAAACAATGTTATAAATGGGGGATTGGTTCCTGAACCAAGGCCCGATACCCTATTTTCACTAAAAATACCTCAGAATTTTGAACCACACCTTCTGTATTGCACTGTAAGCAGGGACTCCACATTGAATAGTTTTCAGCAACAGAAAGTGAGACCATGATGCATCAGTTGTTCCCTATGCCTCTTCTCCTTTTTGGAGGAGATGGGCTATAAAGAGGAAAAGATAACCTCCATGAGGATCTTACTTTATAAGTATTTGGTGGCAGGTAGTAACTCTTTTGTTCTATATATACGGGCTGGTCCTTAATAATGGCTCTGAGTATTATAGTAATACAAATAAACAGTATGTGGCATTGATGCCTACACAGTTGGAGGGTAAAAAACTGGCTGATGGGGTGCACCCAGAGAGTAGTGGTGGACAGGTTGTACTCAACCTGGCAAGATGTTTCATAGATTTCATAGACATCAGGGCTGGAAGGGAGCTCGGGAGATCATCGAGTCCAGCCCCCTGCCCAAAGGGGAGGAAGTCAGCTGGGATCATAGGATCCCAGCAAGATAAGCATCCAATTTATTCTTGAAGGTGTTCAATGTAGGTGCTTGAAACACCTCCGCTGGCAGACTGTTCCAGACCTTGGGGGCTCGGACAGTAAAGAAATTCTTCCTTATGTCCAGCCTGAAA
>NW_017728918.1:104609072-104657847 GCF_001723895.1 Crocodylus porosus | reverse complement strand
TGGTTCCAAAATTCTGAATGTTCAGTTTGGGGGATCACCTGTCTGGGGTCTTGTGAACCCAGCATTCATTCCTGCCTGTGGCAGGGGGTCAGGCCAGATGATCTGTTCAGTTTCCTCCTGACCCTAGCTAATATGAAATTATGAATAAAATCATGCTTATTTTGTCCTGAAATCTTCAGGTTTTGCCTTTCTGCTGAAAAAACTTGAAATTAATTCTGAAATGAATTATTTTAATTTGACTGCTAATGAAAATGACAGTTACTTTTGTGTGTGCATTCCTAAAAAATTTCAATAGGGGTAGAAAGAGTTTGGACTTGCTGTAAATCTCACATCTGAAGCCATATGTGATTTTCAGCCAATTCCCCTTCTTGCCTTTATTTACATCCTACAACTTTGTACGTAATAAAATTATAATCTGTTTGTTGCCTTTGTCTCAGTAGATACAATCCTTGGTGGTTGCACTGTGATTTCCTACTCCTGTTACCCACAGGCCACTGGCATTTTATATTCATAAATGTTTCCTTTCCTAAAACCACAGAAGAGCTGCCAATCATCTATGAATATCATATTTGCTCCCCAGTGAAATGAGGTAACTATGCAAGCAAAATTGACTTCAGTTGTTTTCTTTTTTTTTTTGGTGAAGGTTTTTTGGCTGTTAAATCATGTCACAGTTCAGTCACAGTGATACCTCAAAAGAAGGGAACTTTAATGATGTGTCTCACTGAGTATGAAACCTTTCCACAACTCAGTTGGGCCTCACTGGAGAACCATGTACTGCTTTCTGATTTTCCCTACTACATTTATCATATGTTCTGCAAGTGTCTTTATTTTTAGGCCAAATTTTCGAATAATGATACCAGAGTTTCAAAACATCAATTTACAATTGCCTGGGCATCTCAAATGAAAAATAATGAAAGCACAACTTAATGGTCAGTGTCCAAAAGTTTAGCCCATGTAAATTTCTTCATGCAGCACTCTTGGACAAGTTAAAACTATAGTGCTTTTAAAAATTGAAGAGCTTTGTACCGTGTGCCACTGGCCATCATTAATGCTGTTGGCAATCATTGTGCTGGTGTTTCCATGTCCAAGGTCATAGCTGAAGTAAGGCAGTCCATTCTTTATCTGTACAGTTGCAAAATCTGCATGATTGATCCGGGCCATATAAAAAAGCAAGCCTGATTCGGCCTCTGTTCGAATTTCAAATTCAATTGTGAGCCTAAAAAGCAAAAACAGAACGAAAGAGCAAGAAAGAGCAAGAAAGAACCAAAATCAAACTATGGAATAAATGATGTATCCCTCCTTTCTTCTTGAGAAGAAATATTATTAAAGGTCTAAAACTGGTTTTAAAAATGTTTCATGATATTTAAAAGCATAATTTAGATATGAGGTTTCATTTTGATCATTAGTCTCAAGACGTCAATAACTGTTATACTGATGCTATGGAGACCTGTAACTAGAGAAAAATTCCAATGTGGCTTTTTCCAAATGCAATTCTAAACTGCAGATATAGTTGCCAAGTCAAAAGAGGAAAAATAAATCTATTTGTAACATTACAACACAAGAGTATTAATAGTCATCTACCTACGTACAATGGTAACAGGAGATATTTGTAGTGACAATTGGCAAACGTTTACTTCAAATTGTACTATCTGATGGCAATATACAAAGCCACTCTTTGAAAACACAGAGAAAAGAGCTTTCGACTGGCATATTAAATAATGCTATTTGAAATTCAGTATATTATAAACTTATAAGGTCTGGGAATAGGTTGCATAAATCATGATTTGATAAGAACTATACTAAAGCTAAGGATGACTTAATAGAAGCCTTGGAGGAATACAAGTCTAAAAATGATTATGCTAGTTTCCAATAGACCAAGAAGATTAAAATAAGCCATAAAAAACCTAATATAGAGAAAATGTAGGGGAGGAACTGATAGCTGGAGGAAAAAATAATGATAATCAACATTTTTGGCAGATTATAGTCAAAGGGACAAAATATTTAGCTTAATTCCCCAATGAGTATATTTCTGAAGATCCATGGCTTTTGTTTTTTTAAAAATAAGTTTAACAACTTACTCACAGATGGTGAAGGAAATGATGCCTTCTTGCTGAAGGAATTTTTATCTGTTAAGTCACAAGGATATCATTATCTTAGTTCTGAATCTCAAGTAAGAACACAAAGATTCTTACTAAGTACTGGGAAGGCCCGTGGCCCTGATTATCTTCCCTCAGAAAGGAAATTCAGTGATGGATGATGTCCAATTTTAACAACAACAGCAAAAATATTATTCTAGAAGGCTTTTATCTAAAATATTAAAATGAAAATATATGTACCAATTTTTCAAAATGGCAATGAGAGAGACTCTGCATCACATTGTCCTATTAGTCTTATTTGTATTGCAGCCAAACTACTTAGGAGACATTTATCATTGCATCTTCAACAACACTAACGTGTCCTATAATCCCTATGTGCATCTCAGTTACTCACATAAAAAAGAAGAGTAACAGAACTCCCCTTCTTTAATTTACTGCCCACTGCTTCATTTTGTCTATTTTCTGTATCATCATACACTATGTTCTCTTTTAACTTAGTTTAAACTGGTAGAATAATCTCATTGTAGGAGTTTAGGAAAAATTATTATGTGTATATGTGTGTGTGTGTGTATATAAAAAAAATTCATAATTTATTGTATTTTTTTAGTGAAAGCTGTAAATATACTGCTGCTTCTGCTCCATAAACAGGGGCGTTTTCTGAGGAGGGATGATGCTGCAGGTCTACTGCAATTCAAACATTTTTTTCTTCAAAGGATCTGTAGGTAATATGGGAACTTTTCCTCCTTTCCTTAAGATGATCCTCTGGAACCCACCCATCAAATGTGAGCACTTGGAAGAGAAGACAGCAACTACAATACACTTCTGCTCCATACAGTGGGCATGTCTACATGTGCCATTAATGTGACTGAATAAACTGCAAAACAAATTACTCCACAGTAAACTAGTCCTGGGTGCAGCATCCATATGTGCACCCACGACACCAGCAAATTGAGCCAGGGATAAGCAGTTTAGTCCTGCCCTCCTCTGCCCCCCTGTAGTAAGCAGGATGAGCTCCAGACTCCAGCCGCAGCTGCTCGGTACCAGCCAGGGGTACATGGGGGTCAGCTCTGGGCTCCAGCTGGCAGTGGCAGTGTGGCTTGAGGTCTGGGGAGCAGCTCTGAGCTGGCACGAGGGTATGGGGGGCGAGGTCAGGACCAAGCAGCAGGTGGCTGCGTCAGGTGGTAGAGGAGTTGGATGAGCCATGAGGCTCCTGTGGCTGCCAAGCCATGTGGCTAGGCAACAGGCAGGATGGTGGCCCTATGCTGGCTGGGCTGCCTGGCAACAATTTACTCCCAGGACAGTGTCTACACGTGTATTGCTTCACAGTAAATAACTGCACAGTAGGATGGTACTTGTATTTACAAGTACTACTGTACTGCAGATTTTGTTTCCCGTAGCCTAATAGCACTGCACGTGTAGATGTGAGAAGTTTACTGTGAAGCTAGTTAGGCAACTCCACAGTAAACATCTCACACAGATGTGCCCAGTATGAGTTTATTTACTTTCTACCTTGGTTTGTCTTTGAAGCCTAGCAAGTGATTTAGGATCATATGCATGCTAAGACTGTAATCGGTGCCATAGCACCAAAATTTGGTGCTCTGGGCAAAGCTTGCTCAGGAGTGCACACAGCTGCAGGAGCTGCCCTTCTCCTGTTCCCGCGTTCCCCCAAACAAGCTGATCGCGGTTCTGTCCTACTTCTGCACTGGCTGGGCAGCACGTGTTGGCGCCCCTTCACTTCGGTGCCTAGGGCAGTCGCCCCACTTAACCCGCCACCTCCTTCCTCCCTGCTACAGCACTGACTATAACATACTGCCACTAGAAGATTGCATTAGTCAAGTTGATAATTCAAATCTGAAGTATCATAATGCAAAACAGTTTGACTTTGATGCTTATGTGAATGTTAGATATCTGTGGACTGAAAGATTATTATTTCTTTTGTTGAGTTTCCCCATTTTTATTAGGCCAAGTGTTCCTTTAATTTAGGTTGGAGATTAGGAGGAACTTTCTGACAATGAGGGTGATCAAGGTTTGGAAGAGGCTGCCTAGAGAAGTTGTGGAATCTCCACCTCTGGAAATGTTCAGGATCAGGTTGGACTGACACTTGGTTTATGATGATTTAGTCAGGGATAATCTGTTCTTGACCAGGGAAGTGGATTGGATGACCTTGTCAAGTCCTTTCCAGCCCTTCCTATGATCCTATGATTATACCACTTGAAGCCTATGTGGAATATGCCAGATAAAATGAGCTAACACTTTTTCTGGGACATTGCTGTGTGCGTTTGTAAGTTAATTGTGGCTTATTTAACTTCATGGCAGTTCATTCCTGCAATAAAAGGACAAGCCTATCAGGCTATGTGTTCTCCTTGTCCACCTAGTGGCAGAACAGCAGTTATGCACCTTGGCAGGGCTACGTGTAAAAGGGCTGTGCCACTTCCGTGCTGATCCGAGTCATAGCCTGTGAGGATCATGATTTTGTCTATGGGTCTCTGTTTTATCTTGGTGTTTTAGTTTCTTCTTAAGCTATTGAAGTGATTTTCTTTGCTTATTCTAAGAGGCCCTGAGACATGGCTAGGAAAGACAGCATATAAATTGCATAAACATATAAAATAAATAAATAAAATAAATCAAGACTGCCTCAAATGAGATGATTGCTTACAGCCAAACAGGCTATCAATGGTCCAGAGTACAAAAAGTTAAAAAAGGCTACACAACTCAGCTTTTAAGCTTTTAAATGATTTTTAAAAATTGTGCATGGAAGATTTTTTTTTTGTATAGAAGATAATTTCCCAGTCTATGTATATGCCTGAATTTTGTGCAAAAAATAAATTAAAAACCAGAAAAATAAATAAAATTAAATGTTTCTGGGCATCATACTCAGGTAGAAAAGTCATTATCCAGTTTACATGCCCAAATGACATTTGTCACTAACCAGTGTTCTTCCACGAAAGACGACGCTCTCAAGACTGTACCTACAGTTTCAAAGGTTAAAGAACATGACCTAGACTGTTGCATGTGGAAACTATCTGCCCCACTTTTATCACTTCATCACCTGTTCTTCACTTTGGTGTCATCAAATGCAGCTGCAATATGGCTGTTCCTTGAAAGACCAAACTGTTTGCCGCCTTCCAACACAGCAGGCTCAACATCAGCAGCACAAGAATCCTGCAAAACATGAATATTTCATGTAAAATTTCTCATTCTGTATCTCAGCTGTGCATTCACCATGGTTATTTCAACTCCCCAAGAGCAGTTTCGAGTACTCTCACTATTACATATGTTGACCCTGCAGCTTCCCAGGAAATCATGTTTTTCCACATTAAATATAGTTACTAGGCAGAACCTGAGCAGGACTGAACTCATGGGGGTGCATCCAGATGAGTGCGGTTGTGCGGTACGTGGTGGTGCAAACACGTTTGCAGAGCCAGTTACTGCACAGTTCGGCGTTCTCCATGCTGCAAGAGCAAGCTGCCCACGTGTGCGCTGTGATGGGGTTTTTTTTTCACCCCGGGATATCCAGGGGTAAAAAAAAAGTGGGGAAAAAAAAAAACAGAGCAAAGCATGCCTGGCCAGAGCTTGCTGCTGAAAAGCAGAGCAGGGCTGCCTGGAGCTGTGCTCTGCTACCTGCCAAACTCCATGTGGCAGAATCACTATGTCTGAAGTCCTGGGAGGCCCCCAGGATTCCAGGTAAGGCTGCTGGAGGCAGCCCAGCACTGGCTCCAGCCTCCCCTACCCGACCTGGGGCAACTTGCTGTGCACAAAAGTGCACGTAGCATGGGCATTCTCCCAGGACAAGTAACGGTGGTGCAAGGTGTGCCATTGATACTTGTCCCCGGGGAACCAAACATCCATGCACATCTGGACATGACAATAAAGGGAGACTGTCAACTTGATACCTGGCCAATTTAAAAATAAAGAGCTAAAATGTGTTTGGATGGTATATGTCATTGAGTTCTTTTGCCTACTTCTATTTGTTTTAAAAACATAGTTTCTTTCAAAACATTTTCCCTACCTCTACTGCTGTTTTCCAGGCCCTCACAAAGAACAGGGGAGTTTGACTACCTGACACATAGGAGAAACAGGGATTATTCTCTTTAAGCTGTCAATTAGGCAAACATCATAACTTGAACAAAGAAAAATGTCCTCCCCACTCTCTTCCAGTCACATTAATCTTAGGTGTGCTTTGTAACAGCAGCAGGTAAAGCATTTTCATACAGAAGCGTGACTTTTTTTTGACTGTGCCCCTTTAATCCTTGACCCTCCAGCTACAGTCTATCAGTGCCATGGCCCATGAGAGATCTCAATAATTATTATGTCCAAATCACATCCTGTTTTCAGCTTCCCTTGAGTACACTGTGAAGAAGATGCTCAGAGGATCTAACACAGTACAATCTCAGGACAACAATACTGCAGGGAAAAAACAAATTTTGATAACTGCAAGCTCTATTTTTAAGCATTGTGGTAGACAGTCCTGGATTGCTTACAGCCTCTGCATGAGCTTCTGATTCAGTAGGGGCCTGCAGAGTGCAAAGTGTTGTGCTTTGTTACAAAAAGAGTTCTTTCTGTGGAGTATTTTCAAGATATCGTAAGTGATTCATCAGGCAACAGGAAATTTCTACTGCAAAGAGGAAATTCTTTTCTTTCTCTTTCCATCCTTCAGTAATGTCGTATTTATCTCTCACAGGTCACAGGAAGAGAACTTTTTAATAAATGGTTTCCACAATAAATGCTCAGCTCTGAATATGACAGGCCTTCCTGTACAGTAGAAGAACATGCACTGTGACAAGTACACACCAATGTGCGATTAAAAGGAAAACAGGAGAAAGAGGTTATTCAACAATACAAAAGGACTGAGTTAGGAATGTGTGATAATAGTCTTCCGCTGATTATTAAATGGATAAGGGTGGTATCACTGGATCATAGCCCCATAATGCTGGCTAATGGCTAACAGCTGTGTTAAGAGTTACATGCTTAGCTGGGTAGCTTAATAACTATATGTTACTTTTTATACTGGTAACCATACTGTAGCTATGAACATCCAGCAGATGTTTAGATTTGAGGTGATAATTTAAAGGTTAATTTTGACACATGGGTGAAGAATGGGGCCTTACTATGACCTTTTCTCTCTTGTCTAATTCTGTCGTCCCCTGGTTTCAGTTAGGAAAGAGTTTGGCCCCAAGTATCAGATGACTAATATTACTTAACTGCCTTGGTAACTTGCTTGTAGCACCAAACATTGGTGCATGGGTACTAGGGCATATGACTTAGGAATCAGTGGTAGGTGCCAGATACACCTGGGATATGGCATTTTAGCATACCCAAATATTTATTCTATCCTCATTTCATGATTTGACACTTACAGACCTTAAAAAACAAATCTGAAAAGAAGTGAATTGTATTGATGTGGCCGTGTCAATAAGGAACAATACCCACAGGGAAATGTTAAAGCAAATCCAGGCTTCATTTACAAGCCTATCTTTACTTCCACTTAAACAGAGGCCACTTCTGCACTTCTAAAACCATGAGTTAAACTCGGATTATAAACTTAATTTGGATTTTTCCTGGGGGTTTTTTCAAATTGTAGCCATAAGGTGTCTGACATTTAAAGCTGACCACGTAATAAAATAAAAGGAAGGGCAGATTTGCACTTGCAGCCTAACATCTCTCTGCACATAGTAAAATCTCAACCTTAAGGCCTTTTTTCATTAATTACATTTAAATTCTAATATTTTTCAGATGCTAGGAAAGAGATTAGCGAAAAGCACATGTTGCATATATTACAGGAAACTGATCATCTTATCGGAGCTGTCTGAGAAATCAGGAAGCTCACTGTATGACTATTTCTCACATTCCTTTACAAATGATGCTATATTAGCACTTGCAAAATTAGCAAGGGCAGAAGAGAGTGTCACTGAAATACCACCACAGCTCACCCAACAGTGTTAAAGAAAAGAACTGGGGAATGCTTAGGAAAATGCTGGAATATACCGTGATGATGTCAAGTTCAGTTGTAATGCTGGCACTCTTCACTTCAGTGGCAAGTGAGTCCTGAGAAGCAGTAAATAATGTGAGGCAGAAGCAGAAGCTACCAAGGCTCTGTTTTGCAGGTGAGACACATTTGAGCTTTCCTAGCAGCGGGCAGCCACAGCCAGGTGATCACTGTAAAGTCTCCTACTACCATGTCTTCCATTTTTTCCTTCCATTTTGTTTTTAGAGAACAGCTTCTTAATTAAGAGTTAAATTATCCCCCTGCATAGAGCAGGAGAGCCTAGTGGGACTTGCATGTAAGCAGAGGCCATGTTTGGGCCTCCTTCGTGAAGGTGGATTTCCGTGTCAAGGGGACTAGATCATCTGACCATTTTAGAAAGGGTTTAAGGCAATTAACTACTACATAATGAATGATGGAATCATTATAAATTATAGGTGTGCTGTTCATTGAAGCCTCCCTGAAAAATACTGGGCAGCACTTGGGGAAATCTAAAACAATGTAGAAAGTTTAAATGATTTAAGTGCCTTTGACAGTTTAAGAACCGTTTTATTTTTCAAAAATGAAATCAAAGGTGCTGGCATGTATTTTTCACACTTTTCTCTTCACTCTTTCCTCTTGAGTAATATATACCAAGAGCACAATTCATCACAGCACCAGGTGTCTGATGAATAAAATCCCCATTAAATTACATGGAAAGCCACAACAATTCCTGGCATTAAATATGTAACAACTTCCTTGCGCCTTTTGATTTTGCCTTTGGAAAAAAAAATGATTAGCATAAATTCACATGTGCTCAAATTCTGGAAAAAACTTCCTATTTATAAGAAGTTTGGGCAGAAGATAGCCAAAGCAAGAAAATTCAATAAAACTTGTTTTAAACAATAAGCTTCTCTTAGCAAAATTCTTCCTCTTTCACAAAAGTGTCAAGCCTGCATTATCATCTTTATTTTGGAGTTTTCTCTAATTTTGTAGCACGGCCCTAATGTTATTGAACTGCAGTATTCCTTTCCTGTGAAAACAGAAATATATATCAGCTTCCTCATGTTACAATCTCGCCACCTTGTGGACATTAATCAAAAGTGCTGCCTTAGACTCTCTACAGGCAAGACCCTAGTTATGAAGAAATTGGAGTTAGAGCAGACTTGTATCTACAATTAAGCATGTTTAAGTAAATAATTACATGTAACTGAACTTTATTCTGTTTCTGGGAATGCTGGTATATGTGTTTTAGCGTGTGCAGTAGTGCATGATTACTGGGTAATATAATGCCACATTATACATACCCAGTGACTAACAAGCCATACACGTTGAATAGGAAATTGTTAGATGCACTTTATTGGTCTGATTTTTGTTAGGGCCCCAACCCAGCTCCTCATGCTGAAATCAGACACCATTTCTATCGTATTTTAAAAAGCAGCCTACCAATGAGTTAGGTGTGACTCAAGTAAAATAAGTTAATCATAGGGCCTTATTACATATCATTTTTGGGTGTCCCCTGGATTATCTGCACATTAACACCCTTAAGTGGCTTACAGCACTCATTATGCAACTCAAAGTTACGCCACTCCAGAGCAGGATTATGTCTTGATCCACATAAACTAGCTAATGTTTGATTAAGGTGTGTCCACTCCGCAATGATGTGCCACTCAAGTCAAAGATGTGACTGTAAGCTAGCACTAAGCCAATCAACGTTTGTGCAGCTCACAGTGTAAGGTGGAACAAGGCCCTTAGTTGAACTGCTAGTAGACTGAGACTTACATAAAAAAACATTACTGACACAATTATTGTCCTTTTCAGCAGTCTCACCAGAGACAGGGAGTGAATGGGAGTGGGGATTAAAATAGACCTTCTAGCCACATCCAGATGTGCAGGGACATGCATTTACAGCAGCAAAAACAGTAGCAGCACAAATTTGTGCCAGTACTTTTTGCTGCAGCACACACACTTGTATGCGCACTTTGTGGAGGGACAAATGATCCTGCTTTGGGCAACCTGCCCATGCCCAGCTCCTTTTGGCTCCCGGTGAGCTGGACAAGCTGGGCAACCGGAAGGGTGGAGATGCTCTGGCTGGCAGTCAGAGCATCTTCCTGGAGGACTCTTCCTGGAGAACTAAGCCTCTTGTCTTCAGATGCATGCACCTGTTGCATGTGCTGCACTATGGTTTTTCCTGGTGCTTTTTTTGCTACCAGGATTTCCCAGTAGCAAATTTTGGCCTCATGCTACAAATTTGCAGCATGGGGTACATTTTAATGTTTAGTTTTAATTTACCTCACATGCAGTTTGTGGTGCCACACACCACGTGCGCCTGCTCGCCTGGACATGGCCTCTGTAATTACTTCTGAAGAAAAGGGTTGAAAGAAATCAGCAAGGTGATATAGGGGTAACTGGCAAAACTACTGAGTACTTATACCCACCTGATGTGTTGAAATTAAGTGAAATTAAGGCTATTCACTTTATGAAATCCAATTTAATTAAAAAAATATACTGCCCATTAAATATTTAAATCCCTAATAATATGGGAATATTATAACATATAAACATATACCATTATTTATTGCACAGTACAATAATAATTTAACTAAATACTATAACTTTATAATATTAAACTATTAAAATACTTATTAAAACATGTATTAATGTACTTGGTAATTTTTAACACCAATGGAATCACATGACTGTATCTCAAGATGCAGTGCAGAAACATACAGTCATTATTGTATGCACATCACAGCCAGATAGTCATGTTAAAATTCTGGATTATAGATCAGTGACCAAAATGGTTCTTTTTCACAATACTTTTTTATGTGTTTGTTATTTAGTTTAATATCTCAAGCATGCAATTTTTGGAAAACGTAGGACCAACTTTTAATTACTGCTAGAAGAACAACTTCCTTTTCAGTTTACTTGTATGAGGTCTTTGGTTGGTATAGAGCTTTTCAAAATTTTTGCCAACAATACTGTGAAACCAGGTTGCATTGCCAGGAGTTCTGAGCTTCTGATTCATCAGTCTCTTGGCTAGTCAGGGAGGCAAGCGGTAGATGGGCAGATAGCAAGGCAAGCCATCATTTCTGTGGGCTTATCACAACAGGGTCCCCCATCCCTCTGATTAACCAAGGGGCCCCAGTGACCCCATCCCTCACCACTGATTGATCAAGGGGGCTGTCTGTCATGCAACCCCACCACTCATTACTGATTGGCCAAAAGGGCTGTCCATTATACAGCCCTGCCGTTTACCGCTGATTGGTGGAAAGGGGTGGGGCCACATGACAGACAACACTCTCAGTCAATCAGTGGCAAGGGGCAGAGACCACCTTGGCTGCTCCCATTCATGTTGGCGGCCTTCCTACCACCCATGGGTCACATGGCTTGGCTGCAGCAGCCATGAGGTACACTGGCTTTCACTGAAGACCAATATTTTATCTTTAGTAAGTTTTTATTTTGTGGATTTTGCAGATTTTGCTCATTTTCATGGACAATGCCTGATTTTGCAATTTCCATGAAATCTTGAATTGAGTAGGTTCCTAATTATGATACAGTAGCGCTCCTGGAAAATGCCAAGTCTTAGCTTTCACTCATTTTCTGACAAAAGAAAAATAATAAGGCAATTCTTCTGTTGCAAAGAACTCAGATCACAGCAGGTCAGAATTTTTTTCACACTATGGATTCCTAATTGAAATCTCTGGGTTTATCTTGTGAATCATGTGTACGTGTTAGCACACCTAAGAGTTGTGCAGCAACCCTTGGTCATGGCAACCTGGTTAAGAATCACTGTTATAAAACAACAGCATAAGAATCATTAGGTTAGATCAGGCCTCTTGTCTGCCTGTTCAGTATTCTATCTATAGTCTATCAATGGTCTATAGTGACCATTATCAGACACTTCAGAGGACAGTACAAAAAACACCAACCTGAAATAAATTTTCTCTAGGGAAATTTTCTTTCTAAACCAATCAGTTAATAACTGGTCTATATTCTGAAGATTTAGAGTTAGTCTGGAAGTAAATGGAACTTTTTACCTTAAATCATTTAGGAACTTGTGAAAATTTCACTTTTAATTCTCAACCTATGACTACTTAATCGCTTTAATATACTCTCATGATGAATTCTGTTTAAGATTTATAACAAGTCAAGTCTTTTTTGAACAAATTTTATTTTATCTGCTAGTTTAAAAAAATTAGCAGATTGAGATTGGAGAGGCATGGATTTCCCTTATAAATTCAAAATTCAGTGCTGAATTATTCTA
The DNA here is from genome assembly GCF_001723895.1 of Crocodylus porosus. Lineage (NCBI taxonomy): Eukaryota > Metazoa > Chordata > Crocodylia > Crocodylidae > Crocodylus > Crocodylus porosus. The sequence continues at coordinate 104,645,522 of NW_017728918.1, read as the reverse complement.
GTTTATAAAGTCCAACTAGGTATTTCATTTTTTTCTTCTGGCCAGGTTTTCAAGAGACTTGAGCTCTTATTCAGATACTATATTGAAATGGCCATATTTTCAAAAGTGCTCACCAATAGCTCTTATTACTGTAATTTGTTTTGCAAACTTGGCTTTATTTTTTTATTTGAAATAATTTACCTGGGGCTGACATAAAATTCAACAGTCTTCTGTAATCCTCTATTGTCTGTATCATCATTTATAAAACTTGTATACAATATCCTATCTTCAAGTTTATTTCTCTGAAAATACTTTTTTCCCCAAAAGGGTTGAAACAGCACATGATTATCCATAACTACAGACTATAGAAAATAGGGACAGTTTACACACACGCACATGTGCACACAGAGTGCAGATATATACAAGCACATGGGTGCAAAACATTATACTGTCACATGGAAAGTATCACATACATTTTTATAGAAGGACTTTTAATCATACAATATCCTTTTAAGATACTTTGCAGTTCAGAAGGAGGGGGAAAAACCAAGCTGACATTGTTATGTATGCTTTCTGAAGCTTTGGGGAGGTGAGATTGGGGAGGTGAGGTTCTGGGAAAGAGGAAACATGTAAAGGAGTCATATCACTCGGGACATTTTAGCATGCAAGGATTATCATGCATTAAACATTTTTTCCTGAATAAAAGTAACAAAATGAACGATTCAGACTTGTTCTGAGCTTTACCAGATAACCTGATTCAATCACATTAAGCTATAGATGTCATTCACATGACATTCAGAACACGGTAATTGTGTAAACATCTCATCTGCTCAAAATCTTTCTAGTCATGCCAGGTAGTCATAATTTGTCTATCATCACACTTTTGAAGTGCCACTATTGACCCCTCTGCTTTTTTCATTTAAGAGATTTCTCTTTTAACATGGCTTTTTAGAGAAGCAGTATACACTTACAAGAGCAGGAGGCAGAGGTGGTGTCAGAGGAGAGGAAGAAAATGTGGGATGAATTGTTGTGCTTTCCATCTCTCTCTTAGTGTCTGGTTCAGGTTGGATCAAAACAGTTGAGCGAGTAGCCCCATCTTCCCCCTCTTCCTCAGGAAGTCTGGCTTCTGGTTCTAGAGTGGGACACTGACCAATGTCTGCGTTTTCAAAGGACACTGGTTGAGCGAAATCCATGGGTCTAAGGAGACACAATAACATCAACAGCTCTTAACTGTTCTTTTATCTCTTCCCATCACCTGCACACCAACTACTTTGAGTGTGGTCACACTCAAACACTGGGTTTATTGCTTTGAAGTTTTCTCAAAATGCTGTGCTTTGTACAAGTTCCACTTCAGTCACCACCTTCCCGCCATTCCCTTTCTTCTGTCCAACCTCCAGATCATTAACCTGGTGGTGTATAATGTTTCCTATGATAAAATTAAGTCACACATTTAGTATGTCCATTTCCATAACCCATAGTCTTGAATACCACCTTTCTTTTAAAAAAAATCAGTGTACCAAAGTAGTGGTGCACAGTAGCAAAGCCACTGTGTTTTTAACTGTAGAATTTTGTAGCACTTTAGATGTCTATGGATGGGTAATGTTTTTGTACACAGAACAAAGCACTGCAAATCCAAACGTATAAACCCATCAAGTGCACACTGAGGACCACAAAAAAGCAAAAGAACACTAGCATATAAAAAGCAGAGGTCATTATAGACATCATTTTGCATGATTGCTTATAACAACAAATTCTCTCTTGGCAGCTGAGGTGGTAATAGCTTCATTAACTAAACATTTGTGAACATTAACAAGACTTACACGGTGTTAATGACGAGATTCCATATGCAGCCCTCGAAGGGAGGGATGTTCCTGAGAGGTGCTGGCTGGAAGTGAGGCGGGGTCCCACCCACAAAGAGGTTTTTAACAGTAATAGATTGGTCTGTAGGAAGCCTCTGAGTCTGCCCTTTGTCTTCATCTACTTGAACAGCAAACATCCTATGAAAAGATTCAAAGCAAAGCAATAAGATAGTATCTATCCCAGTTATTGTGTGTATTGAAATCACCATTTTTCAGGCACCATTTACTACTGCACCTGCTAGAACACCGAGTGAACACAAATTGCATGATTAGCAGCACCACATTAAGCAAATATTAACCACTACCAGGTTCACAGTCACTGTTATGCTTCCCTCATTTATTCTCCGTCAGAGCTTGGCAAAGCCAGGCAGTATATTTGCAGTAATATTAGCCTCTGGTTGCATTGAAAATAGTGGTCTGCAGCATGACAGCATTGTCATGGTAAGAGTCAAGCCCGCTGTCCTGTAAAGTTATGTATAATCATATAGGACTCAGTGGGATATAACAGCATGGGGTCACATTTTGTTTGGCTTTTTATATCCTCATTTGTACTAGTTATTATCTTCTTGCTGGGGGACAAAACAGTGCTCCAGAGAGCTCTGATTGCAAGAATCAACAACAGATAAGTAATGTGCATTTAAAAAAGATATGGTTAGTCTGTTTTGTGGGAAGGGGAGTAAGGGAGAAAACCATTGTGATTGTTCACCATGAAGATGCAAGTTCTATAAAACTTTCCCACAGGAAAATGGATATGTTACAATTTAGAAACCAAAGTGCTCCTTTAGTACAGATTATTAATATTCTGAAAAGTAAGGTAAAAATTAATTTTTGTATGCTCCTGAAGTGCCAAGTCAGAAAAGGGACAAATTGTGAAGAGGGAAAATACAGTGAATGTACTCTTTTGGAGGAAGCATGAAGCTAAATGTAAGAGAAGAGCTCTTGAAAACAGAGCCTAAACTTCAGTGAAACAAACACAGCACTTGTGCATGTCAAAAGATGAGTGACATGGAAAGATTTCCCTCATTTAGAAATAAGAACTAGCTTGTGTGGACCTTTTATTTTGCATACAAAGAATGAGGTGCCAATAAAGAGAATAGAGAAGTGATGAGAGAATGGGTTCTTTTTGATGGATAACATACATAATGTAACAAGGTATAACAATAAGAGAGTCAGCAATTTAACTGCTGTCTTTGGGACAATCTGAAGATGGATGATAAAACAAAGTCTGTAGCTATTGACACAGTCCACCACAATGTGACCAGCTTCCCAAAGGATGGCTCAGGATTTCAGTCTGTTTGGAGGTGAGAGAATAATGCACTTTGGCACAATTTCTTTACACTGTTACACTGGATTTAATAAAAATTAGCCACGAGAGAGTTAGGACTGCAAAGGAAAAGCAAGGGGAAGAAAACTTTGGAGGACTGTAGCTTATCAAGTAGACTGTTATTTCACATATGTTAAATTCTCAGTGTCTAGTGTTAGGCATCTAAATCCATGTTTGGTACCTAAAACAAGCAGCTTGATTTCTCAGAGCTGCTGAGCACCCTCAAATCAGTCTCATTTTTTCCAATTTTTAGTTATATTGCAATTCTACCTTTTCTTTAAGAAATAAATCCCATATATTGTAGCACATAAATTAGTATAAAAAATACATGGAAGGGGAGGCCCCTTTTTAAAGTAAGACATCCAACTTCATATTATCTGGATGTCCATTGGGAGAAACTCCCTCACTGCGTGTAGGGAGCTCAGTTAAAAATTAAACATATCTAACCCCTAAATTTCAGGTATATCCTTTTTTGTCTTGATATACATGATATGCAATAGTCATTCTTATATCCCCCTGTAGTGCAGCAACTCCTTATACTGTCTGTTGCTGTTGCTGACACCCTCAACAATGTGCAATACTTCATCCCATCTTCAATGTTACCACAGAAAACATTTACATACTTGGGCACTCAGTACCACCATACAATGACGTGCATTAGTTCTCCACACTATCCTATAATTATCCTGGAATGAGAAGCAATTAGTTTATAATTATATGGACAATTAGCTGTCTGAAGAGTTTTCAAATGACATTCCCCATATTTAATCAAATAAAGCCAGAGTTGATGACTAGCAGATGAGGGGTTTAGTTTTAATAATTTATATCTTTTCATTTCCATCCCAGCCTACATAAACTGCAGAGTCTTTAGCTGATTTGTTTTGTAACAGAGCAACTTTGAAGACTGGAGAAGTTTCTTTCTTACCATCATCTGTTGAGCAGCTACATTTTGATTTAGTGTAATGGATTATGATTATGTTGGTTGTACAGCAGTTTTTCTGTTGTTATGTTAAAAAGTGCTAGTTCTATATTCAGTAGATTTTATCACCATTACCTTACGATATATTCTATTATAGGAATACATGAAACTTTTTTTTCAAATAATTCTCCCCCTTTTAATTTACTATCTTAAAAAAAGGGAAAACCCCAGTTAATATCAGGCACTACAGCTAGAAAGAAAATTATGCTAAGGTCATATTTACAGATTGCATATGAGAGGAGGAGAGTAGCTGAGTGGAAAATACAGTGATAAAAGGCAAAGTCAAGAAAAGTGAGTTTTAAGGAGGAGGAAAGGGAGGGCAAGTGGTGACTAGATGGAACAGAAGTTTGTTCTAGAAAGTCAGGAAAAATGCCAAAAATGATGTATAACGTTCAGATTATGCTCTTATGCTCTAATATAATTATATACTGCATAAAGTATAGATTATAGTATTATATTGTTATCATATTCCTAATTGTATTTCTCCTGAATTTTACCTGATTGTGGTGAATCCTAGGATTTACTGAGACCATTTAGTATGTTTGAACCTGGCTCATCTGCGCTACGGCTTAGAACATGATAATGTCAGTCTTAGCACTAACATTTTATAAATATGCTTTTATGCAGCTTCCTAGAGTGCACACATCCACTATATGCTTGTTTGATATATTCCTCAGCTGGGCCTTGATTCTCCCTGGATTCCCTAGAAAATGCCAGACCATAAATAATAATAACTGCATAATCTTTATGTATCAAGATGATAGTGTGGTGTATTGTATCTAGCACAGCATCCTTAATTAAGGACAAAGTGCAGTCCTTTGACAGATAATTATAGGTGTCTGAAAATGTGGCAAGAAAAGTAAACTAGTGAAGTTTTACTCAAGGATGAGTGCAATAGAAATGTCAGCAAGCCTAATTAGAGTACATCCAGTGCTGTGTCTTTCTTTTCTTAGCTTGATCAATTGGACACCCCACATGTATACAAACTAGCCCACGGTATGTGGGAAAGGTTACATGATGCTGTTGCTGACTGTGAAAGCTGCATTTCTGTGTTACTCCTGAAAAGGTGGACTTACTCTTCCTAAACTCTATTCCTCTTTGGAATCTAGATTAATAAAATAGATTTCCCTAGAATCAAAAACTTTAATATATGGCAATTTTGATAAGATCCTCAGAGGAACTACCTGATAACCTCCCAGGCCTACACAATAATAAAATTAGTAGCCAAAAAGTTACTTGTTTGGTAAGGGAACCCCCTTCCCCCTGCCCCTGATTATATATAAGCCTGTGCTCAGAAATGTGAGCACTGATTTCAATCATGCATGTCTTCTATTGGTTGCATTAACTCCACGGCGCATATTCTGTAGTCCCCTTGGGTTTTTGTTTGTGTTACCCTTCAGTTCTTTCTATCCGGACGGAGTGTGCTCTGCCATCGTGAAACTTGCCAGATTCGGGTCTGATGGTGATTCTGCGAGGATCTCTAGCTCCAGTAGAGATGTGCACTTCTAGTCGACCCTTGTTCAGGAACACTGCATAATAGGCCTGTAATGTGTAATTAAAACTTGTCACATTTGGAAGGATAGTTTTGCATTTGCCTAAGAACCCAGTAAAGCCTATCCATTCTCCTTTTGTTACACCTGTTGCTCCTGGGTCTAGGAAATAATTTCCCTGCAGATTCCTCCAGAACCCTGTTGGGGACACAGAGACAAGCCATTGCTCTACTTAAGCTATTAACTGCCCCCTCTCCACTGAAAAAAACCCCAAACCAAACCAAACCAAACCAAACCAAACCAAAATAACAAAAAAACCCTCAGTAACCTGTTGAAACTGCACTTAGGACTTTAACCACTGAAGATGATGTCTCAAATGCTGCCATCACTAGCATTGAGATGAATCAGAAATAGCATCTCTGAAACCAAAGAAGTTACTTTGGATTTATACTTGTGTAAATGAGAATGACTATAGTCCATGAATGTACTTAAATCCTGGCTTCTACAGTGGCAGCCTGGATTGTTGTTAGAGTCCTGGAGGGAGTCTGGATTGAAGAGTGTGAAAAACCATTATTTTGGTTGGTGGCTGAACTAAAAATAAAAATCTGGGGTTTTTTTTTCTTAGCAGGGGAATAAATTAAATGAGCTGTATTATTTGGGAAATTTCAATGAAAGCTGAGAAAATGTGGAAGCAACTGGATTCGCACGAGGATTTAAGCACCAGCCACAAGGAGCTGGAAGTGCCCTGTGAATAACCATTTACTAAAAATAATCTTTCCAACCCAAATCAAGAAAGAGAAGTTTCGGTTTTGCTTTGGTACTTTCAGATTGACTAAGCAAGAACTGTCATGCAGCTTCATAACAAAGAAAATATAAAGAGAAGTTACACTGCAATAGCTGGAAATAATCCCATTAAAATATTTTCCCCCTTTTCATGTACATAAAGAGAAAAGAGGAAAATCTCAGCCCTAAGATTTCTCTGCTTTTTAGTATTACATGACTTGATCCTAAGCCTTCCCTCCACAGAATTACTAATCCGTGCATGAGTTCTGTGTATGGAAGCTTTGCAAAATGATGCCTGTAGTTACTCTGGCAACCAGTATCATGTCATGGAGGATTTGCAGGCTCCATCCCACAGTTACCATAGCAACCAGTTCATATCTGTTACCTGAAGAGCTTGGTAGTGGTGGAAGTAGCTGCCATCCTGAAGTTAATATTATGTGGATCAGCCATGAAAATGTATTGCCCCTGGAGTATATTCTTTTAAGTTCAAGTGTTCTGTCCCAATACAGATATGGGAGAGAACAATGAAAAATAATTCCCCAAACATACTGTGCAAATAAAACAACAAAGACTATTTAACTTTGCCCTTATCTACTTATGTAGTTTCTGTGTTATCAACATTTAGTTCATTTCCAACAATATCCACATTTTCACTTATATCCTTTACTTTTGAAAGAATTTTTAAGATCGCCGTTATTTATTTATTTAAAAAAAAAGTTGGGGCAGGATATAAATGGTTTACATTAAAAACAAACATGACCCAGTGATACAGTTAGTCTATAAGGTGCACCTCTACCTTGTTTTTATCCTGTATCTTCCAGTAGTGGCTCCAAACACCGTATTAACATTTAAGGGCCTTATACTGCATTGAAGTCTATGTGAAGTTTTTCGTTTCCAAAAAAAAGCAAAATGGGGCTCACTAATAAGGTGTTTAGTTGGGGCTAAGTGATGTCTGCAATATTTGTTTAATTATTCCCCCTCCCCCAAACAACCACTGTCTGAGTAGCCCTGAGGAGAACCACATAGTAACACTCCATTATTCAGGTCTGATAAAAAGAATGGAAATGAATGTAGTTCACAAAAATAAACCAGCTGGAGTAGAAGCTAAAAAGTAGATGCTGTTGGAGAAATTATTAAGAGAATTCAGACCGGAACTACAAAAATTGTCCTGCCATTATACCAAAACCTTCCAGCTCCGCTCAGTGTTGCTACATTGTGTAGCCTGACCCAAGAAATGAATTTATGAACTGCTAGAATTATGAAGGCTTCAAATAAAGTCACTAATTCGGTTAACTGTTGATGCAAATATCTCTGAACTTTCATCTTATTTTTCCCCTCAGACATGGGTAAGTCTTATAAAAAAGCACTAGACTTTCACACTTCAGCATTGCCAGCAGATTGAGGGAAGTAATTATTCCCCTCTATTCTGCACTGGTAAAACCACATTTGGAGTACAGTGTCCAGTTTTGGGCTCCCACTCTGAAAAGGATGTAGGCAATCTGGAGAGAGTCCAGCAGAGGGCAATGTTTAGGGAACTGAGGAACATGACTTAAGAGAAGAGGCTGAGGGAACTGGGCTTTAGGCTGCAGAAAAGAAGACTGAGGGCGGACTTGGTAGCCTTTAACTCCCTGAAGGGGGTTCCAGTGAGGATGGAGCTAGATAGACTCTTCTCAGTGGTGGCACATAACAGAACAAGCAGCAATGGTCTTCAGTTGTGGCAAGGGAGGTTTAGATTGGATATTAGGAAAAACTCTCTCACTAGGAGGGTAGTAAAGCACTGGAATGGGTTACCGAGAAACGTGGTGCAATTTCCATCCTCGGAGGTTTCTAAGGCCTGGTTCTAAGCCCTGGCTGGAATGATCTACTTGTGGATGGTCCTGCTTTGAGGAGAGGGCTGGAGTAGATGATCTCCTGAGGTCCCTAATTTTTTATGATCCTATGATTCATACATACTTCCAGTAAATGGAATGGACAGAAACAACAAGTTATGTGGAAAAACCCAGCAGAAGCAACAGGTTTTCCAGATCTTCTACATTGTTCTGTACCTGCCCAGTCTGTCTGCGTTTTCTCCTTGGAGGTATGGGTGTCCCACCCATACCAAACAAGATGACTCCAGACTCATTCTTGGTGCTGAAGGACAGGTTGATTTCTGTACCCATATCAAACGAGGCAGGCTGCAGTTCTATGAAACCTGGTTTGGGGAAGCTAACAGTGTAAATGTTCTGCGAAAGAAAAGGGACAAAGAAAATGAATTTGTATGACTGAAAACAAAGTACAAACTCTCAGAAAGATATGTTAAATTACATGTTGTTATGAGATAAAAATATTAAACATCCATTAATTTGTTATATCAGTCATTGGAACAATTCTGGAGTTTTGTGTTCAATGTGAATGAGATGTTTACATAGTTCTGGCCTTAATTCAGAATATCCTGTTGCTTTATGGTTGACTGCTTGGTTAGGTACAGACATTCAAAAAGCCCAAGGCAGAATCAATGTAAGTTATACTGTTTTCTGTAAGCGGCATAGTTAATTTAGATCTGGAATGAACAGAGCACACATTCACCTTTTGGTGGGGGAGGAGATAAATCTTAGATCAGGTTCTGCCATTTTTAAACCAGTCTATGTGTCCCGAACTTTTGTTCTATTACAGTTATAGATCAGTTTCCTATCACTTATATGGGAAAAGTGTAATGTCTGTACCTGGTCCTTATGGTTATTGTAATTGAACTGTATTGTAATTGTTTTGCCTTGAATTAATATGGTGTGTTCTGGTTTTCTTACATTTAAACAGCAACAACTAATGTGAACATGCCCCAGATTCTATTATTTGTCAGATTTAATCAGAATATATTTTACATTAATTATATATCATGGCCACAACATCCATAAGTACTATTGCTTCATTGATGAGCCAAGCTCATGAATGACGTACGCACTGCTCACAGCACAACTGCTTTGCGCACTAGCAGATATTGGCACAATTTAAAGAGCACAGTATGTCATCAAAAAGTGAATGTATCCTATAAGAGATTTTCTGTTAACTGTTGCCAAATTGTGGATCATTCTGTAGGAGGGCACTGGGCTGCGTATGCTCTTTTAAGGGAGCTAGTAGCCTGAGAGGCTGCTTGCAGGTGGTGCAGGGGGCTAATGAGAGACTCACCTGATGGGGAAAAGGGTTCAGACTGGAGTGATATAAGCCTGAAGCCTGAGCTGGTCAGCCAGTCTCTCCCTGGTAGCCACAAGGTGAGGAGCTTTGGGCAGCAGCACTTCTAAAGGCACTGGAATTTGTATAACCAACTCTGCAGAACTGGGAGCAGAGGCAAGTCCCATGGACAGTGAAGGACTGGGTTTTACAGGCAAGTGGCCTTTGTTTTATTTGAGCCCACAAAGGGCCCTGGTGCTTGGGGAAAGCCTAAGCAGGACCAGGGGTCTGGGAGCCCAGATAAGGGGTGGCATGCGGGACCAGAGGTCCAAGAGTCCAGGAAGGGACTGTGTAAAGGACCAGGGGGGTCAAAAGGCCCAAGGGGGGAGGGTAAGTGCATAACTCAGCAACATCACAAAAAGAGAACACCTATGAGGCTTCAGGCAAAGTGTAGAGTAGGTATGGAGCCATGCAAAGAGCCCTTAAGGTGACAGGTGCCTGGCAGGGGTATAGACAGGCTGAAAGGGCCTGCTAGTCTGTAGGGCACAGGACTGTGACTGAGGAGACCCAGAAGAGGCCTGGTGGTGACTGACACAGGTTCATACAGAGCGTTCCTTTTATAACCTTCATTAAGAGCAAGATGTGGCAGGAAAGATTCAAGGGAAGGGCTGAAGTTGGGCCTGAGCTGGGCAGAGGCCTCATGGTCACCAGGGAGTATCACAGCTGCCCCTATATCCATGGACCTGCTACATATTCCAACTGAACATGTAGACAACATGTAGAGAATATCACCCTGGTCAAAACATGAACTATTATTCAAAGCAGATTTGCATTTGGATTTGAAGAATGAAGAAGTTTGGATGGGAACAGATATGCATCTAATAAATGTAAATGATTTTGATATTATTTGGACTGAATCTTTAGTTCTTCCATCATATAGTAAAATCAGCCTGTGCTACTGCATATGCCAAAAAAAGTGCTAGATATTTGGGGGGGGGGGCATCTACACAAGATGTTTACTGTAGAGGTGACCAATTATCTTTGTAGTAAAGACTCAGCATCTACACATGAGGCCCTGTTAAGCACCAGTAAACTAATAAATGCTGTCATAGTTAGTAATTGAAGACATAGGTACTTGAAGACATAAGTGGTATTGTTTAATACACAGTAATGCACATGTAGATGCTGACTGGGCTGGGTGCGGAATGAGGACACTTTAATGCAGGGGCTGCCTGCTGGCTCGCCCTGCACTGGAGCACCCTTGTGTCCCAGTCAGTCTCTCCATGGGCTGGCAGGCTGATCCCCTGGGTCCCCTGCTAGCTGCGGCTGCTCTGACCTGGCTCAATGTGCTGTGGTCCCAAGCGCATGTGTAAACACAGTGCCTGGGAGCAATAAATTCCAGCATGAACTGCACCAGAGTTTATTGCATTGTGCTAATTGCACCCACAGAGAAAAGAAATTTCACTGTGGGCTCTCTGTGTTCCATGCAATTCTTTCAGGTTGGGAGAATGTTCCCTTTGTCTGGAGAATTAAGGCATTAACCCACTCCCAAACCTAGTATTTGATATTTTTTCAGCTCATACATATTAAAAGCCTGTTCACTTAATTAAAGGTATCAAATTGATACTTACAATTAAAACAAATTATACCACTTATGCCATCACTTATCTTATATTTATCTATCCATTATTATGTACATTTATACATAATATGCCTGTCAATTCAGTGGGTAGCTATTAAAAATAAATGACCTGCAAAGCATTATTATGGGGAACTGATCTGCATTTTCCTGTATCACGATCACCACCACCACTACTATTAATAATCGTAACAACAACAACAACTTGTGTCTGAAATCTTGATGAGATGACTTAGATAGGACACAGACCTGCACAGAGCTGAGATGGCTGATGGAGGATTTGGATTCTAGTGTAGCACATGAATGTTAGGGATTGTTCACAAAAATTTGATGTAGGTCCCATGGCCAAGTGACATTTTTATAGCATTCACTAGGCAGTGCTACACATGCAATTAGTGCACATGAACAAACTCTAGAGTTTATTGCTCCAGAGTGTTTTGCTCCCGGACATGCCATTTGAATGTGCGCCCAAGAGCAATCAGCTCCACAGCTTATTCATGCACAGCACATGGAGCCCGGTCACAGCAGATCCAGCTGGCATGGGACCCTGGCACTGAAGCATTCATGTGCCCCAGCCAGCTGGGTCATCATCTACATGTCCACTGCTGGGCATGAAAAAACTCTGGAGCAGGTTAGTACTGGTATTTACAAGTACTACCCTGCTGTGGGAGTTTATTTGTTTCCTGCACCCTAATGTGGGCACATGTATAGACGCTGAGACTTTTACTGTGGAGCTAATTAGTCAGCTCTGCACTAAACATCTCTTATAGATGTGCCCACTGTCTACAAAACCTGGCATCCACAGTGAACCTTCAGGAGACTGACTTTGTGACCAGTCCCAAAAAGACACCCTTCCTTCAATATCTGATTTATATAGGCATTGTGAACCCTATAGTATTCATTCATTCATTCATTCATTCAAATACCTCTATTCTGTGAAATAGAAGAAAAGGACAGATGGCTGCAATTCAAGATATGTGTGGTTTATTTTCAGATCTGCCACAAACAGCTCTGAGATACTGTACAATCCCTTACAATTTATTTGTACCTAAGACTCCTCATCTATACTGTCGAGATAGTAGTATGGATCTAACATGGCCATGTACAGTTAATCAGTTTCTACCAGGAGAACTGCTAATCTCCAGGAAGAAACCACAAGTATGCAGAAATTCCAGCCTTTTTTCTTGGAGTAAAATGGCCATGCCAGCATAAAAATAACCTGACTATATGAGGTAGAAATCACACCCAGGAGAGTTTTTCCTGGAATACTGAATGTCTATATACTTTCCACTGGCTTAACTCCTCCAGTGATGAGAAGGACTGGAGCCAGGGGAAAAGACTCCCATACCTGCCAGAGACTAGGGTCATCCCAGTCTGGAGAAAACATGAGGGACAACTGCTCCCTCCCCTCCCATAGACTGGGAGAGGAAGGGAGGAACAGTTACCAACTGTTTCCTACCTGTTATTCATTCTGGAGTCCCTGGTGTGAGAAGCAGGAACGCGGCTTTACCATGCTCCTCTGTCTGCTTAGCTGCTGGGCATTGGGAGTACAGCACAGGGAGTAGTGCCATAAGCCCCATATGTGCTTCTTATACCGGAGTCCTGGTATGTGAAGTAGGCAAAGGACTTTGCACCACTTCTCCAGTCTGCCCCAGGAACAGGGGGATTGGAGCAGTTCAAGCTTCCCCAAACTGGGGTCACCCTACTCTCTGAAGAGAGGGCAACTGAAGATTTACTGTCTATACTGCTCCTTCTGCTTTTACTCTCTGGACACAGACGCAATTATTTTTAATGCAGTTTGTAATATGGGGGACTTTGAATGGGTTCTCAACCTACGCTTGGGAGTCTGAACACGCAATAAATACTATTGTTTGTGAAATACTTTGTGATCCTGTATAGTGAATGAAGTCATACCCATTACATATGAATACCAGAATTTACATAATTACATCTGGGTTTTTCAAAACATGCTCCTAATTTTCCGGAACCTGTTGTCATTAAAATCAATGAATGACTCCCACTGACTTGTGTAAGTTGGAGCAAAAGCTAAGTTAGTGCTTTTCAAAATCCCACCATTTCTGAAATATATGGTTAATGTCATTCTATTAGCCACGCCAGACAATATTTTTACCCTCTGAGGCCAAAGCATATAGGAGATGGAGAGATGGACTTACCTCCAGTGTGCAGCCTTTGATTATGCCTACGAAATCAGGGCTACTTAGTATATTATATGGTGTTCGTGAAATTTCAATATCTCTGAGGCAACCAGCATATTTCTTTAAATTCACTTCAGGCCTGCAAAAACAATATTAAAATCAAATGCAACATTTTTCCTAGACAAATCTATAGACTTTCTTGAGCAGGTACTCCCGCACCCGCACATATACACACTTGTGCATTCATGGTCCCAGAGAGACTTTGTTGTAGTTTTTTAAATGGGTGCATGCACACACTGAGTACATTCTGCCTTTCATCATCCATCAGCTCACAGTGCATTCTGTTTTCCATCATTCATCAAAGGTGTAAAGGGATATTTATCTCATCTCCACTGAGAACAGTCCTTTTTTCTCTGCTTTTTTAAGGAATGCTGTCACCTTTTGTGTTTAAACACAGTGAACTATGAAATAAGTAGGTAGTTGTTCTCTAGGCAAGGCAGAAAGATGCAGGCTGGGAAATCATAACAACAAGGAAAGACCTTGACTGGAAGACAAATGTTTCTTTCATCTGTATGCACACTAGATCTTGATGAAAGAGAGACTTTCATAACTGTAGATGTTTAGGATGAAATATTTGCCAAAAACTGCAAGAATATTTCATTCTGAGTCCTGGATACTTTTTCTGATAAAATAGTTTTTCTTGTTTTGGGAGCCCATCATGTTCACATTGGCTGAGATTCATTACTTAACTATTCCTCATTTTTATTTTTAAACACCATTTTATAAAAGCTATGGTATATTTCAGCTGCAATATCCTTTCCTGAAAAGTCAAAGAAAACAAAGCGCTTGGGTTGTGATCTGGAAACTAATTATATGCCCAATACAGGAAGAGTATTCTAAAGTAATTGCAGAACACCTATGTTATAGTTTACATGGTATTTCAATGACAGGCAAGATGACAAAAGCCCTGAAAATTCCACTATAACCAGCATGCTGGTTATAGATGCTTCTGTTCTGAGGTCACTAAATCAAGCCCCAAGAATTGAGGCTAAGTTTGTACTTTATTACATTCATTTGCCACCAATCTGACAGGAAAAAAAATGTTCCGTGAACTCCACTTCTACTGTAAATAGAAGCCTTTTAAGTCACAATCCAAAAGGAGCAACAGTACTTGTAGTTAATTCACCAATACATGTTATTACAGCCATTGTAGATCTTCACACACTCCTCATAGGACATATGGACAATCTGACCACCCAAACAAAAGAAAAAAATATTCCAAAAGTATCAAAGGAACTAAGATTCAGCACCCTGGAAAAACAGTTTGAATGGTTTTCAAGGATGTTAATTACAGAATTACATGGTTTAACATAGATGATTTGCAACTGTACATTTTGGAAATGAAAGCCATTCTTTGCATTATAGCCATCTCAGCAAGCACAGCATAGTTTCTGACAGTTTTGCATCCTTTATCCAAGTTCAAGTAAGCATCTGATTTACTAAAATCACTCTCCCTGTGCTTTATTTGTATCCATCTGGTTATACTTGCCTTTCACTTTCAAATCTTTTCACCCCCTTTTTTACTGCTTCTTTATAGATTGATCTCCCTGGTAGCAGAGCTGTTTTGCTATTTCACTGCCAGCCATTGCTTTCAGTTGCCCAACACAGCCACACTGCACAAATGCTCATATGGTGGATAGTCTGTGGCCTCCACAGAGCATTCCCCACTTTCTCTCACCCCACCTTTTACACTACCATGTCTGGTTTAAAAAATCTGCATTTCTCATCCTACAACTCCTAACTGTAGGCTATGAAATATGTGACTCATCTCCTTCATTCCCTGGTTTTGTAGTTGTATGAATTCCCCAACAAGGTGAAATTTCATCCAGATATTTTCTGAGGTTCACGACTTTTCTTTTCTTTTTTTCTTTTTTCTGTTAAGTTGGAAGTTTGGGATAGTCCAAAGTAAAATTCAGAAACACAAACCAAGCCAAAAGAAACAGGTGGGTTGAAACCAACCCAAAAGGTGTCAATTCCCTGCCCTTAAACCCAAGCTGGCAAGTTCCACACAGATGTGTATCTACTGTTCCTATTGCATTCAGAAATGAAGGTTGCAGCAGTCCCTGCATGGAGGCCCCTGACCCCATGGAACTATACTGCCTTTATGGAGAGTGGAAGTCAACTTTTAAACACAGCTGGCACCCCATTTTGTTTCTGCAGAACCCCAATATAATAAGCAAAAAATATAACACAGCAGAAATAAGCAGCTGTGTAAAGAAGCTAGAAAGTTGTTTCTGGAGGTGTGTGCACAGCACGCAGCATGACAGCGTTAAGCACTTAGGAGCAGCTTTGCTTGTTGCAGCAGGAGCCACTTGCTGAATTAACAGCCCCAGGGTAACAGCTGGTATAGATAGTACCCACACGCTGCTTCCTGACCCAAGCTGCACTTAACTCATGCAAGTCATGCAGATAATTAATTATCTTTACCTTGCTTTCATACTAGGATAAAAAAGAAAGACAAAACAACATTACTTTTAATTATATTCATTGCAGCAAATAGCATTCCTTATCAAGATTCAGAACATTTCAGATTGAAACAGATTTTAGATAACTCAAGTGGAAACAGATGTTGGGGTAGTGAGATTCTTTTAATTTGTATACATATGCCCCAGACATTGTCAGGCTAGAATAATTAACAATGTCACCCCCCTTCCCAACAGTCTGCCTTAAAATTTAATTTAGATCAATAAACTCTTATTATTTTTTGCTACAATATGTCATGACTAAGAGAAAATCATATCAAAGAAATTGGCAAGAGACAGGTCTGGGACTAGCACTCAGTCTGGCGCATTTACAAAGTCACAGGTACTGCAATGTCTCCTGCTTCCAGCAGCTCAGACTCTCTCTTTGGTCAGGATTTCCTGTAATATGCATCTTGCACCAAGTCATGACTGATGAATCATAGCTGTAGGCAAAATGTTTACTACAGTTTCATGCTTTAGGGTTGTTGGTTGTAGCCATGTTGGTCTAAGGATGTAGGCAGACAAAGTTCATTGGGTGAATGGGATATCTTTTATTAGACCAACTAAATAATTGGAAAAAATGTTCTTTGCAAGTTTTGGGGCACAAACACCTTTTTCAGGCATTGGGAGAATCTGATGGTGTTTTGTGTGCTCTCCTTGAAAGAATAGAAGTCAAAATGCAAAATGCAGGTCTGTGAAAATGCAAATACATGGCAGTGAGGATCAGAGGGAATGGGAGACAACAGGTGTGAGACAGGTAGGTTGCTGGGGGAGGGAGGGGGAAGGTTGAGCTGGTGATAAAATGTAGCTAGTAAAATGCAGACAGGTTACCTGGTGTTATCAGGTGGCAGTCAGGTTATAATGTGCCATAAATCCAATGACTATATTTAGTCCATGATTGTTTGTGACCAGTAGATTGATGAAGTGAAGTTTGTAGGCTCATCTACAAAAGGTGTTTTATACATTCCCTTTGAAGATTAGAACTGAGAAACTGGAGAGAGAGCGGCTGTCTTGTGAGAAGTGGGCACCCACCAGTAACTGGGTATTCTTGCCTTTGATAGATTTCTAGTGTGTGTGTTCATTCTGGTGCGCAGTTGTTGTCTGGTTTCTCCTACATATTTTCCATCAGGGCATTCAGTGCACTGGATGAGATATACAACATTTCAGAAGGTGCAGGTGTAAGATCCAGCAACGGTGATGGTTCCGTTGTAGGATATAGTTATTGTGGGAGTGGTGGAGATGTGTTGGCAAGTTTTTTATTGTCCTGCCATGGTCTGGATTCATTTGGTGTGCTTTGTGCCATAGGAAGTTTGATTCTGATGAAGAACTTGGTGAAGTTCGGTGCTTTATGGACGGCACATTATAACCTGCCTGTCATCTGATAACCCCAGGTAACCTGTCTGCATTTTACTGGCTACATTCTATCAGGAGCTCAACATTCCCCTTTGCCCCCACACCTACGTATCTCACACCTATCGTCTCCCATTCCATCTGATCCTCTTTGCCATGCATTTGCATTTTCACAGACCTGCATTTTGCATATTGGCTTCCATTCCACCCAGGAGAGCACAAAAAACACCACCAGACTCTCCCTATGCCTGAAGAAGGGGGTTTATGCCCAAAAGCTTGCAAAGAACACTTTTTCCAGCTTTTTAGTTGATCTAATAAAAGATATTACATTTACCCAAAGAACCTTGTCTATCACAGTTTCATGAGCTCTGCTCTGGTGTACTTGGTTTCCTAAGCAACGACAAAACGGTATATGTACGAATAATTTCTGCACATAATTTGGCAGACACCACTGCATATTGCATAATATAACATGATATTTTATGAGTGAAACAGCTTGGGTCCTTTTATTAGAGCGTAAACTGACATCAGAGGTATAATAAATGAAAATTAGCTAACTAGTACATTAGCAAATATGCCTGTTTTCCCTTTTGACGTGAAGCATCCTACTGATCCACAGATAGGCTTCGTTATGCACAAGGTGATGTTAAGAATGTCATTATGACATGTAGATGAAGCTAACATTGACTAATAGTCTTGGTTTTGTTATAGTTCATCTGCCCATTGAGCCACAGAGGGGTCCTTTCCTCTCTAAAATTTCTGAGTGTTCATTTCAACTTCACAATGGTTTTTCAGGTTATTTAAAAGCACCTATGCCTGTGATCTTAGACCAACATGGTTACAACCAACAGCCCTGAAAAGCACCTATTGCATTCCAGCATATATTTTTTCAATTAACAAATATTAAAGCATATTGAAAATAACATGATCTCTTTGATACATAATAATATTTACAGTGATTGCTTTGCTGGAGTAAGCAGTTGAATATTTGATCTTCAGAAAAAAATATAACCAAGGTTCAGTATATATAAAGCATATTATATAATATTTTAAGTATATTCAGAATAATTCCTGAACACAATGACAGTTTTGAGTAAGAGTTCAAAACTAGAACTTTTGTCCTCAAATGGATTTCAGAGTAACTACAGGCAGAAATATGTTTTACATAAATGCTGATAGTAGTCTGGATTCTGCAGAGGCTTACTCATAAGCAATACTCAACTTCAGTAGGACTACCCATGCGTAACTTTAAATACATGTTTAGGTCAGGGCAGGACAAGACCTCAGTTTGGTCATACAAGTTTTGAGCTGCAAATTGCATTCCTCTCGGAAAGAAAGGAAAGCACTAAGAAAAGCTCAGCTACAATATTGCCATTCTACACAGAAACAGGAGGCTATTTTCCTGGCTCATGCTGTATTTGATTGAAGCAGTGAACAACTTAAGACAGCTTAAGGAATGCAATGGCACTTAGGATGTTATCGGTCAAGAGCATCAGTGCTTGGTACCTTTAGTCCTTCAATTTAAATAGAATTCACCATTTTCTCATTGCAAGTGAACTGAGAATAAATAAGCATAAAGAATAAAATTATACTTTCTCCCCTTTCTTGCCATAGGCAAAGATGTTATTTTCACCCCCACTTACCTCAGGTTTCTCAGTGTTGGCAATCCACCAAAATATATTTTCTCATCCACTTTCAAGTTAAGTCCAAAGTGGCTTCCTGTAGAAATTGTGGCTATAGTCTCTTCCTGATTCGTGTCTAGGTCTACAATTGATATGTTGGCTGGAAAAACAATTGGTAAAAGTTTTTAAAACAATCTTAAACAATACTGTTCTAATTTGGTCTGTGAAAACCTCAGAAGAATCATTTTTTGGAATGACTGACATTGACTTACAAATTATCAATTATTTGGGCAGTGAGGGGCTGGCTACTAGAAGGAACCCCACCTTTTTCTCTGTTGCTAAAATGCCAAAACAATCCCGGTTATTTTAAAATATATTTTATTCCCAATCCAATTTGGTCTGTTCTCAGTGTTAGTACTTTATTCAGTAAAGCGTGCCAGACAAAATCAAAATGGGACAGATCATTGAAGCTCTAAATCGTTGGTTTCAATGCAACCCAGTTCAGCCATAAGCAAGCTCTTTAACATATGATTTCTGTTCAGCATCCCAAGCATAATTCTTTTGATTATCTCAGCTTACATCACACAAACAAACCAAGCAGCTCTTAAAACATAATTTCCACAACTGTTAGAAGGCTCAGCGGTGTCATCAAAGGCCAAAACAGAGTGGATATACAGGCATACTTCCTCCTTAGTGCTCTGCAGTCCTTTCTTAGGTTTATATTTTATAAAATTAAAGGTTAAAGACACAACAGCATTTTTGAAAAACATTCCTAACCTTTGTAATCCAGGTTCAGTCTCAGTGTATGATACACTGCAAATGAATATTTTATGGTTGCTGTGTTTGTCTACCCAGGTACTGCACTGCCAGCATTTAACTCATTACTTTTTAAAGTAGTGTGGGATACTCAGGCTATGAAAGGTGGGGTACAGCATAAAACTAACTCCTTCTCTATTAGAAACTATGTCGGCTTTTTTTTTTTAATGAACTTTGAACAAGATCAGGGTACTGTTTGGGAAAAAAAAAAACATTTTTACTCAAATGTATTTTTGAAAGTAATTTAGCCAGCTGCAAAGGAGAATTATGCCCGGAAATTAAGCTACTGGTTTCAAAAGAAAATCATAAAAGACCTGTTTGACACTGCAATCAGGCACATCTCACCTAAGCCACCTGTAATCTAAGCAAAAGAAGTTGCTAAATCACTTTCTTCCAGAACTTTTTAAACCCAGCAATTTTATACATCATCTTCACAGTGATTAGATGGTTAGCTGTACTTGGTAGGGTAATTAGGAAACTTAAGGTGTTATCACTATAGGAACTCACCTTGTTTTTGAATTCTTGACAAGGTGAATGATTTCCATTTCCCATCATTGTGCTTTTGGTTGCTGATAGCAGAAGCTGTACCTGAACCCAGGTCATAGCTAACTTTTATGCGCCCATCACTGAGCTCTACACTCATGAAATCTTTCTGTTAATGAGACAGATTAGACGCATGATTTAGACATGCTGAATGCTGATTTCTGTTCTGATAGGCAATATCTGACATTAAGCAATTGTTCCATTTTCTGAGTGACACTATAAAGGTATATTTTAAACATGTGAAACTACTCGGGCATTTGATGTCTGTAACTGCAGTACTCTGAAGTGGGCTGTCAGTGAGTTGCTTTCTTTACTACCTACCTGCTCAGGCAGGTCACCTACTAAACTGGTGGGTTGTCCTTTATATTTGTCTTGTCAGGCTGAAGGACAGGCTATAGCCTACAATTATCTGAAAACTACACTTATCTTTGAGGGTACTCCTGAACTGCAATCAGGAGATATGATTGCAGTGTGAGTAGACATGTCTGAGCCAACCTTAATTTACTGAGCCTGGTGAGCAATAGCAGGAAAGAGGTGGTATGGATTCTAACAGGTAATGTCCCCGAGATAGCACAGTGCAGTGCAATTTGCTGTAATTCTAGTCAACCTCAGGTGTTGATGTCTAAATTGCAAGTACTGGTGGATGACTGGAGCTGTAGTATAATGAACTACAAAAGCTGAGGCAGACAGTGGCTAGAAGAATTGTTAACCTATTAAGGAGTCAGGGATCTGTGAAAGACAGGATTTAAGAAATGGGAGATTACCGCCTCAGGGGCATTAGTCCTTCTGAAAAGTTTAAGTCTGTCTTGTTCATGGACTGTTCTGTAAGACCGAGGCTTTTTATTCTGCTTTCTACAATTAAAAGGAATGTTTGGAGTGGTGAAACATGAACAATACTTGGATTAAGCAAAAGTGTGAGAATGATTATATTTATATACATACTCAATTTTGGGAGAGGAGAAATGGGAACATTTGATAAAACCTGAACTACAGATACCTACTCATGTCTATTCCCAAATCACTAGGGCAGGGATTCTCAATGATTGTTTCCTACTGTGAGACCACATTTTCAGAGGGAGATTATTTTATGAACCATTCTGCCATGTCTAAAATGACCAACTGTGGCATGATAAACCTAATTGCAATTTTCTTCTTCTTCTTCTTTTTAAGTATCACTATCACATGTTGTTGACTGACTTTTAGTTTCTCTATTGTCAAGATGCAGGGCAGCAGGCAGGGTAATTAGCCCTGGTTACCTGCATGAATCCAGCCTAGACCCCTGCTGCTGGCTCCTTATCTTAACCACTCCTGATCCCCCACCTGTGATATTACTGTCTCCTTATGGTGTCTGCTCCTGATTGCCTGGCTCATGAAACTCTAGTGTCAAGCTCCACAGTAACTTGTCACATCCCAGTTCCAGCCTTACTGTTGAGGAGCACCCCAAGAGCATCATAGGCTCTCCTCATCTGTTACCCCAGAGCCACGCAAGGTTCTCCATGGCTGTGACCCCAGAGTCTCAAAGGCCTCAGAATCATGTCATGTCCTCAGAATCTTGGAAACTTTAAAACCTGAATTCTTACAATCCTGGTCCTGAAATGAGCTATAGGGAGAAGGTTACTGCCAGAAGTCAAAGCAGCAGGTAGGCTTATTAGGGCCTCAGTGCCCAGAGAGCTACTCAGCAGATGCCTCTATCTAGCTCCTGTCTCCTGTCTGAATCTTTGTTCTTAGTTTCTGCCCATTGGTTCTTTGTTCCAGACTCCAGCCACTGTCCCTGATGACATGGCTTGTGGATTCAGTGTGGACCCCTTTTTCTTATTTCTTGCCTAGTCTGCTCCAGCTCTCCTGTCTTGTGGCTTTGTTGGGATTCTGGCTTCATGATCTTGCTTGCTCCTGACTCCCTAGCTTTTGTATGAATCTTTAGTATTAAGCCCCAGGGTGACCACCGCCACCATGGTCATAAGCCTGGCACCTGTCCTGCCAGTTGTATTAGGCATAAATACTCTCTTAATTATTACTTTATTTTCCCCACCACTCCTTTTGTCCTTTAGTACAGTCCTTAGATGTATCTATCATTTCCCAGGCATGATTTTGGTAATTTGTACCACTGGAAACTTGGGGAGGATCTAGGCCTCATTGAAGTCAGTGATAAAACTCCTGTTGACTTCAGCTGGGTGAGGATGAATTTAAATATGTGCACTTCACAACTCCCCTCACTCACATACCCAAACTTAGGTCAGTCGATTAGAATACTTCTGGTGTCATGTACCAGTCATTTCAGACTCTTCAGCTCCTGTGCCACAAAACCCTCTTCCACCACTGAAGAATCAACCAGCATCTTAAAAGTACATACTTTTAAAGAAAAACTTCCAGTTCTTCTTGTGAACTCAGTCAGCTCCACTTACATACATATCAGATAAGACCATAGCTTCCTTAGTTGCAGAACACAATAGAAATCTAAGTGTTTGCCTCACGTTTACATTATTAATGAACACTGGTTATCTTCATATTAATTGAATACATAAACCGCTTTAGTGGACAGCATCTTCAGCTCTGCTATCTAGTTTGTAATCTAACTGACCATAACAATCGATAGCAAAAATGGTGAAGGGCTTAGCAGGTCTCAGAGTGCTGGCATTAGAAGCCTTGAAAATGACAGGACTGGCTAGTTGCAGAGATGCTAGTATGACAGTACTGACAGCAGTTGACAGCAAGCTATTCTCTAGTTAATGAGTGTATGTATTCACTAAGTAAGGGTAAGCATATAATCTGGGTAAGTGCATACCCTTTTCAGGCTGAAGGATATGCACTTAAAAGGAATGTGCTGTCCTAGAATTCAGCCATCGCAAAATAAGAGTAAAACCTCATGAGAAGGGGTTTTTTTGTTTGCTTGGTTTTTTTTGGTTTTTTTACCAAGTCCTGTGTGGCAAGGTACATCAGCAGAGCACTAGAAGCGAAGGTCTTGAATTTGAACATGACCATGGAGACATTGGGATTCCAGCGGATTGGACGGCTCACCATAGCATAACCATCTCCATCGAACTGAACTGTTCCCTCACTGTCTGCCACCTGTGGGCTAGAAAAGAAGGACAGTCCTCAGCTTCCAACCAGTCTTCCCTATTTCTGCATGTGAAAAAGGAATCTGAAGAGATTTTGTTTTTATACTAACACAGTTTGACCCCTGAACCTTAAACACAGCCCATGAAATACTAAACAGAGATGTTTGAGGGGGAAGATCAGGAAACTGATACAAACTATGAAATGTACAATGACAGACATCTCATCTTAATCATGGAAAAACAGCCAGATAAGGTGGTACTCCACTTTTTTTCAATACCTCAGAGATCAGTACATGTACCAAGGATGTGGGAGGATCAAAGTTCAATGACCCCCTTAGCCTTAAGGGTCTCAAATTCACACCTTTTTCCTTCCAGGAAAATACTCTATTTGCTAAGCTATAGATTATTCTGGGTGGTGCACTTCCAACTTTTTTTTGAAAGTGTCCCCAAAAAGAATTGAAGACTTATTCAATCAAAAAGAGACAACATGACTCTCCTGCTTGGAGGGAACATGACACCCAGTACAGATCCTCCCTAACCACAAGAATCTCAAGTATCTCTGCTCAGCCAGGAGCCTTGACTAACAACAGGCCTGCTAGTTCTTGCTATTTTCTAGATTCAATTTTGTAATATACCAGGTTTCCACAATGGGGAGGCTGACACCCCTTCAAGAAAGGAGGAGTATATAGAAGACACCCACAGAGCCCATCCACCATCCTAGATCCCACAAATTTTGTGATATAAGGAAAAATGACCTATTGGAGCTCAAGACTTCTAGGGTGAGTCCAATCACAAGACCTTCCCTCTGGAAAGCGTCTGGTCCAACAGTTATTTAAGGGTTTAAAATGAAATAGTTCTTGGATGAAATCTACAGCTAGTGCTTAGAGCTTCCTTGTTCCCAGGAGAGTGACCTAATCACTGACTTAGAAAGTCCTGGTCTCTTTTCTTTGGCCTTATGAATATTGAACCTAGGTCTCTCACTTCCTGGGAAAATGCTCTGGCCCCTGAACGATGGGATAAAAGGGATCACTACCATGGGCCCCTTTCATGGCCTTGGAGTTAGGCACATAAGGTCCCAAGAAGTGTGGGATTGAAGGTCCATTTTATGTTCAGCATTTCCTGTTGGCTAGCTTAGGTGAGTCTATGACCCCCTCTACATGTTACATGTATCACACAAATAACCGGTTAATTACACAATTACCTTGAAACCAATTACAAATGCAAAATACTTATCACAATAAAAAGCTCCAACCAGCTGTAACATTACACCTTGAAAATGTACACTAACTTTATAGTTTAATTCACCACTGTGGTAGGAGGATTGCCCCTTTTGTGATCCTCCCACCATGGATGTTTCATGCACCATTGGGGTGGGGAGATCACTGCGGTGGTGATACCTTGCTCTAGGGGGCATGGGTGCCCCCATGGCTGGGAGCCCCTCAACTAGGGTGTGTGGAGATCCCAGCTGTGGGAGTTTGCTTCCCCCAGTGCATTGTACCAGCAAGAGTACAATCCACAATTGCACCTCCTGCCATGCATGTGTGCATTAGATCCTACCATACCTCCATGTGTAGAGGGGGCCTATGTATTAGCTCTCATGAGGAAATACCAATCAGAGAGTGTCTAACTGTCCATAAGCTGAGGTTAGGCATATAACCCAGGGTCACAGATTCCATTCTAGGAGGCAGAAAGCATTTCCAATGCTGAAGTCCCTTTTGTGAATCTAGACTCTAGCCCTTACTTTTCTTTTGGCCTGATCCAAAGCCCATTGAAGTCAGTAGGAATTTTCCTGCAATTTAAGTGTGTTTTGCAACAAAGCCTCAGGCCACAGTACTCTCCCCATTTGTCTAGAACCCATTAAGGTATGATTAACCTTATTCTTTAAATGAATTAGACGGTATCTCTTTTGGCATTCTTTTAACATCATTTTTAATAATCCCTTTAATTTTATGAATTTTGTACACTGTACTAATGAAACTTACAAGGCTTGTTGTGGGATGTTGAAGATCTTTGTATTACTTGCTCCACAACATAAATGTGCATTGTCACAAACAGTTTATAAAGAAGAGTGAAAAGCATAAGAAGCAGCCAGTTCATTACTAACCTGACAGCACATCCTTTACAGTCACCTTCAGTTTCCCTGAAATTCCACAGTCCTATGGGCTTGCTGTCCAAGTATGTTTCACCCATACAGCCATTGAAGGTAGTGATTCTTACAGCATCTGACTTCTGCAAATAGGAAATTATGGAGCTAGTTAGAATGTAGTTGAAGTCATCCATTATCTTCAAAACATAATGTGGAATGGACATGACAAATACTGCAAGTGACTGGAGTTTTTTAATGAAACATCATTCTTGTCTGACAAACCCTTTTAAAGAACTGGAAAGCTTGTAGTAGTACAGGAAGGCAGATTATGAGACTGGGGAGAAGGTAGAGGAAGGAGGCTTTTTGGTTCTCCCCATGGTCTTACTGCACAGTTTGCCTCCCCAACCATTATGATAACTAGCATCCTTCACTTATGGAAGGCTAGGCCCTTTTTTGGAGTCTATCAGTGTTTTTTCTTAGCTAATCATGGATAAGACAAACAACCTGTCTCTACAGTATTTGTAGTCCTTGAAGGTCTGGGAAGGGAAGGACAGGAAACTGAACCAACATCTTCCAAGCTGAAAGACTGACTGTTAACCCACTTAGCAAAACATGGGGAAAACCCGATTTTAGATTTACCAAAAATGGGGATGGTCAAACAAAATTAAGCCCCCACATACCAAAACCCACTAGGCTAGGTTTCTGTAGACTATCTAGGGCCTTTCTCATTTGATTTGACAATGTACAGAATTGTTCATCCTTCTAGAATTATATAGTTTCATTTTAAATTATACTTCATCAATATGAGCTGATTTTAAATGTACAAACTTAGCAATTGACACACACAAGCACCTGCTGTTTTCTCAGAATATTAAGAATATTAACCTGAAGAATATAGAGAAGAGCAACTTGAAAACTTTCAAACAAGAGTATGACTTGAAAGATTTAATGCATTGGTGATATTTCTCAAGGTAATTGTAAATGTTTTAATTAGCAACAAGTATGAACTTAATGTCACTTTTGAGAATTTCATGTCTAAGCAAGTAAAATGATAAATGTTTTTTAAAACCAAAAAGGAACATTTAAAAAAAATAAAGAACTCTGCAGAGGCACAGACAAAAAGGGATTTTGTATTATATCCCAGGGCAAAGCTTCAACTCTGTCTGATCACGCAGACTGTGACCCAGTGATATGAAACAGTAGATCTGAGAGACAGAAAGTGGTTTTTAAAGTATCATTGACCTTGTTAAATGCCCAAGGAGATTCAGCATTTTATACAAGCTGCTCAGTGAAAAGATAAGAGTTTTTGTAGGACTTCATCTTGTGCATTTAACAACTGCACATATGGTAACAACCAAACTTATTTCAAGAGAAGGAAGCAAATTTAACATGTTTTT
This sequence comes from Crocodylus porosus, assembly GCF_001723895.1. NCBI lineage: Eukaryota > Metazoa > Chordata > Crocodylia > Crocodylidae > Crocodylus > Crocodylus porosus. Next base: position 104,618,777 of record NW_017728918.1, on the reverse strand, counting down.
TCTTTTTAACGCAGAGAATTTCCTAGAACATAGTACAGGCATTGAAAATGTTGAGAACCCAGATTCTCAAAATCAACCAGTTACACAAGGCTGGTTAATAATTTATTCTGGCTGCCTGGGTGAAGGACCAATTTTCAGGTAGCGCCATTGGTTATGGATAAAATGGGTTCTGTTAAAAAAACAAACAAAAAAAAAACCTTTCCAGAATTTTCATTCTGATTGGAAGCTGGTATTTTAGTGCATGACTTGTTGGGGCTTGCTCTAATTCAGCAGAAGAGTTAAGCACATGCTGGAAACTGGGGATGTACTTCACTGTTGAATTTCTTCCACTGTATATTTGCCTCATTGTATACTTCCCACGTGCTTCTCAGTAATTCTTTCCATTTAAAACACTTTTAAGTGTCAGAATCTTTATTCACTATTGACACTTCTTTCTACCCAGTAATTCTATTGTAATTGTTTTAATCTTTGGTTTATGATGCTCCACGTATAAGTTATTTCTGTTAGTTGTTCACGTAGCATATATGTTAAGCTGCATTTTAAAGGAAAAGGATGCTGTAGTAATAGAAATGTTATTCAAGCATTAACAATAAAATTCATTATAAAGGAAATCTATAAAGCAAACTGGATGCATCTACATGTGCTATTAATGTGACAAAATAAACCCTGGTGTGGTTTGTGCCAGAGTCAACTGCTCCTGGGTATAGCATTTACACATGCGCCTGGGACCACAGCACTCTGAGCTGGGGTGGAGCAGATGAGGGCTCACAAGGGGCCCCAAGGGTCAGCCTTGGGCTCTGGGTAGTGGTGTTGGGTGGCGGAGGGCCTGGCTAGGGTATTAGGGTGCTACAGTGCAAGACTGGGCAGCAGTCAGCCCTCACACTTTAGCTTCCTTGTACCCCAGCCAGTCCCTGTCACCATCTACACCTGTATGTTGGCAGAGTAAATTACTCCACCATAGGATAGTATTGTCCACAATGGCATTGTCCGCAATCCTGTGGCAGAATTAATTAATTTACTATGCCCTAATACCAATGCATGTGTAGACTGTGATGCTTTATGCAGAGCTAATTAGTCAACTCTGTAGTAAAGTCCACATGTAGATACACCCACTGTAAATTAAATCAAAATTTATATTGTGGAAGGTAATGATTTGATATATGATTATTTAAGTCTGTTGTGTTGATAAGTTGAAAATGCAACGGCAATTATTAAGTATCATATTCTGGTTGGAATATTGAATAACAATAGACATTCTGGAGAAATACTACTCAGAATATTGCAATCAATAGATCCCAATAAAAGTCGTAGGTAATAAAATGAATATCAGTTCTCTGAGATTTATAACTTTTAAATGATCTTTTGTTTAAAGAAAGACCTATACAATTTTAAAGGATTGTTCAGAAGTTAACACCACACACAAATATTATTCAATGTAATGAACTCCTTTATAATGGCATATTTTCACAATGGCAGTGATTTTTGCTTTAACATAGCTGCAGTGAAAGCTGTTGCAGCATTGCCCCAACTACCCCCAGAATCTCTATACTTCCTAATTCAGACATAAAAATTTGTTTCAAGCTAGTATTTAAATCGAAGGTTCAGTCCCAGAGTAACACTTCCCCACCAACTTTAGGTTAAAATATTTGTGGGGACATTTTAAAGCTTTAGAGCTGTGTAAATACAAAACGAATAGGTGTTTGCTACATTTTGTGCTTGATTCACTTGATTTAACTCAAAAAGGAAATCTGAAATGAATTAAAATCAAAATAATAACTTTTAGTTTTTAATTTTGCCCTGATGCTTCCCTCCCTTTTCACTTTAGGGTGAACTACTTGTGGTCAACAGGCCGAATGAGGCCGGCAAGTAGCTTCTTGAAGCTCAGTGATTTTCAAGATTTGCAAGAATGTAAATGTTAGATTATTTTTTTTAAGTATTCAATAAAGAATCTTGAAATTTAAATAGGTGATACAATTCCTATTAAGTCAATGGGATTTAAATAAATGCATAAAGCTAAGCATACTCTTAACTGCTTTTCTGAATAGGAAGGACTCAAGCATGTGATTAAATGATTACCTGAATCAGGATCTTAGCTAGTTATACAGCTTTGAAAGCTATGAACTACCCTCATTGAACTCAATGTAGTGTTTACTTTGAAGCCCAACAAAGAGTATTTATTGTTGAATATTATAGCAGAAATATACTTGTTAACCTATTTATCCCACTTGGTTGAATTCCACTGAAAACAGAAATTAGAAAAGTACTGTATCATGTACTGTCAGTTAGTACATGACTCTAGAACATCACCAGATCTTACACACTCTCACACTTCCTGAAGGACCACAGTATAAGAAAGAGATGGCTTGGATAAGACAGTGAGCTGTTGTGCTCCATAGCCAATATGAGTTGGCAAAGGCCAAGGGACTGGTGGCTGGGCAGGACTTATTCTGTATCTGGCTTTGGAAGGCTCAGTACTCTCTTCAAGTTTGAAGCAGCATCTGTACTTTCAGCAGCTGACAGATTATTATTTTCAGCTGTTTCCCTGTAAGGACTCTTGTTTATGGTTCACAGGAGAACCAAATTTCTTTGTCCTGGCTAGGAAAGCAGGAAAATAGAGACTGAGATAGATTTACAGTTCACAGTTGCCAGGGTAGCAGGGGAAGAGAGGGTAAACAAAGATAGCTGTTTATTCCTGCAAGTTCCCCCCCCTACAATGTTTCAGTGAATTTGCCACTCCTACATTCAGGGGTATCAAGGTTCCTGGCAGAGTTTAAAGTATCCACTGGGGGAAGCCCTTCAGCTCTCCTCCTATTCCTGCAGTGATCCCCTGCACCCAGCAGCCCAGTCAAAGCTGCTGGGTGTACTGTTTTGACAATTTTCAGCCCGGCTGGGACAGCCTCCATCCGGAACCAGAGTCAGGGCTGTCCCAGCTGAGGCCAACAGTCAGCTGATTGTCAGCCCAAGCCCAGACTACACTGAAAACAGTTTGAGTCCCCAGTGGCATTCCAGAAGTCAAATGAAAATCATCTGATTGTTAGCTGAGCTGGACTCATGGGCACTCTTCAATTTACTAGTGCAGGAGGCAAGTAGTCATAGCACAATTAGGAGCTAATCCCTCATTCCACAACCGTGCCTCCTGACATATATCTGTGGCATGCCAGGAGGCATGCTTGTTGGGACTGGGGATCAGATCCCATTGCACCATTAAGTGAAAATGTGCCAAAAACTTATGGTACTACCCTGCCCTACCTTCTGGACTTCAGACTAGCATCGCTAATTACCTCACTTGTACAGAACTGCATAGCAATGGATCTGATCAAATAAAAACCCACAGTCAGGTCCACAAATCTTCCATAGGGTTTATGGATATTTTCTTAGTTATAGCTGGACTTTAAGCAATTGGTTTAAGGAAAGGGAATCTAGATTTGCAACAGATACTCCATCTGTAGCCTTTAAACCTTCCTTTGTCTTTATATGTGTCTGTGTTTATGTAGGCATGCATCCTACAAAGTACTATGTGAACTTAATTCATTCTGTACAAAATAAAGTATAGCAAAGGTTTGCATCCTACACCTATTAGAGCTGTTCATAAATGGAATTTTGTTTAATTGGCAATTTTGACATTTTAATGTTTTGCTTTTGTTCCAAAGAGTGAAAAGATACATTTAGAGGTCTACAAACCACTATGGACAATTTCAATATTTGCTGCTGAAATAAAGTGCTCCATTTCCTTTCCTTTCTAACATTTAAAAAAAAATAAAAACAAAAAATTAAAATGTCAAATGTTTCTGTCAAATATTTCACTTTCTGGGAAGTATTTCCAGTTGAAAATATTTAAATTGGGTCTAGTCAGAATAAACTTCCAGTACATTCACATGTAAGTTAAATACAACTTTTGAGCTCCAGATAACTAACAATGCAACTTCAGAGCTGCCAATGTTGTACATCCCCTGCACAACGTAAATCATGACGTTAACATCTCTCTTATTAATCCCTGTCCTGAAGGCCTAGTGACTGAAGGCCCATAGGAGGTAAACAGAAAGAAGAGTCAACAGAGAGGAGTAAAAATTCACAGAGGTCTACTGTAAACATTTTCAAGGTTGCACAAAGTGAAAGCAAACAGATGTCCATGCTCAATTTGTGGCCATGTCAGAAGTCAGTATTAAATCAGGCCACTTTATTGCAGCCCATGTCTGTTTGCTTATGGTGGATATCTTGGGAAATATAAAGCTACCCTTGGCTTTCCAGCCTTCCTGGAGCAGAGGCCCCATGGGCTTGAGGTGCCCAGTCTTGCACACTGTAAGAGGCCTTGGGAGTGCCTGCCTCACTTTCCCATGTTCCTCCAAAGATCTATGTGGGTAAGAGGGGAAAGTTGGGGTTGGGGTGGGGTGTCTGCAAGCAGGGATTTCTTGCTTGCAGACAGATACCCCATACAGCACCCAAAGGACTCTCTCCCCAGGTGATTCCCTTTTCCCATCTGCAAATGCAGCGGGGTGGGGGGACCACTGTGTAATTTCCCCACTCTGTGATTGTAGGCACGTGGGGAAATTCCTTGAAGAGGCACCTCCATGTGCATGCCTGCAAATGTGAAGGGGGAGTGGGAGTTCCCCTTTCCATACTTGCAGGCATGCATGGGGGAATCCCTTGCATAGAGATTTCCCTGTAGATGTCTGCAAGTGCAGAAGAGGGAGTGTGAGTCCACTGTCTCCACTTGAAGATACACTTGTAGGGTATCCTGATCTCCAACACAGGGAACATGGCAATCAGGGATGGTGACAGACCTCCCTGGATCATAATAAGAGGTGTTGTAACATATATGTAGTATAGCTAACCATGCTCCACTGAAGATGTCTGTCACTAGTGTGATGATATCTCGATGGACAAATCAATGATAGGCATTAAGAGGGAAGCAGATTCATGGTATTTGGCAAAAAAGGACTAATAGTTAGGAAGCAAAGGCAGATGTAGAGGATGAAGATGTAGTTGACAAGCCAAAAAGGAGACAGGTGGAAGGATAAACCAGCCAGAAGAGAGAATAGCCTGTGAAGCTGAACTAACAGGGCTTGGAAAATTTATTAGTGGACAAAAGGAGAGGAGGTATATCAGTGGCAGACAAAATACGGCCTGCAGGCTAAATGCACCAGGGCATTTTATGCAGCCTGTGGGGCCCCTAAAAAAATTGGTAAATTAATATTTATTTGTGCCTGGCTGCCTATCAAAGCTGACAGGAGGCAGGGGCAGTAGGACCCAGGGGGAGCCCTCAGCAGAACTGAGCAGCTCAGCCCCATCCCACGACTAGCCACTTCACTCTCTTCCTTCCCCCACCCTGCTCTGGTGCCATGTAGCTCCCAGCTGCATCACCAGACTGGGGAGCATGGGGCCATGCCAGTAGATGTGTGTGTGTGTGTGTGTGTGTGTGTGTGTGCGCGCGTGTGCGCGCACGCAGGTATACAGGCAGGGGCAATGTGTGTGTCTGTGTGTGTTCATAGGGTGAGTCCCACATGCACACCCAACCATACACATGCACCCATACCCCGCCTCACACTGCCATACATGCAGACCCCCACACCCCCTCATACACCTGAGCCACCCTCCCTCATACACTAGCCTCCCACAAACCCCATACCTACCCACACCCCACATAGTCTCACACCCACAGCTCCTCATAAATCTATATGCACCCCCCATGATATACAAGAGTAAAACTTCATTTTAAGTTATTGTCTCTGTACAATCACCTCTGTGTACACCACACAAACACATGTACATCAGGACAAAAATATTTTTTGAAATCAAATTAATGAATGCTATAGATGTTTGCTTTTTAGAATATAATTTGGTATTTTTCTGGTTCCAAGATGGCAAAACCCCTTACTGAAAGGAGTACTTCTGGGGGAAGGGACTTTGGGTGGCAAAAGTCAGGGGTTAGGATGTGGGACTTCTGGTCATAGGATGGAGACCAGGGGATGGTGCACCTGTCAAGGGGAGGGGCTACCCATGCAGTCCTCGACAGTTTTCCAAAACTCGGTATGCCACCCTCTGTCCAAAATAATTGCCCGCCCCTGAGTTATATGAATCAGCAGAAGGAACAAGTACCTGCCAGCATCCAAAAATGATGAAAAAGAAACAAAGGAAACAGGCATACTGAAGAGAAGGGACAAAATAGAAGAGAGAACTAAAGCAGCTGGGTATCTGGGAGGAACACACACTGTTACCAAGAGCAGTGCTGTTTTAGGAGCTCAGCTGTATTATGAATCAATACAATACTTAGCCACATGAGGCCCAGTTGCTATTAAAAATAAATGTTTAACAATAATAACAGCAGCCTATGTAATTATCAAAACCTAAGATTTAATGCACCAATGGTAGCAAACACCTTACCTTTATTTTTCCAGTTAGCCCACCAACAAACAGCATGGCATTTGCATCTACATCCAGAATAGTATAACCAGGTGGGGAGATTTCACTGACAGTGGTTGGCACAATGCTGGCTTTGGGACCATCCAGAGCTCGGACCGATACTGTGCCATTTCTCCCAGTCCTTGAAAACAAAGAACCCCCCAAATTCTGCAGTTAAACCCCTGGTAATGTTCAGGTTTCCATATACAGTCAAAGGAAGTTTCTTTGCTCTCATATACCCATGAAAGCTCTATACAGGATCACAGAGCAGGTGTTTCTTGCCTCACTTTTTACCTTGAATATATGTATACATTAACTAAGAATTCAACAAGTAAAACAGAGAAGCTCGACTTTTGATAATTACTAAGACTAAAACAGCACCATGTAATTGTTTCTTGACTTAATAAATGAAGCAGGCTATGATCCAAATTAATTTCTGAATTTCCTATGGTTTATTTGATTAATTTCATTCCTTTGAAGTAGGTGATCATTTAATGAAGTCCTTTAATTTACTTTACTGTAATGTTAGAGACCTGCATCCTCCACAATAAAGTTCCCTGGGTGATTATTAAACTCAGACACAAGCTGCATCATTTTTAATTGTTACCCTGTTGCGTTTAAAATTGTCTTTTTAAGCTTTGTAATATTATTTATCGATTTGTCAAAAGTTTCTACACATTTCCTGTTCTTTAACTTAGAATAAAAAATAAATGTAGTATCAGCTATAGGTGTGGTGCTTGCTGAAAAATATTTGCAATTGAATGGAAACCACTGTTCAGACTGACACTCCATAGAGTTCACCTGGCATCCCTCTGTTGCTCCCTCTCTCAGTGCACAATTACTTTTGCCACTCCCCCACCCCATGGTGACCCCACAGTTTAGCACTGCTCATATGTGTGTATACTCCAGACAGTCCCTACAAAGGATCTATGTGCTAATTAGCTCCCACTAATGAAACTGGGTGTTCTTAACACAAGTCCTGGGATGCTCCAAAATTTTATGTGAAGGTGAGGCACAGGGCCCTCTGGTACGGCTTCACCTTGTGGAGGGTAGAGCCACATTAATCATATGCACCAGGCTGACAGAATGTGTGACAGAGGGATTCTGGGTGAACTGTGTGCAATGTCATGGCTCACTGTGACTTGAAAAAGAGTCAGAGATGGGGGGGATTGCATTTAATGGGCACTGGTATGTGTCTTATTCAGGTGGGCTGTACAGGGGAACTACCATATTTTCAAAAAAAAAAAAAAAAAAAAAAAATTTTCATAGTTTCATAGTTTCTAGGGTCGAAAGGGACCTGAGTAGATCATCTAGTCCGACCCCCTGCCATGGCAGGAAATATCATGATCACCATGGTGGTTTTCCCAGGCACAGGGGATAACTACTGATTTAGCATTGGTTAGTACCTAGGCAGAGATGACATACAGTTTACCTTCCCACTTGTGTTTCCAGTGGGTTGATCTTTTATGCCTACTTTATGGAACTAGAAGACTCTTCCCTAGCCTGCTTCTGTGGCCATATGGCTGAGGACAAGCAAAACTTGGAGGCATCTAAACCCCATGCCTCTGGCCTTGGGCTTGCATGTAGGATGCACACCAAATGTTTTGGAAACATCTGAAGGCCCAGGTGGGGGTGGAGGATGTTTGCCCGTAATAGTGCCATATATGGTTTTTGAATGATTCATGGATTTGGAATCCATTTGGCTCGGAATATGAAAAAAAATTCATCAACAGAATTTAAAAAAAAAAATGAATCAACAGAACAACTTCTTGGTTACCTTTGGCTAAGATCAAGTGTAGTGGCTGGGCAGAAGCCCAGTATACTACCTGGATTCATGCCAGAAACACTGGGAGGATAGTGATGGGGCCCTGGGATGGAGGAGGAAGAGTTTTCAGAGTCCAGAACAGTAATAGTGGCAGTCTTGGAGAGGAGAGTGACAGTTATGGAAGGGGAAGCAGATCAAGAGATAAGAAGTGAATTGGCAAATGGAAGAGAAGAGCCAGAGTCTGATGGAAGATGGACAAAGGCGGGGAAAAAGGGACAAAAGAAGATAGGAAAGAAAAGTGTGGTAGGATTGGTGGTGTTGGAAAATGCTGTATTGGAGAAAGCTTTATTGAAGAAAGCAACTCCGGTCGGCAGAAAGACCAGGAAAGGAGGCAGAGGAGAGGAGGTCTGAAGGGAGAAATAAGGTATTGAACAGTGATTGAAGGGAAGAGGGAGACTAGTGAGAGGAATAAATCAGATTTGCAAAGAGAAAGTGAGAGATGCAGGGGCAAGAAATCTACTACTGCTACAGAACAGTAGTAATAGGGGAAGGAGAACAGAAGTCAGACAATGAATAGATATGAATTTATAGAAAAAATATTGTTCGAAGTTTTGAATGTTGAAGTGGACCATTTTAATAACCTGGTCACCTTTCCTAATTGGAAGTTGTAGGAAATTTTGTACTGGAGCTTAGAAGGCTATGAGGAAGGTTATTTTTGGAAGACATATGCAGCAGTAGGTGAGAGAAGAACTGAAAGGGAAATAAGTTTTATTTCAGGAAAAAGACAAGAGAAAGGATGATAATTATTCAAATGTACATGGGCATGCTTGAGATGGGGGTAGAGAAATGTTTGGAGAATTATGTACAAAAAGTTATGTATGTTGAGAAGATACATGATAAATACAGTATACAGACAGGATCGTGGAGAGCTCAGGTGGCAAAGAGGGTGCATGACAGAAGTCCCGGCAAGATAGTGCACTTACTTCCAGTAACCCAAGTAGGGCCACACCGAGGGTTTATAATGTATTTCAGACTGCTTAAACTCTGAAAAAGTGTGGGCATGAAGGACACGTGGCCACATACCGCTGCCAAGAAATACTGAAGGGTGTTACTTGCAGGGAAGAGGAACACTTACAGTGCCAATGTTTGTGGTCCGTCTCAAATAAAGCTAGGTCTACAGAGGAGCAGCAGAGGCAGGAAAGTGAGGAAGAAGATATTGAGTCAGAATGCATGATGGTGGAGGAGATGCCACAAGCAGGAAGAGCTGGGGAGGAAGATAGAGAAATTTCAGTATGTGAAGTGGTGAAGCTGGAAACAGAGGAAGGAAGAGGAAAGGATAAGTGGAACAAGTGACTTTGAGACTGAGGAGAGAGAAGAGAAGCAGGAGGACTGAAGACAGAGCAGGAGAAAGAAGAAAGCCAAACTGGGAAAAGAAAGAAATCACATTCAATAGTTCTTAAGAAAAAGAAGCTGCACAATGAAAGAGAGGGGGAGGGTTGATAAAAAGCTCATCATTAATGTGGTCTGGGTCTAATGAAGAG
>NW_017728918.1:104605271-104608972 GCF_001723895.1 Crocodylus porosus | reverse complement strand
TGTGCGGGAGGGGGGAAAGGGGAACCTTTCTTAAATATTAAAGCAATAAAATAACTGGCAAACACTACCAGAATGGGAAGGGGAGAGAATTAGAGCTGACAGCATCAAGCAGAAGCATAAAAGACTCTAAAGTAATAAAGAGATGAAATTTAAATGGACAAGCATGACTTTGTGTATTGCATCTATAAATGCCAGAAGTATGTTACTAAGGATGAAGTGGACTAAAATTATGTCAATAAAGATACTACATTTGCAGGAGTGTGGAATCCAGTGAGAGAGGGATTACAAGAGTTTTGTCAAGAAATGAAGATGGGGACCATCATGGTAGATGGGGTGCTTTGCAAACAAAGTGGCTGGAGTTGCAATTTTGCTCAGGAGAGAGAAAGTGGAAGTGAGGCAAGTGCAAGTGATTGCAGAAGGGAGACTGCAACAGGCTGTGGTGGAGTTTGAAAAGAAAGTGTTACAGTTTTAATGTATATACCCTGACTGAAAGAGAACAAAGGATGGCCCTCTTCAAGAAATTAGAGGTATATGTAGGCAGAGGTAGGCAGCAAATTCTGGTGGGAGATTTCAATTGCATTATTGAGGAGGAGGATAGGAGAGGGGACAGAGGGGAGAGGGAGCTTGTCAAAAGTACTGATTAATATAATAAGAGATGGAGGCTTTTAAGATGTATTGGCTAGTGAGAAGGTGATTATGAGGATGGAACCAAGTGGGAGAGAGGTATCAAGGACTGATTTTGTATTAAGGTCAGGTGGGGTAGGGATTGGAAAGAAGGTGAACACAGATTTGACCTTCAGCTATTATTGGATGTTGAGAATGGAAGTGAATTTAAATATAAGCAGGGTAGGGGTAAAGGGATGTGGAAGTTAAATGTTCAATTATTACAAGATGTTCAATTATTACCTGTCAAGAATATGTGGAACTGTATAAAGGATGGAGGATGTTGAAGAGACATTACAAAAGTGTCTGGGAGTAGGGACAATTATTGAAAGAAAAACAAAAGAATTGTTCAGAAATATTGCTCGAAGAGAAACAAAGAAGATGGAGGAATAGCTAGAAGAACTATGGGAAAGGAAGCAGGAATTATTAAAGGGGGTGGTGAGAGGTGTACAAGTAAAAGAAGAACTGGAAGACAAAGTGATGAACTGAAGAATGCTTCAAAAGAAAATGGATGAGAATATCTTTCTGACCAGAGCACCTTGGATGGTGAAGGGGGAAGAAGGATGGTGTAAGTATGTTTTGGTGAAATTGAGGAAAAGAAGAAAGGAACTGAAAACAGTGAGAACTGAAAAGGAATCCAAATAGAAGAGAATACAAAAGTGTTGGATATGGTGGCAGAGTTTTATGAAGAGCTGTACAAAAGAAGATGAGCAGATGGAAGAAAAATGAAGGTGTTCCTTGAGGGGATAAAGGAAAGACTAGAGGTTGGAAAGAAACAAAAACTGGAGGAGGAGTTATGCATGAGATCATAGAATCATATAACTGAAGGACCAGAAGGGACCTGCAAGATGATCAAGTCCAGTCCCCTGCCACGGGCAGGAAGTTATTGGGCTCAGACAAGCTCAACAAGGTTCTTGTCCAGCCTCATCTTGAACACCTCCAAGGTAGTGACTGCACCACGTCTCCTGGGAGTGTTCCAGATTCTGATGACCCTTACAGAGAAAAAGTTCTTTCTTATGTCCAGCCCGAATTTACCCTCTATTAGCTCATGCCCACTGGTCATTATCCTCCCTTGAGGTGCCTTCCTGAACAGTTGCTTCCCTACATCTTGATGCTCACCCCCGATGTACTTATAGGCAGCTATCAAGTCACCTCTCAGCCTTCTCTTACTCAGACTGAACAGGCCCAGTTCCCAGAGTATCTCCTCATAGAGCCTATCTTCTAGGTCCCTAATTATATTGGTGGCCTTTCTTTGTACCCCCTCAAGCTTATGCATATTCTTCTTGAAGTGTGGTGCCCAGAACTGGACACAGTACTCCAGCTGTGGCTTCACCAATGCCAAATAGCAAGAGAGGAGCACTTCCCTGGATCTACTGGCAGCACATCAGCTAATGCACACTAGAGCTGTATTTGCCCTTATGGCAACCTCATCACACTGATAGCTCATGTTCATCTTCCGGTTGATCATGACCCCCAGGTCCTGTTCAGATGCTGTGCCAGCCAGTGGACCACCACTCATTGTATAGTTATGGTGAAGGGTCTTCCTACCCAGATGAAGGACCTTGCACTTTTCCCTGTTAAACCTCATCTGATTCTGTTCCACCCATAAATCCAGTCTGTCAAGGTCATCCTGGATCTTTATCCTCTGATGTGCCCATGTTTTCCCACAGTTTGGTATCTTCTGCAAATTTAACCACTGAGCTTTCCACCCCCTCATCCAAGTAATTATTAAAAGATCTTCATTATAACTAGTGTAAATACAATAATATGCTAACTATTAATAATTATGTATTTAATTAAATACATAATGCTAACTATTACATATATTAAAAAAAACTTTAATTATAAGATGGGGGGGAGGGGGTAAGCTCATCTTGGAATCAAGTAAATATGATCAACCTCTATCACTGCTGCTGTTTTTCTCATCAAAGGCAGGATACAACCTGCTACAGTAACATTGTATATGCAACCACTGCCTTTTCTTCAGTACCTTTATAAATCAGAGTTTTTATCCCAGTTAGCTTCATGTTTGCAAGAGAATAGTATTGTGATATCCATAATACTCCCTTGTCCTAACAAATATCTCTAGAACAACAAATTTTACTTTAATTAAATATCATGCCCATTTTGTGAACTTGAGCAATCTAATCATCTCCATTTCTTCTCCCTTGTAAAGGTTCCCATGGGACAGATCTTGAATGGGGGATGTGTGACAGTGCAGTCAAACCCTCTTTTAGTAGTATAAGTAGGGCAGGGTGAGAGGTGCATTGGCCCTATGATTTAGAGTGGGTGCCTACCTGCCAAGTCAGTTGATGGCCTGATTTGCCCCCAATTCTTGAGTCAGAAGGGCAGCCAGTGGTCCCTGCTGCCAATCCTGACTATACCTCTTTTTTCAACATCTTAGAGCTGCTCTGGGAATCTCTGGGCAATGGGTGCAACATATATCCAAAGCTGAAACATTACTGTACATGTGACATTAAGCAAGGCCCAGGGACAGATGTAATATCAGCAAGCATACAGATGTTCCTGGCCAAAGAAGCTCCTAAAAAAAGATCCCCAAAAATGAGGAACATCTTTGATCAATCCCTTTGACCTTTGACAGCTCTTCTTGGGACACCTGTATACTTTGGAGTGTGATGGGGGTGGGTGTAGGGAGAGGAGGGTTGCTCAGTCCTCTTGCATCTCATACTGCACTGCTCTCTGCCACGAATGCCTGCATGTCTGCATGCCTTTCTGCCTCCAGGCTCCTGGTTTCCATGGGAGGGTGTGGGGCCTCTGGTCTCCTGAATCCTGGAGGCTGCAGTGGTTGAAAAGGTGCAGGGAGAGAAGGGACAGAAAATACTCTGCCATTCTCAGCAATCTCTGAAGCCTTAGAACAATGCAGTTGTTCTCTCTAGCCCTTGGGCTAAAGAGATGAATCCTTGCACAGTTTCATATATTTCATATATTTCATAGACATCAGGGCTGGAAGGGACCTCGGGAGATCATCGAGTCCAGCCCCCTGCCCAAAGGGCAGGAAGTCAGCTGGGGTCATAGGA
>NW_017728918.1:104601193-104605260 GCF_001723895.1 Crocodylus porosus | reverse complement strand
CTCGGGAGATCATCGAGTCCAGCCCCCTGCCCAAAGGGCAGGAAGTCAGCTGGGGTCATAGGATCCCAGCAAGATAAGCATCCAATTTACTCTTACAATGTTCTCAGTCTGCAGAACTGGTAAGCTGGAAGCTGAGTTCCTGCTGGTGGGGGAATGGAGCCACATGACCAAGCAACTTCTTATTGCAACCCCTGGCTAGAAAGCATGCCACTGTATGCCACTGTGGTGATTTTGTGGTCTGATGGAGGGAGTGTGGCAGGGCCTGTCCAGGACCAGAAGCACTCCCAACTGCAGTCAAACTTAGAATGCTTCAAATGTAGGTCTGCTCGTGGCCTGTGTGAAATCCAGTAACCACTGAGATGAATTGCAACATTCCTCTTCATTTCACTGGGGCCAAAATTTCATCTGACGCCTCCATTCTAGGAGTGAATACCCCCATTAATGGGTGTCACAACAGTTATGTCACATAATTTTGAATTTGTGTCCTTGGAACTGGGTAGAAATGTAAAGATGAAAGGAAAAAAAATTAAACTGGTGCACTGGTTTAAGCACTTACTCAGGGGTACTATATAATGATGTCAGTTAAAGGTCTTCAGCGCATCTGACTATCAAATATGCTGAAGGAAAGCAAAAACCATTCTGTAGCTCTTCATTTTGATCCCACCAATTCATCTAGTCTCTTTATAATCTAATTCTCCTCAACACTGCTCCACTCTTCAGATCTGTGTTATTGTAATTGCTTCCATTGCTGAGTTAGCAGTTTGCTCCATTTGCTTCAAATGTAAGAGCACGAATGCCCTATATCAAGAACAACCAGTTTAATACGTGATATGCACTTTGTAGAATGTCTAAATTCCTATATCATGTCCTGGCTGCATTTTCTGCTGAACCAGCTTTCTTGTAAATGCAAGTCCTGTTCTACTGTGACATGAAGCTATTTCAGTGTGTGTAATATGAATTCAGACTGCACTAAACTGATGAACATCTTATGTAACTATCTCAATTTGCATTCCCCTAACTGTAAGATTTAATTAAGCTAGCTTTGGAAACTTTGCCATGATTTTATTTAGCTGTCATGAATGGCTGATTTTTGAGATTTTACTAACTTGTTTACACTAGACATCCCCCTCTTCTGAGTTATGGACAGAATAGAAATTAAGACACCTATGTTTTCCTTCCTGTCTTGCTTACTGACAATGTTATCTTTTCACTGCCTAATATTATGTCAAATTAGCACATTACAGTGGAACAGGATTTATTCAAATTAGGATTCAAGTCCTTAAACAGATATTAGTTTAGCTGATATTGTATAAGATACCATGGTTTATTGTGTGTTAGCAAATAAAATTTGGAATGGTTTAGTAAAAAGATTACAATTCTTTTAGCAAATAATTAATTGTGATATGGTAATCTTTATATATGACATGTAATGTGGCCATGGTATAATATTATCTACTCTCAAAACAAAAGCTTTAAAGATTTTAATAGTGACTCATAGATTCACAAATTGTTAGGGGCTGAAGGGACCTTGCAAGATCATTGTGTCCAGCCCCCTGCACCAGGCAGGAAAGACAACTGGGGTCAGGTAACCCCAGCGAGGTGACCGTCCTGTCTCCTCTTGAAGATTTCCAGGGTAGATGATTGTACACCTCTGGAGAGAGCTTATTCCACAGTCTGGACATACTAACTGTGAAGAAGCTTTTCCTAATGTTGAGCCTGAAATGCTCTTACAGGAGTTTGTGGCAATTACTCCTGGTTTTCCCCAAGGGTGCCCTGGTGAACAGTTGTTCGCCAAACCGTTGATGTATTCCCCTGGTGTAGCAGTAAGCTGTTACCAAGTCCCCTCTCAGCTTTTTCTTTTTTAGGCTGAAAAGACCCAAGTCCATTGGATCCAAGACAATTGGAGATTAAATACAGGGTACCCAGAGATTAAAAATATACTTTTTAAACCAGCTGATTTTTTTTTTTTATTACCATACCATACCATATCAGATGGTATATTTCCCTAATGTACATACCAAGGTCATAATTCCAAATATATGGTTTGAGAACTACCTTGAATTTCAGGTCTTAATCCACCTAAGTTCTTGAAGTTAGGAAAGGGAAAGAAAATATTCAATAGTTGTTCTCTTAAAATGTGTAAAATCTTCCTGTGTGGTTTAATAAGTATTTTTAACCTTGATTTCCCATAAACTATATCTTTTCACATGTTCAGCTTGAAAAGACATTTGCCTATAAAGGTGGCATTTTGAGTAAGAATAAGTGTACTAGGATGTGACAGGCCATCTATTCCGAATAACAAATGAAACAGAGATATTTTGAAAGGATACAATTCACTGAAATCCAGAGATACATAAAAGTTTTCAGTCTGAGTGCAAAAACACCCTTTAACTTTTGGTAGTGTTGAGGTAATGTTTTTGCCCTGATGGTCGAAGAAGTATATGAGAGGCAAGAATTCTTGTTGCATGATATTTTTATTGGACCAACAGGCTGGAGCAAGGGTACTGTGATACCTGAAAACCTGCCTATATCCAGTCATGCAGTTGGTCCAATAAAATATAGCAGCCACAAGAATTCTTGCCTTTAATTTTTGGACATTTTAAAATAGGCTTCTTTATTAATGGTAGATTATGTAATACTTTTATTATTACATATTTTAACTGAAGTAGTGCCCACAATATTCTGAAGCACTATCTATATGCCCACAAGGTGAGACAGTCCATAACAAAAGAGCTTACACTGCATACATGAGAGGGAAAAAAAGGGTATAAAAGTATACATACAACCCAACTTTTAGATAAATATGAACTGCCCCCAAATTACTCTTTACCCCCTATTTTAAGGTACTTTGGCTGGTGGGTGTCAAGGGCAAAGGGGGTTCTGAGAAGCCTGGATGAGAAGAGTCTTACAGATCAGTCTAGGGGTGGGGTTTCTAAACAACAAGAATTATGATGGAAGTGTTATAAAACAACAGGGTAAGACTGGCATCACTGAAAGAACGGTGGGGGGCAGGGTTATGGGCTCCTATAAGGTAAAAGAATGGCTAAAGAGGAGCAAAGGTATACGGGATTTCAGAATGAGATTCACAAAGGAATATAGGCTGAGCACTCATGTGCCTAAAGATGGTTTATGCATTTAAAAAAATGCATAAACTTTTGGATGCAGGGACCAGAAACCAATGCTCCTCTCCCTCCTAGAGCAGTGTTCTCATGACTGCACTATGGCATTTTGCTCTCTCGATTGGTTGCTCTCTGACTTTATGAATCTTGTATTCCTTTTTTGCAGCATCTACAGAAACAGTAAAGAGGGCCTACTTTCCAAGCCTACCTTGTCTGATAGTCAGGGCACTCTCCTGGGCAGTGAGAAAGGTGAGATCCATCAGGCTGAGGAGGTATAGAACCCAGAACTCCCACTTTTTGGGCCAGTGCTGTGAACTTTTGGCTATAATAAAAAAAAGACTACTACCACTTCCTCCTTCTTTTTGAAGGAAAGTAGCTGGAGGAAAGTAGCTGTGGGTAGATCTAGAATTTCCTAAGGGGGTGAAGCACATTACTCCTTGGACCATAGGGTGATGGGGGAAAGGATGCCCAGGGTAGGCAGGGGCCCAAGGGAAGTTGGGTGGGGATCAGACACTTGAAGGGGGAACTTCCTGCTGCCACTGACACTGTCCCCATCTGAGCTGGGGGCTGCAGGGAGCAGCTGTGTGGGATTTTGAGCTCAGCTGAGGACAGCAGTGGTAGTTAAAGGAGGGTTCTTCTTTATAGAGCCTGTTCCCTGCCAGTAGGAAATGCAGTGGGGGAGTAGCCTGTGCAAAAAGAGGGAACCCACCAATCACTGCTGCCCCTTGCTGAGCCCAGTACCCTGGACAGCTGCAGCCCACAGCCAAGCAGGAAAAGGATGACTCTGGGGCTATTTCTGTGCCCTGGTCAGGTAGGGACAACCACAATGGTGGAATGTGAACTAATGTGCTCTCCTCACCCTTGCGATGGATCCTTCCCTGGCTGTGAGTACTGAGCTCAATGCTGTTAATCATTGTTAGGTAGGCTCTCAACACCGTACTGGATTGG
>NW_017728918.1:104594428-104601162 GCF_001723895.1 Crocodylus porosus | reverse complement strand
GCCCTTTGGGCAGGGGTCTGGACTCGATGATCTCCCGAGGTCCCTTCCAGCCCTAATGTCTATGAAATCTATGAAATCTATGAAATAATCTTTAGGTCTGTAGTTAGGCTTTCTGGTGAAAGTTTAGGCACAAATGGAAGATAGGTGGGGTTTCTATGACTTGCTGTCTTGGATTTAGATACCTAAATTCCTCTGTGAATCTCAGCCCTGAAGATGAGGGTAAGAATCTTGAATATGAGGATGTACTGAAAGGGGAACTAGTTGAGGGTGCCTTGGTGAGAGTGATAGGCAAGGAGACTATAGAGTGAAGGGAGAAGGGAAGAGAAATGATGATAGAAGTAGGTAATGGATATTGCACATCTGTAGTATGCAACAGAGAGTACCTGCACCTTTAGAAGGCCACTAGTTAGAAGCTTCCTGATAACAGACTACTGGACACAAGCTCTAAAGTTTCTATTAAACTGGGCTGCATTTATCATTGTTATTGTTATAATGACACTGATTTTAAAAAATTATCCTTGTACAAATGCTGTACTTATTTCCAAAGGAATGTGGATACAAAAACAGGATTAGCGACAGACCTTGCTGTGTTGTATCTTTTCTTTCTACACTAGCCAAACCTTACAAAGCTTACCTAGAGGCTTCAATTCGGTACCAAAAGCCATCATCTATGGTCAGATCTGGATACTCAACTCGTCCAACGCCAGAACCCACATCCCACAAGAAGTTCACCTTGCCTTTACGCATCTCTATGGCCAAGAAGTCAGTCTAGCATACAAAGAATTAAAATAAAAGGAATCAAATAGTGAATTGCTTTAAACATTATAAAAACATAATTTTTGAAGATCTTCCACACTTCTGAAGATCATAAGTAAACTTATGGGGTCCCAGGGAACCATGTTCACATAGCAAATTTTGAATAGTAACTCCCATGAATTCTACATTAAAAAGTCATTGGATAAAAAGAATAAACTGCTGGGAATAGGGACCATAACCCAGGACTTCTCTCTCTTCTGTTTCTGACCATGAAGGGAGTGTGGTCATTACTAGGCTACACAAGTTTGGCTCCCTCTTATTAGTTCTCTTTCTGGATGTATTACTCTTTCAGGTCCCATGAGAGACCAGGAATCTCCCTCATCCCTTCCATTATTTAATGGTTCTTTACCATGTATCTTGTTCTAGGTAGCTGTGTATTGCTGGTTCATTGGAGAAGCTCTTAACAGCAATATTATAGCTGCTTAGAGATTATGTTTTAAACATAAACAATATTAGTTAGAAAGCATTCATTTGGCTGGCAGTATTGTACTGAAAAAGGCCAGTGTTCCATAGGTTAATACATATTACCTTCCAGACTCTTCCTTTTATAGTAGAAAAATAAAATACATTGCTCAGAGTGTTTGAAAATGAACACTTTCTCCCATTTACTGAATTATTATTGATGGTTTGAGAAGCCTGTCTGCTGGAGGGCTTGTGGAAAACTGAATCGTTCATCACTATCATTCCTGAAGTTATTATGGGCTTGAATGGAAGTCATGGTAAGCAGGGTCTTTGACAGATCCAAGATGATTAGCTACTTCATTCCCAAGGGAAAATGGATGAGAAACAAGCAAATGAAAAATCAACCCAGTTGTACTACTACTGATTTTAGTTTTAATGCAGTCCATGTAGGAGGCTCAGATTGGATTCCTAGATAAACACCAAAATATCTGCCACTCATGTTAATTCTAAGGCCTACGTTAATACAAATAAAACTTTTTTTTGTTTCTTCTGTGAGTAACAGTATATATCTAGTTATCCAGGTAAACTCTTGGGTCCTCTGCCATTCCTTTGAAGTCTCTAACGGAAAGCATTCTTGTCATCTTTGTTTGCCAGAGATCCTGTTTGATTGAGAAACTCCAATAAGAGAAAACTGAGAACCGGACTTACAAATTTGGCACTTCCAAGATAAAAAAGGAGGTTGTCGGCAACTGCTGTCTTCACATTGACAATAACAGTGTTGTAGCTTCCTTTCTTTATTTCTGGTCTGTATGTGCGTATACAGTCACCTCCAGAAGACACAGAGACTTTGATCTTATAAAAAACACAGCACAGAGAATTCAGGTTACAGCTCATTATTACAGAGGGGACAAAAATAGAGGCTTTAGAAGAACTGCAAAAAGAGTATACTGTCTCATTTTTGTTTCACATCTCTGAGGACTAGTCAGAGCTGCTTGCACAAAGTGTATGGGAGACTGAAATTGCCTTCTCTTGTAGAACAGATTTTTATAATGAGTGATGATCTATATTGGCCTTTCTTGGCCTGTTATCCTGCCTTCCTGGCCCATCAGGAGAATATTTATTTCATATAAAAATTACTAGAATACATAAATGTCTGTAAGGGGTTACTATGGAGGTTCAGGTAACAGAGATATCCAAGAGTTAGTCGTAGAAAGGAATCAGAAGTATAACCTAGGTCCTAGCATATTGCTGGGGATGGACTAGGTAACCTTCCTTTTTCTTCCTTTAGTATCTCTGATTTGACCTGTATGGTTGGTTTATTTAAACATTCTTTTTACAAATAATTGTTTTTATGATTTCATGGTGCTACAAAATGGTCCTCAAAGGAGGTGCTCTTCACTATTGTGTGTCCCAAGTTTCCTTTTCATAAAGCTATGCTGAAATTTTTAACCTGCCCTTTTTTCTGTTGCTAGGTCTATTTTAAGAAATCTGCAGTAAGTCATAAAAATAATGATCTAATAAGGATGATTATGAGTTCTGTATTATATACTGTAACATCGGTAATTGGAATGAACTCACAAGGGCATTAGGGCAAATAGAATAGATGCAAACAAGAAATTCCATGTAATTAACTGGACCATTTAACTATTTTCTAGATTCTTGGTCCCGAAAACTAGCAATGACATCAATAATTTCTTTCTCCAAGTTAGGTTTATGTTGTGGGGTTGAGAAATGCATTAAAGCCCTGACATTTAAAATTATTCATCATCTGCATAATTTTCAGTATGTAAATGAGTCTCATTTACCTTATTGTTGCAAGTGGAAATATTTTGCTGAGTCAGGATCTTAAGACCTAGAAGTTCAGGCTTGGGGAACTGAGGGAATCAGTGACTGAGTGTCCACTGGGGAAAGCAGAAAGGACCAGGAGAGTTTTGTATGGTAGCATCCAGGTACTTCAGAGTGAGTTGGGTTCTTTACATTTCTGTGAAGATGAGGGTTTGCAAAATAGCCAGGGACAATCAGACATCTAGTAAGCTGCCACACAGGACTGTTGAGATGTTCCACCTGTTCAGGTGGCTTTTATTTAAAAGGGTGCCACTTCTCTGATCAACTGCATGGGATCACTGATAAATTCCAGCTGATCAGGGAAACAGCACCCTTTGAAGTAAAAGCCACAGCAAGCAGCTCGTTCTTAGTTTAACAATCTGCTGCAAATTAAGCATGATGTGAATGACCCAGGTATAAATGAGTTCTACCCTGGCTTCTACTGTGTGTTTGAAGTTTTTTTGACTGGAATTTTTTTTGAAGGGTGCTAAGGGTTATAGCCTATTCCACCTACTACACACCTAGGTAGCATCCGGGTGAGCAGGGGCATGAACTTGTAGCAACACAACTTGCCTCGGAGCACGCCCCTGCATGCGTGCTTCATTGCAGGACAAACTGTCCCACAACAGGCAAATTGCAATTGCCCAGAACCTGCCCGCTCTTCTGGCAGGGAGAGCTGGAGGCTGAAGCCTGCACCTATGCTGGTCCCAGGAGTCTTACTTGGTGTCCTAGTGGCATGCTGGACCAAAAGGGGCAGACGAAGGCTGTTCCAGCAGCCAGACCATTGCTCTGGACAGCCCAGCCTCCATTTGTGCCAGTGCATACTTTTTTTTTTTTTGCATATGCTGCACCACTTTTTTTCTGGCATTTCTTTTTTTTTTTTTTTGCTACTGGGAAATCCCACCGTGCTGCAAATTTGCATGTTCAAATCTTAACATTCTCCACATGCAGTTTGTAGCACCACAGACCATACCCCCCTGCTCATTTGGATGCAGCATGAGCGCAATTTTAGTCCACCCTCTACAGTCCCTAAAAGACCTTTCATACTTTCATGCATTTATCTTTTGATATATGTCTTCATCTTAGTGTTGAAATTAAGTTGAAAAAAAGTGGTGAGGAGAACTATCTTTTCCACTAGTGGCTTTTTAGATGCCTAATAGATGGAATAAGAATCGGCCCTAGAACTTTTGTCACATTTATGCCACACTAATATTAAGACAACTTCATTTTCTGTTTGCCTCAAGAGCGTATGGTTATCTCTGTCCCTACGTGACTGGACAAGACATTTAACTTCCTTATCTTTTAGCATCCCAGGAGTAAAAACAATGTACTTACCTATTCTCAAGAGGTGTTAGGAGGCAAAGTGCTCTGAAATGTTTGGATAAAAAGTGCTACATAGGTGAAAAGTATTAGTAATTGTTAACCTGCCTTTTTGCCTTATCTATACTTCCATGAGAATCTGAAATAGCTTTTTATCAAGGTGGTTCAAAGAACAAACATGTCACAGCTCTGTTATTATGTCTACATTCCTTTCAGCCATTTGTCCTCCCATATCTGGGTTTCATATGAATTATACAGGAGACTTATTGAACTTTCATCTCTTAGGATTTTCTGTACGGTGTTCCTGATTGTTGTAGGTCACAAACCAAATAAGTTTAGTATTACTGGCTGATCCCTGAGTTTAAAAACATAATTACATCAGGGAGAAAGGCTTGGGACTTAGTAATCATGCTAGAAAATACACTCTTATCCTGAGCACAAGGGTCTATTCAATTGTTACCAGTTGAAGAAAATCAAGAAAATGGAAACGCAAGTACACTTAGCATTTTCAGTGAGTTTGAGATGGCTCAGTCTGGGACCAAAAACCAGACATGATGCTATTACGACCATATTTTTCACGAGTAATGGAACTTTCATAAAAATCAGGTTATGGATATCTGTGCATGGTAAACAAAACCAAGCCTGTGATCTCTGCATTTTTAAGTTTTTGCACAAATATCTAGTGATGGATATTTCCCCCCTTCACTGACTTCTTGCTGTACTTTTATCTATAACATCACTTTAATGATAATCTTTCCATAGTGCTACATTTCTGAAAATATATTCCATTTGATAGAGCCATGGTATAACATCATCAGAGATAGAAAATCATCAGATATCTAATATCCTAGGTTCTGTCTATCTAAGTATTTATGTTGTAATCTTCAATATACACATCTGAAACTGAAAAGGATTCTCTTCCCAGAAAAAATACAAACTAGAAAAACATACTACCCACCCGCAACCCAGAATTACTGAGAAAAAAGGGCTTACAGAATTGGCCTGTTTCCGAGCTTGATTTATCAGTTCTTTTATCTGAGAGATGTTTTTCCCCAAGTTGTCCTGGAGTTCTTTGATTGGCTTGAGCTTATCCAGGAGCCGATCTGTTTCCTTTTCTAGATGTTTAACAGTGGCATCTGCATCTGCAACTTCATGTGAAAAAAAAGCAGGATTTTAGAAGCCAGAATTTGATGGAATGGCTACAAACAGCAGAAACAAAATCTGGGGGAATTCCCAAGCAATTTTATATTTTAGTGCCAAGACCAAATAAACTATAAAGTGCCTGAGAAAAACAAGGTCATGATAATTTTAGTAATGCATTAAGATTTTGAAGATAGCAATGGTACCATATGCCAGAATTACATTAATATTCTGGATCAGTGGCTAAGGCTAAGGTTGATGCTGTGAGAACACACTGGTATAGTATGATGCACCTGTCAATTAAACATTTACCTTTCTTCTTTATCCTTTCTTAAAAGAATGATTCCTTCATACTCATTAATTGCTTTCCCAATGCTTATAGGACTACTCCCAAAATGAGTTATGTGGTCATACCTAGAAAAAGTTTCATCCTAATCACAAATTTAAAGGCATTCAAATATTTTTCTATGTCTCAAACACACTTAATTAGTTCAACATAAGGATCTCCTCTCTTTTTCTGTATTTGCTTGAGTTTCTCAATAACAGTGAGGTATCCAGGTTGTAGCCATATTGGTCTAGAGGAAAAGGCAATCAGTATTTGTAGTAGAGATGATATCTTTTATTAGACCAACAAGAATTTTGCAAAACAATTTTTTTGTAAAAATCTTGTTGGTCTAATAAAAGATACCATCTCTACTATGAGTCCTGATTGTCGATATCAGTGAATCTTTCCAACATACAACTCGTCAACAACCCCAAAGCTTTCTCCGTTAATCTCCTAGTACAGGCATACCTCGTTTTATTGTGCTTCGCTTTATTGTGCTTCACAGATATTGTGTTTTTTACAAATTGAAGGTTTGTGGCAACCCTGCGTCAAGCAAGTCTATCGGTGCCATTTTTCTATCGGTGCCATTTTTCCAACAGCATTTGCTCACTTTGTGTCTCTGTGTCACATTTTGGTAATTCTCGCAATATTTCAAACTTTTTCATTATTATTATATTTGTTATGGTGACCTGTGATCTTTGAGAGGATTGACTCCAAAATGCTGTCAAACAGCACCGTATGCTACAGAGAAATCTTTCGTGAAAGGAAGAGTCAATCGATGCAGCAAACTTCATTGTTGTCTTATTTTAAGAAATTGCCACAGCCACCCCAGCCTTCAGCAACCACCACCCTGATCAGTCAGCAGCCATCAACATCAAGGCAAGACCCTCCACCAGCAAAAAGATTA
>NW_017728918.1:104483819-104594328 GCF_001723895.1 Crocodylus porosus | reverse complement strand
CTCGCTTTATTGCGATATTCGCTTTATTGCGGTGGTCTGGAACCGAACCCACAATATCTCCGAGGTATGCCTGTATATCTGACCTGCTTCTGATGTGCATGGTAGCTAGTGCCCACTGACAGTACATATATGTTGGTAACCTGGGAGAAAGTTAGATGTACAAGGAATGAGAAGGGATCACATAAAATGTGGATAGCATTAAAGAAGCTATCCAAATTTGGACATTGATCCAAATTGAATATTGAAGATATTCTAAAATTCACCCATTAGTTGGTACAAGAGGTCAGGTACTTGCTGAGAATAAAAGTTCCTGTGGCAATTTAAGTATACCATACAATAACCCCAAAATTATTAGTACTATTGTTGCAGCATTAAAAATATATATTTAATCAGTCTAATGCAGCACCCAAAAGAACACCATGCAAAAGCTATTCTAATATGTGGCGAAGCATCAGTTGCTGGCAAAGGAAAAAAACAAAAAGAAAAGAACAATATACGTACTGATTTCTGTAGGCAATATGGAGACAAAAAGAAAAAACAGAAAATGATACTGTAAGATAATTGTTTAAAAGGAATAAAAACACATAGTCACGTAACTTAATGGACAGGATTATTCTGAAGAAACTTATTATTTGATGCATACAAAGCTGCTACTAATGTGTAACTATTTGCCTCAATTTTCACACTTGGGCACTCAAATTAGGGTTCTCAGACTCAGTCTCCAGAACTGGACGTCAGTGTATATCCAGAAATGGATCCAAGATTTTACAAAGGCTGCACCCCGCCCCCTGCCCCTCCCCCCCCCCAGAAGCAACAGCTAGGGACTTAAGTCCCAAAGAAGGTAAGAATTCCTCCCCCACACCTTCCTCTCCATGCTCAGAGTCATGTCCCTTCCCATTCTCCCCTCCACCGCCTGCTGCTACTGATGTATCTGCTGTCTTGAGGGCAAAGAGATTTCCTGTACCACTAGAGCTGGACTGCATAGGGGCTGATGGGGGCTGTGCTTACCCTGTACTATAGCAGTGCAGAGTGGGGAATCTCCAGCCAAATGGAAATTTCTTTAATTACTCTCCCACCCCATTTAAGCAGTTTTTCATTATATGAAAAGATACAGTGAAAAATATAAACTAGGGTTAAGTACAGACAGTCAAAAAGTTCAAGGTTGAATTGATTCAGTCTTCACAGGTTAGTCTATGCAGGCTGTGTAGATTGAACCAATAAACAAGTGACAGACAATCACTTTTGATTCTGAAAATGCAGCTGCATGGCAGCCTAGAGCATGCCTCCCTGCTCTGCTGGAGCAGACAGCTTGGGCAAGGCTAACCTGCTGATCTTGTGGGGGGGAGGGGAGAGGAAGGGGAGGTTGTAGGGGAGGTGCAAAACATCCTGGGATGCTGGGGGACTGTGAGTTAACTTGTATCTGGAGGGGATCTGGGACAGAAGTTCAATAAACTGATTTAATCTAAATCGGTTAAGTCTGATACTACATCTATCCAGGTTTATCTTAAACCATTTTTTGCCATTTTAAATTTTGGTTTATGTGAGCTGAACTTCTGTTGTGTTACAGATTTGACTGGTTTCTCATCACTTGTATCAGGTTATGTGAAATTTCTGTCCCTAGCCTATAAGTTTATTCTGATGATGACCAACCTTCTTCTTATCCTATACCAGCAGTAATCCTTGTGGCTAAAAGTTTTTTATTCCACATTTAAAATTCAGTACAGCAATATAAAACCTCAGCAAGTTGTGCTGTACTAATGTACTCTATTAAGTTCTGTATTGATGTCCTATAAATCACATCATGGTAACAGTGAGAGGTCTGTGTATTTCCTTTTAGGGAATAAAGGGGAAAATATACAAACCAAATAAAGAACTTACTGTTCTTGATAGGATCTTTCACAACAGCATTTGTTTTGGCCACGTCATCTGCAAGTTTGCTGTAGTTGTTCTTTAATCCCAAGAGATTCTGATTAAGGTCTTTAATTCTAGCCAGCACATCATTCGCAGTGTCATTAGCTTGTGTGGCTTTGTCTTTGACTGCTTGCACTTTTGCAGCTGTATCTGTAAGCAAGAAAGTTTATCAAGGAGATCAAGCAGCATGCCAAAGTTATAGTGGTTTTATTTATATGTATCAAAAAAGTCAGTTTGTTACAGGATGCTGCAAACTTTACGATGGGACTAGGACCTTCCCATGCAGTGTGAGTTTGGAGAGTAGAATTTTATTCTGTAGGTCTTCCCTGACTGGGCAGATTTAAAATCAAAAGGCAGACTACCCAATCTCATTTGGACATTGAAAACCAAACCCTACCTTAACCAGAGTCTTTTTTCTATTGAATTTTTATCTCTGCATTAAAATTGTCTGTTTAATCTTGAGAGTGAAAGAGGGATGACCCTTCAAAGTCTTTGATACAATGGAGAACTTTGATGTATTGATGAATAGAGTGCAGGAAACTAATTTTCTTAATCAAAATAATGTAGGTTATATTGTGGTACATACGAGGTACAGCTAATGAGGAAGGATGATACAGTGGTTAGAGGCAGTAAGCTGAGGCTCAGGTAATGCAATTCCATTTCCTGCTCAAGTACAGACTTCTTGTTTTATCCTAGACAAGTTAGCTTTGCTCAGATCTTCAAAAGTATTGAGGTACTTCATTCCCATTGGCTTCTAACTCCTTCCTGCTCCCCCATACATGATCTGACTCTGAGAAGACCCCAAACTACAATTGTACTTTGAGTCCTTGCATGCTATTCTCATTTGAGATAATGCTATCAACATTTTCAATAGAATTTTGGCACCCAAGTAGGAATTAGGGACTTTACGGATCTTGTGCCTCAGTTTCCCATCAGTAAATTGGAAAGCATACTTCTCTACTTTCCAGGCATGTTGCAAATATATATGATTTGGTAGTGTAGTATTATGGCAACTAGAGTGAAATAGATCAAAAGACATCCAAGTTATCTTTCCAACTTATATGGCGGGCTAGTAAAGATATGTCCTATAGCTGACTGGAAGTAGGACTGGTTCTCATATTGTCTATGGTTTCCTGTTGTGTTTATGTGATTTAACAGAATACACTGTCTTTTACTAGGGGAGAGGGAAACAGACTGCACTTACACTATTGCCTGTGAGAAAGTTAGAAGACATTAGTCTATATTGGGGCTTATTTTTAGAATACTGTGCCCTTTTGGTTGTATGGATGTGTAAAGAAATGGGGAGATGGGGGAGAAGCTGGGGGGAGATGCTCATCCTCTACTCATAGCGGTCAGTCATATAGCTTACACAAACTCCCCCAACAGCACAGGAGCCACAAGCCTATGGCACAATGCATTGGCAGAGCTCGCCAGGCACATAATACAGAGCAATGCTACACCTCTTGGATGTGATGTAGCAATGATGAGGTTTACTTGCATGCTGAAGAATTTGGAGACGAATTTTGCTTTGCCTTCCTGAGGTAGGATACCATATTTTCTTACATACAACACATACCTTTTCCCCAAAAAACAGCTGCTGGAAATTGGGGTGCACAATGTAAACGAAGAAGTAACAGTAACAGCAGTTTCTGCCACATCAACTTCTATGGGAGCAAAAGTGAAAATAATTGTACATGATCCACAGGGAAAAGAACAGCGAGGAGGCTGGGTTCTCTAGCTGCTGCTACCAGTTACTTACTACAAATAAAGAGCTTTTTTTTCTTCATCCTACCTTTTGAAAACAAAGTTCATATCTTATTCCAGGGCATGCCTCCTTAAGCACCTCCTTTAGGTATTCTGGCTGGGAGAGCCCCTAAAACATAGCCATGCCTTGAAAGTAAAACAAAGCCATTTTATACTACATATCAACATTTCACAAGAAAATGATATTGGGGCTTGATTACTTTTCTCTACTTCTTTTCATTAAAGTGTCTGAGTATGCTCCTTTGCTGGCCATTTTAAGAGGCATTCCAAATTTCATTGTGTGAAACCTACCTACAAGAAATGTAAACTGAGATCGCTGTGTTACTTTTACCTTGACATTTAGCCACTGGATACATTGCACTTATTACATTTGCCCCCTTTTGAGAATGTGGGTCCTTTTCCTAAGGTAAGCTGTCCTCCTATTTTGCTTCTTTCTGTTATTGCCAGGCTATTACTTCAGAGCTGACACGAGAAATATTAGTTTAGGCCACTCTGTCTTGTTGAATCCTTGAAGCATCAGGGATAAGACTGGAGGGATTTTTTGTGCCTTCCCTTGGTTATTTCCCTGTTTGATAACTAATTTACTGCATTTTCCTACCTTTGGCATTTATTTGCTGCAGATTTTATTCTTGGTTTTAATCACATTTAGAAAGCATGCCATCTGAGCGTCTGTATGTGTAAGTATTCTTCTCCCAAGGGCAAATACCCACTAACTCTAATCTGACGGTAGTTTATTAGATTCCCATGGGTTGCATATTTCATTTTTCTTCTGCTTCCTTCATATTTAGTATTCTGTGTCCTAAGGGCAACTGCCCTCTGAGGTCCATTCTGTGTGACTGAGACATCTATCTGCACTCATAAAGACAACAGTCATATCTGTAGCTGTGGCCATAAGATCATAAAATGATCTAAAATAGGCATGGCATATTAGCACAAAATCTTACAAATGAGAAATTTCAAGTATCTGGGCAGTTTCTTGAATATAGAACAAAACGCTTCAGCAATGTAAAATCTGGAAAGGCAAAAACATGAGAAATGAATAGATACAAAATTTTGTCTGCCCTCAGAATTTCATGACCACCGCAGAATAGACAGATTATAAATTTGAGTAATTTTTAGGGCATAGTTTCATTAAAACAAGCTCTCCCTCAGACAGAAAGAGTTTAGCAAACTATTCTCTTAAAGAGGTGGTGGAGCTTTTAGTTCGCTATAAGCAAATATTTCATTTACCGTGTCCATTATAATTATGTTATATTGTACTTCTCTGTCTGTGTGTATATTTCATACACACATACAGTAGTAAACATATGGTGTTCGGGGCTATTAATGAACATTAAATACTTTTTGTTATTAGTTATAAAGAATGTATTTTGTAGGTCACTTCATGATAATTAAAGAAAGCCTATGTCTGTCCTAAGAAACTTACTGTATAAATGAGACATAGCATGGAAAATAAAGACTGCAGACAGTGGTCCAAAGTGAAAGAGGAACTGGAAGCACAAGATAATTACAATGAAGAAGACTGCATCATTTTGATTCCAAAGTTGCAGATGTTAGTTGTGATTTTATAAATGGTGCATTTCTCTAATTTAGATTTCCTTTACTATCACTACTATTATCTGAATATATATTAACTAATTTCTTCTCTGCCCTGCTTTTTCACCCATGGTGTTTCTGGTTTTGTGCCTTGGAGTTGTGCTGTTCACAGACTGGGTGCTTTGTAAGGCTCTGAATAAATGGCTGACTGTGACTATAAGCTGACTTGACAGCCCAAAAGATCCCTTCCAGTCCCAAGTTTCTAGAGTCTTTTCTCTCCTTTCTTTTCTAGTTTAAAGAAAAAAAGTCAGGCAAAAAGACAACTTGGGAGTAGACAGTTAATTGAAAGTTAAGTTGTAAGAAGGAGGCATATCAGGGGTCACTTTGAAAGAAGTCACAGAAGTTCCTGTGTTAATAAGGAAGCAATAAAGGAGAGCATTAAATGAAATGGGGAAGGTAACAAGGAAACAGATGTAATCAGAAATAAGATGTGTTATAGAAATGATCAAGGTAATATCTCTTTCTATCTTAATAATAGGCAATTGATAAATTATTTATAAAGGAACTAGAATGATGGTTCTTGGGAAGTGTATATGTATTCTATGTCTGCATATACCGATGTTCACATACAAAGAAATTCAGGGGCACTAGTGTTGGAAAACCATGTTAATTTGATTTAGTTCACAATTGGTGCTTTTGGAACAACTACATGCTACCATGCTTCACTGTTGACTGATCCAAAATACAGACAAATTGAAGTGACTCAATTTTATAAATGGATCCAGAGCCAGCCTTAGGGAAAATGGGCCCCTGGGCAAACTTGCATTTTGGTGCCCACCCCTCAAATGGCATCTCCCTTGGCACCTCTTTCCCTGGCCTGGCAGAGAGCAGCAGCCCCAAGTAGAAGATACCAGTAGTGGTGCCCGGGCAGAAAGGCTCCCCTTCAACTTGGAGCCCAGGGTGAAGCACTTGAGGCCCACAGCAGTAGCACTGAGCATGCAGGTGAATAAGAGGCAGCAGGAGACCATGACACAGGTTGCCTGGATGCCCCACTTTATTCTCTGGCACTCCCCCACCCCAGCTGGCTACTCCCTGCCAGGCTTGCTGCTGCCACCTTCCACCACTAACCTGTCCTCATCCTCCCATGTCCTCCTCAGCACTGGTACTTCCTGGTGAGGTGGCTACCAGACACTGCGTGGGCATGGTGGCAAAGGCACGTGGAGCCCTCAGGAAGCACCACTGCCCCGTAGGCAGCAGCCAGTCACAGTGAGCCAGGCCAGGCTAGGCACCACCATGCATATGCTCCTTGCCTCTGCTGCTACTTCCTCCTCACTCCCACCTACCCACCCCCTTTTATTGCCACTGCCACTTGCCATTGCTGCTTGCTGCCACTGCTGGAAAGCACTTAATTATTGACAGCAGACAGTGGAGGCAGAGGACTGACAAGAAGCCTCCTGGCTCTGAAGGGAGAGAGGCTTGCAGCCCGTGGAGACAGGAAGGAGGGAACAAGGGAGCGGGGTGACCTCCCTCTGCTTGGTACCTGGCATTCCCCTCCCACCCACCCGAGAGGTACCTGGCCAACTCAGCAGAAGCCAGAGGGGGCTACAAGGACCCACTGGGGAAAGGAGTGGCACTGATTGTATTGCGTCCCCTTGACCATGGCACCCTGGGCAGCCACCCACATCAGCCAACCTTCAGGCTGGATCCAGTTGGGTGCCTATAAACACAGGGTATCTGGAGGCCAATTTGAGATTTTATTTAGTTCAGATTCCTGTCTCTTTGGACTGTTTGTTGATACCACTGTCTTGGTTTTGATCAAGCTGAGAAACTTTGTCCACAAAAATAGTTGTTAAAGGAAGGGCTCTCAGCTTTGAAAGGAACTGACTGGCTGACAGTGTTTTCAGTATTTCTCTCTGGCCATCTGAGAATGTCAAAAACATGGTGGTCTCCACCAGGTCAAAATGCAATCGAATACTTGGTATTTGTTTTTACTTTAGTTTCTCTCAGATGCAGCGTAGTTTCTTCTCAGAAGAAGCACTCTGGCCAAGATAGCAGACAATGGACTATATGGGTATAGACAAAGGTTAACATATTTACACATTTTTAAATGATGCAAAACAAAAAAAAAAAAGCGTAGCTGAGCCCAGTGCTTCAGCATTTTTCCCTACTTACCATTAGGAAGGGCCGACAGCTTTCCAAATGTGTCATTCAACGCTTTCAGGAGCTCAGAGTTCCTTTCATCAGCATCTCTCAACCTGTCCTTCATGCTATTCAAGTTTTCTCCATTTTCTGCAGAGTACACATAAACAGCAGCTTTAACTCTTTATTTTCAGTATTCTCTGATCTACAATTTTATTACTGCAATAATACTCATCAGGAACAATTACTTGTAATTTAAAATATCTATCTCCTGAATTACTAAGGCCCTTGGCACACTTGGCAAGAAGTGTGATTGCTGGGACCAGATCCTAATCATACCATTGCTATTTGCAAGTGCAGAGGCAGCCTGGGATCATAATCCTGGGTTCCTTCTGCATCATGTCCAGCCCAAACTGACAAACAGCTGACAGTAAGTTTTAGCCACTGGGACTCAAAGGGTGCAGACATTTGGAGAGGTTAGGGGGAGGCTAGATTGCATTAAAAATAGCCACCCAATCAAACTTAGTTTGCCCAGGTGCAGACCTTATACTTACATCCCTAGTTAGGTCAATTTAAGTGCTTCTGTTCAGTTAAATTGGTCTAAAAATGGCTGGCCTGATCTAAGTTAACTGTACCTCTGAGGCAGTCTAACTTAAATTGGGTTGGCCATTTTAGACCAATCTAACTCTCCTGAACTGCTGTTCAATTCCCAACACAGCCCCAGAGCTAGGGAAGCCCAGCCAGTGGCTCCAGCTCCAGGACTGTGCTTATCCTACCCCCTCCCTGGCACCAGACTATTTTTAGCCTCCCAGCCCCTCCCCCCCACCAGACAGACAACCCCACCCTTGTGGACCAGCACCCCCCATCCTGAGCCTACTAAAACCTCCCTTCCTGCAACTCACTCTTGGTGCTAGTTTTACCAGGATTCACCAGTGCCCAGAGCCAAGGAAGTAAGTCCTGATGGGGAGATGAGCAGGAAGGATGGAGGGCTGGTCCACTGTGGGGGTTGGAGGGTGAAAAATAGCCCTGGCACTGGGGGTGGGAATGTGAGGCGCCCTACCCTCCAAACTCCCCATAGTCCCCATGAGGTCCCTGCCTCTGCCAGACCCTCCCAGACCCCAGCACCTCCCCTATGGATGCCACCTGCCCCTCAGATCCCCCAATCCCACCTATAGACCCTGCCTGCCCCCAATGGAAGTCTGCTTGTGACCCTGATCTCCCCAAGGCCCTCCATTAGCTTCTCCATCCCTAATTACCTTAGATCAGATGGCCTTAGATCAAGCTAACATCCCCCTAACCTCTCTGAATGTCTGTACACATCCAGACTGACTCCAGTGAGGTCTGAGGTAGAGCAGACAATCATGCACTGATTGTCCCCAGTGCACTGAGATAACAATTAGCTGATTGTCAGCACCAGCTGGGACAGGCCTTGGTCTGATTGTCAAAACCCTGTATCTGGCAGCTCTGGCTAGGCTGCTGGGTGCAGGAGAACAGAGGCGGGATAGGGGGAGGAGTTGAAGGGCTTCCCTCTTGGTGACTTTAAATCCCACCAAGAGACTCTGATCCCTAACCCCTAGCCAGAGCAGCCAGACATAGGGTTTAAAGTCCCCAGCAGGGAAGCCTGGGGAAGCTCTTTAAAGTCTCCCCAACCTCTCTCTGCTGTCTGGGTCTATCCAGGGAGTTTTAAAAAGCACAGCTGCACCTCAACTACAGATGTGCTCTTTAAAGTTCTCCATGGACTGTATTGGCTCTGCCAGATCCTCAACTGCTGCTTCCAGGGGAGCCCCAGGAACTCAAAAAAGTGCACATGCAGTAAGGACTCCCAGCTGCACAACTGCTCTTTAAAGATCTGGGGTACAGTGAGCCTGAGACTGGGTTGATGCTCCCTGATGTCAGATACACAGAGCCCCATCCATCTGCCTTTGGGGACTGAATGGGGCTGATGGGTCCAGGACTTGGTGCTGTCCCCAGCCTGATCCCACTAATCTGGTATGGACTAAGCCCCAGACTTTGGGTTGATCCCATACAGGGTCTCTATGTTCAGCTGAGCATCAGGATCTGTCATGGCCATACATTCAATTTAAAGTGTGATACAAATGAGCCACAAAGATTTGCTCTATTATCATGCCATAAGTTGGCTTTAACATGTGGTCAGGTTACTATTCATGGTTCATTTAACACCTTAATCATGACCTAAATGTAACGTGTGCCAGACCCCTAAATTACTGCAATGAACATAGTTGCAAGGTTTACTGAGGCTAAGTTCTATATTTAAGCACCATTTCCTTTAGCATTTAAGTACCTGATTTCCTTTGACTATTGGATAGTGATTATAAAAGGGTTTTATCAAGGATTTCAAAGTGCACACACTTCTGTATGTTTACATTCACAATGCCCAGAAGAAACAATGAGGCACACAGAGACTAAGGCCATCCAGTGAGTCAATGGTAAAGGACCCAAAAAGTCTCACTTATATGCTATAAACCCTAAATTAAGTGCACTATAATAATCTTGTGTCTTCTTTTTCAGATAATGGTTCTAGGCATATGGTTTGTCCATTGTACATAAAGAGACAAGATCAATCATATCAGTGTGGTGACAAGTAGCGTGCCAAACTCTCACTGGATTTAAACAGAGGGAACTTTTGCTGACATGAAATCTGGGGAAAATGAATGGAATTATATTAGGACAACTATTGATCACTATTATGAGACTACCACAACAAGTTATTATGAAACAAGTACATTGATTTTTGGAAAAAAACCTGTTTGTGGATAAAATGATAGAACAAAATTGGCATCAACTGAAAAACTAATACAAATCAGAGGAACAGTAATGTCATAATCAGTACATTAGTGATTAAATTGATATTATCCTTCACAAATAAATCAATATTCTTCACAAATTGTTTTGCATAACAATGATGATTTTGCTGGAATAATATCCACTGTAAAAATGATTTTAAGGTTCTTTGAAGAGAGGCTCCCAAGAAGCTTTGGATTCATAGTTCAAAATGCTGGAAATAGAGGTTGGCAAAGAAAATGCTAGTTATTGCTGAAAAAAACTATTTTGAGGGGTGCTGTTATCATTTTTACATGAACATGGAAGACCTCAGAGCTGAGAAAGAGACAGGATCATTTCTCAATTCCAGTCTTCTTGTTAGGAAACTGGTTTAGTGACACTAACCTTGACAACAAAAGCTGGGGAATTGTGGGGGGGGTGGGGCAGGAGTAACATAAACTACAACTGTTACTCTCACAAGTGTGGAAGCTCAATGAAACTTAATACTTAACAGTTTGGACCTGTATCAAAACAAGTGCCACTACAGTCTGCCAAATCAGATTACATAATGATCAAGCTCTAAAAAATCACAATAGTTACCCCGCAGAGTATGGGAGCAGAATTTTATTTACTCTACACCTACACAGAAAGAACTGAAGAAATAAAAGCATAAGACTTTTTTAAGAATGGTTATGCTATGTCACGGTGGGGAGAAAGAGATTTCAGGGCATATTTTGAAAAACTGCTTGTAATGCACTTTAAAGGAGACCCTCAACCTTTTTTATAATGTGATTACTTCTTCCATAAGGCAACTTCTTAGTAAACCTATTCTCCTCTAGGTAGGACCTCCTTCTAATAAGAGATAAGGAAAGGGCAGCTGTGCCTTCAGTCTGATGAATTCAGACGCAGTATTTTCTAAAATCTATTTGAATGTGCTCTTGGCCATCCTTGCATTAGTCCATAACTGAGAAAACAGATTTAGTTAAAAGTATTGGTATATTGTACTCCCTGCCACAGTGTCACAACTCTTACAGACAGCTTCTCACACAGTGCTGTTGAAGAAAGTAGAAGAGAAAGGCAACTGTCTTGTATCTAATTGCTTTGCCAGGGTTATCATATTTAATCTCATAACACCCTAGTGAGGAGCTGAAGCACAGTGGGTGTGCTGAAGCACACGAGACACTTTAATGTGAAGTACAGCATAGTTTACTGCACAGTAAGCCTTGCTAATCATGAGTAAATTAGCCACCTGCAAATGCAAGTAGCAAATTTGCTTGCAATTACTAACGGCGCAGTAACGTTACTAACGGTGCAGTAATGTCTGTTTAGGCACATGACCAGGAGCAAATCTGCTTTTGGTTGGCTGGCCACTAGGGGACAGGAGATTGCTCGCTCCCCCTGGAAGCTGCCTGCTGCTGTAGCAGGCTCCACCACCAGAGCCTTGGTGGGGACTATGTCCTCCTGCCCCAGCAGCAGGGAACTCCAAGCCCCCCACCCTCACTCTGAGATTGTGATTGGGGAGCGGAGACTGGGAGATCCTTCTTCATCATCATGATCAGGGAGCAGGGGGCTGGGAGATCCTTATCCCCCAATGCCAGCTCTGCAACCGTGGGGATTGGGCTGAGAGATCCTTATTTCCCAGCACCTGCTCTGTGACTGCGGGGCCTGCAATGCACAATTCTTGTCTCCTAGCCTGAGCCCTGTGACTGCAGGGCTCAACCTGGGATATAAGGATCTCCCAGTGCCAGCTCCACTGTTGCAGAGGTGGTGTTGAGAGCTCCCTGCTGGCAGGGGCTGGGAAGCCTGTTCCCTACCCAGCTCCACAATCATAGAGCTGGGTGGGGTACAAGCTTCTCAGCTTGTTCCCCACTCAGCTCCATGATTGCAGAGCTGTTCCCCGCCACACTCGGTGATTGCAGAGTTGAGCAGGGAACAAACCCTGC
Organism: Crocodylus porosus; assembly: GCF_001723895.1. Classification (NCBI taxonomy): domain Eukaryota; kingdom Metazoa; phylum Chordata; order Crocodylia; family Crocodylidae; genus Crocodylus; species Crocodylus porosus. Next base: position 104,582,254 of record NW_017728918.1, on the reverse strand, counting down.
AGCCTGTTCCCAACCCAGCTCTACGATCTTAGAGCTGAGAGAGGAACAGGCTCTCCTGTCCCCACCCCACAATTGTGGAGTAGGGGCTAGGAACAGTCTTGCTCAGAGGTAGGTCCCAGCACCCTGCCCTGATCCAGTGAGGCAGCTAGTAGTGAGCCCCCACTAGATGGGGAATCCCTACCTAGCCAGGGGCTTGCTGAAAGCTGCCCCATCGAAGATCGAGGAAGTGGTTGAGACCTGCCCCTCCCCTGCTGCTCTTTGGATAGAAAACTGGGTCATTGGATCATTGGGTTCAGAAGGTAATTATCAATGGCTTGATGTCTAGTTGGCAGCCATTATCAAGTGAAGTGCCCCAGGGATTGGTCCTGGGACTGGTTTTGTTCAATGTCTTCATCAATGACCTGGAAGATGGCATAAAGTGTACCTTCAGCAATTTTGCAGATGATACCTATCTGGGGAGAATAGTAGACACAGATCCACAGAAGTTTAGGGCTGGAAGGGACCTCGTGAGATCATCGGGTCCAACCCCCCTGTTTTGGGCAGGAAAGACTACTAGGGTCAAATAACCCCAGAAAGGTGTGTGTCCAGTCTCTGGTGGGTAGGGCTAGGATTCAGAGTGACCTAAACAAATTGGATGATGTGGCCAAAATGAATCTCATGAGGTTCACCAAGGAAAAGTGCAAAGTCCTGCATTTAGGATGGAACAATTCCACATACCAATAAAAGCTGGGAGCTGAATGGTTGGGTAGCAACTGTATAGAAAATGACCTGGGGGTTACAGTGGACAATAAGCTGAATATGAGCCAACAGTGTGCCCTTGTTGCAAAGAAGGCTAACAGCATACTGGGCTGCATTGATAGGTATGTTGCCAGCAGATCAAGGGAAGTGATTATTTCCCTCTATTCAGCACTGGTGAGGCCAAATCTGGAGTACTGTGTTCAGTTTTGGGCCCCCACTACAGAAGGATGTGGACAAATTTGAGATAGGCCAGCAGAGGGCAACAAAAATGGTGAGGGGGCTTGGGCACATGTCTTATAAGGAGAGACTGAGGGAACTGGACTTATTTAGTTTGGAGAAGAGAAGACTGAGAGGGGACTTAATAGCAGTCTTCAACTACCTGAAAGGGGGTTCCAAAGAGGATGGTGCTAGACTGTTCTCAGTCATAGCCAATGACAGAACAAGGAACAATGGTCTCAAGTTGCAGCATGGGAAGTTTAGGTTAGATATTAGGAAGAATTTTCACACTAGAAGGATAGTAAAATACTGGAATGGGTTATCTATGTTGTGGAAACTCCATCCTTGGAGTTTTTTAAGAACTGGCTAGACAAAGCTGTGGCTGGGACGATTTAGGTGGGGATGGTCCTGCTGTGAACAGGGGGTTGGACTAGATGATTTCCTGAAGCCCCTTCGAACCCTAATTTTCTATGATTCTATGGTTCTTTCCATGTGTCCTGTCCTGATCAGGGATCCATGGCTGGGAGCTCCCTGCTGCTGGAGCAGGAAGACATTGCCCCCTGGTCAGGGAGCAATGTCCCAGCCTTGGCCAGGAGACAGCTTTCTCCTGGTCCAGTGCTGTCTGTTAACCCCTGGGCTAGCACCCAGGGGGAGCCTAGAGTACCCCCTGGTGGTGGCAGCAGCCCACTGCAGGACCACAGGCAGTGAGAGCAGTTTGCTGCCATTAGCAGTAAATCTGCTTCTGCTTCCCTACATATGTAGATGCCTGCTTGGTTGTGCTGCTTGCAAGTAAACTGCTCCTGGATCTAATGCACATATGGACACACCTAGTGAGACTAAAGGCCTGATCCAAACCATTCATGTAGATTCCTCAGTGGAACTGAAATGGAACTTTGGTGCTTTATCTCCAAATGTTATCCAGATTGACTTCACCAGCTGCAAAAACCAATGGGTGAGTCTGTTCAGTAGGTGTCTCTATTCTGGCACAGGTATGCAGATTTAAGCTGATGTACACATGCAGAGGAGATCCAGATCAAGAACTGAAGGCATTTAACTCCTGGTTAAGCTCAGTTTTTTTCCAGATCAGAATGGTCAGGCCTAACCCCTGACATCAACAGGATTGAGTCCAGTATAAAGCACTGATGATGGTGCTCCTCAGCTTTTTCACAAAAACCTAGTGATTAAGCCACTTATCCAGTAATTTAGAGGCCTGAGCCCTAGGCCTTCTGTAACCTGGAGGTAATCAAATCCACATCTATCTGTTTCCTTTCAGAGTACCTTAGTTACCCCGGGAATAGAGTATGCTAGGTGGAGGCATGTTCCAACATCCCTGTTGAAGCTGTGGCACTCGGCAACCAGTGATACAAGATTCATGGGGGCAGAAGAAGAACAAGGAAGAGTTCAGTGAGGTGGGAGCCCAGGGTTTTGGACCCTGGTCATAAGATTGTCTATGCAATTTATATTAGAAAAGCATTGATAAACGCCCCCCAGTAATAACAGTGACAGTAGGGTCTGATGTACAGTGTTCTTTCCCTCAAGGCACTGCAATCATTACTAGGCTGTCAAGAAATGCCTTCTTTTGCTTTCATCTTTTTGCCCAATGATTCTTGAATTCTCTTCTGCCTACTGTTGTGACTTCAATAGGAGAGGCAGCAGGGACTCCCCCCAATTATACTACTCTATAATTTTAATGCAGGGACATCAAAGTCACCCCAGGCTGGATCCAGACTGTGGGGCTCCTCCTGGGTTGTATCCATTGGAGCCACCAGCAGTTGATCGAGGTGAATGCTGAGGGTCTGGCAGGCACAGGGCGAGTGAGGGCTATATCTGCACCCCCTGCCTCACCCCCACTGATGGCCAGGTCTACTTGGGCTCAGGGGCCCTAAATTCTGTGACAGGACATGTCCCAAGCAATTTCCAATAGTCTGCTGGTAGCTTGGTGGACCAGATGGGATGGCTCCATGGGCTGAATCTAGCCAGTGGGCCATAACTTTAACAACCCTTGCCTAGTGGTTAGAGGATTCTCCTGGAAGGTGGGAGATGTGGGTATGAATCTCCTTGGACTTAGAAAGCTCTAGGATCCAGCTCTCCCACTTCCTCAGTGAGTTTTTCACTCACCAGGCTATTGCCACCACCTATGTTTTCAAGTGAAACTTACCATGGGGGGTCATGCACTGTACTGAACTGCTGTTAGTGTGAGTCAGGTGTCTTCCCATTAAATGTTCTAGGTCCAGAAAGGATGGAGGTGCCTAACGGCAAACCCTGGGTCAATTGCGTAAGCTCTGAGGAAGAGCAGGAATCTAGACACACCTCAGCGCCTAATGTTTCCTGTTGGCTGCCTATGGCATCTCCTTGCTCTGAACCATACTTTTTCAAAGACTATATGTGAATCCTAGGCACTAAACCTTCTCTATTTGGATCGTACATAGGGGCAAGACTCATAATGTTTAGGTACTGCAACACTTAAGCAGAGACATTTAGAATAATTTGGATCTGACCCTAAATTGATTAAGCTCATGCAGGAAGACCCAAGACATGATTTCTTAATTCTAGACTCTCTAAAAAGCTGCCTTTCTTGTGTTCCACTTTCTAGTTGGCTGAAAGTCAAAACAGCGTAATTTAAAGGAGGCAGCATAGGAACTTGAGGCATTTGTGTAACAAAAGGAAAAAAATCAGTCTGTTGTACCTAGAGAACAGGTATTTCAAGGTATTGCCTAGCCCATTGGTATAACATAATGATGCACTATGTCACAGGTTAAGGCCCCTAAAAATAAGGCCAAAGCCTCCAAACCATTGAGGCTTAACCTAGGACACAGATGGTAATAACCCTTTCACCTCTGCCAAATTATTAGGACAATTATTATTTGAGAAATTTTATCCTGTAAGGTCTATTCAGAGGGCATTTCAGTTGTCTCCATCTCACCGCAACCTGAGGCAAGAAGCTAAGACATGATTACTGTAGCACTGCTTGTATTTCAGTAGAACTTGCAGACTCCAGTGAGGTCAGGACCCCTTCACACAAGACTTTGTATGCAGAAATATAGTAAGAACAGAGATTTGTAGAAAGGGGTTAATAACTTCCAGTTTCTCACTCCCTTATTACATTCCAAAACACATTTTTAAATTAATTTTATACTGTTAATTAAAAGTCATGAGTTTTAATTTTTTTCAGTGTTGCTTGAGAGAGACAGTTCCATAGATTATAAAAGTTAGTGTCTTAATGATGGATTTATTAAAACAGAAGCAAACATTTGGGGGTTTTTTAATCTAACAAAACTATGTTACCTACAAAACCAAGAAATACATTTTCTTAGAATATGAATATGCTGCCAGATTTTTTTTTCTTTCAAAACTGTCTAATTTATTACTGTTAAGGAATCAGTTACCTGAAGAATTGACTGATTTTGAGTATACAAAAAATTCCAGTCTTTCTGATTTTTAAGTTAGCTGAGCAAGTATGTAGCCTTTATTTGACACTTTGAATTTTTTGACAGATGAAATATGCTATGCATTCTATTCCATGCCTTCTAAAGGCAGCATAATCACCATGCCTTTGATTGGCCAATTATTGTAATGCACTGCAGATATGAACTAAGGGTTTTATAAAGTCATTTCTAGGTGATGTATTAGAACAGTATTAATGCTGGCTGTATAAAATGAGATTATTTTAAAAATAATTGTAAAAAGTTATCTTTTCAAAATACAGGAAAAAGAGAGAAAGCAAGAGCAGGACAGCATGCATGCAATCACTTAGGAGGTGAGGCAACCTTCAGAGAGAACAGAAAGATAGCACAGCAATCACAAGTAAAAGAGGAGTGGGCAGAAGAGCAGCAGGTAGAAGAACAAGAATAATCATATGGAAGAAAGAAAAAGGACAGATTAGGAGCTGGACTGGAGGAAAGAAGCTGGTTCATGCAAATCTGGGGCCTCTTTCGAAACCATTTAACCAACCACCTAGGTCCTGATTCTGCAAAGTACTGAGCACTGTAAATCTGCCTGGGCTAAGTAGACAGTGACAGTGCTTAGCATATTTCAGAATAAAATCCTTAGCTTAAATCCAGCCTGCAATACTGATGCTTTTATGAGATGGAATATAAGTGGAAGATATTTACTGAAATATCATGTAGGGCAGAGCTTGCTAATCCTATCAGTTGGCTAGGTGGGGATGCTCCTAGCCTGGCCCTTGGGAAGAACCCCACATAGAACAGGCAGGTAGCGTGTGCAAGCGTGTGGGAGAGATGTGGAAACCAGCTGAGGCTGGAGTAAGATAGGAAAACTCTTATTTAAATTATAAAAGTGAGCCCCTGTGGACTAGGTGGCTTGTATATTTAAGATCCAAATTTTGATACCCCATATTTTGCTGAACTGGGAGGCTCCTTGTAAGGTGATATTAAACTAGGGTGCATCTACATGTGCAAATGCTCTGGGGTAAATTACTCTAGAGTTAACTCACCCTGGGCAGGCATCTACACATGCAGGGAAGCAGAAGCAGATTTGCTGCTCATGGCAGCAGTCTGCTCCCAACCCTGCCAGCCCCGCACAGGCCAACTGCAGTAGCCAGGGGAAGCTCTAGGCTTCCCTTAGGGGTTAGCACAGGAGCTGACAGGGAGCACAGGGCCAGGAGACAGCTGTTTCCTTGCTGGAGCTGGAAGATTGCTTCCTGCCCCCAGGAGCTGCCTGCTGCTGGGACAGGCTTCACCATCAGAGCCCAGGTGGGGACAATGTCCCCCTACCCTGGCAGCAGGGAGCTCCTAGTCCCCACTCTGTAAACATGGAGCAGGAGCTGAGAGCTCCCTGCTGCTGTGGCAAGAGACACGTACCCGCCTGAGTTCTGGTGGTGGAGCCGGCCCTGGAAGCAGGCAGCTCCTGAGGGCTGGGAGCACTCCTGCTGCCTGACTGATTGGGAGCATGTTTGCTCCCTGTAGGCCATCAACGTGTGCCATACTGTGCAGTAATTACTCCTGAGTAAATTTGCTACTTGTATTTACAGGTAGCAATTTTATTCAGGATTAGAGCAAATTACTGTGCAGTAAACATCTGCATATGTAGACAGTGATGATTACTGCGTAGTAATTTACTCTAATCTCAAGTAAAGTGTCTTGTGCAGTCATGCCCCTACAGACAGGGTATCAGAATCTGATCCTAAATGAAGCAGAGCTAATTTCATGTCTAGTAAGATAAGCTTCCAAACTGTTTTAATTTGATCCACTTAATTTTCTAAAATATAATTTGCACGATATTTCTCTAGTGTCTCCAGTGTCTTTTTGGAATATTAGTGTATAGAAAGCATGTTAATAATTCTGACATACTTGATTTAGTTCAGGTGATGTATCTTGCAATTTTGCTGGATTGCCTTAATTTCTCTCCTTTTTTGCTCCTGCCAGCTCCAAAAATTATGCTAATTGTTCCCCTTTTATATTTCTGAAGCATTGTGCTTCCAGACTTTTGCTTCCAACTTTGTAACCATAACATCAGGCTTATCTTTATGGATTTTAATAAACTAAATCTCCTTGGAATTTCTGAATTTGAATATTCAAACTCCATCTGTTTAATATTTTTGCTTTTAATTCCTTAAATGCATTTTAATTGTTTTCTTAATATTGGAATAATAAAACCATAAATAAATACCCAGAGGGAATCCTGTACATAAAGGGAGGAATGAAGCTCCTAAAACTACCATTATTTTTTAAGCCAACTGCTCATTTTTCCCAGTGATAAATTCCTTAAGAGTCATATCTGAAGCAATTTATTGTCAACTTACTGGCAGAAGTTTTGTTTTGACTGTAGAGTGTTTACAGTAGTGTGTAGTAGCTAGGAAATATACTAGCTTCATTTCAAATGTGATTTTTTTTTCTCATTTAAGAATGTACAGTAAATGTGTCTGACATCTCTGAGCCTGGTTTGTGAATCCCAGGTGGAGATGGGGAGGATTTACAGTCAGCAAAGTCAAGACGGTAGTAGTTCTGGACACATGGGGGTGTACATGTGACACTACACTAGCAAGGTAGTGTCCACAGGCCAAACCCATGATACTGCAGATACATCCCCATAGTGATGCATTCCCCCATTACAGCATGACACAAAAATGAAGTACAAAGAGACGGTGCAGTAATAACAGCGCCATAAACGCACGCGTAGATGCGCCTGTGCAGTAGCTATTCTTTAGGTGTGCAAGTCAGTTTTCAGGAGAAACCTAGGATGCCTAGAACTTCGCATGCACCTCAGCAGTTAGGTGAGGTTCTTGTGTAGCTCACTTGAACTTAGTATACATTCCACATAAAATACAACTTTGGCACCTAAGTTAGATCTGGTGTTCAAGAAAGATGAAGTGACAACCCTATAGATTGGAATCCTCCAATTTGCCTTAGAAAATAGGTGCAACATGGACAGTTGCAGTACAAGTTTTCTCTTGCTACTTAGCTAATATCTCAGGCCTGGAAAAGTTTATTGGATTCTTTCATTTAAGATGTAGTCCCCCTCAACTCTCCCTGAACTGGAGACTCCTGAATGCCTTGAAGGACTGATCCCTTTATAACCACTCATTTCTCAGCATCTGGTAGGAGATTTTACCAGAAAGGCAATTAATGATAATTAATTAGTCAGTTTCTTTCCAGCTTCTCAAAGGTATTTAGGTACCTAATTGCTATTTGAGCACTTAACCCTCAATGAAATCAATTGGAGTTGTATGCCTGAAGACATGTGTGTGTAGTTCCCCATGATCTGGACTCAGATCTCCCACATAGATATGTTTTTGTTGTGAAACACAGCACGGCAAGATATTGAAGCATCTACTCAAAGGAAAAAGAATTAGACATAAATGAGTTTGGAGAAAAAAAAATGTCTGCATTTTAATCTGCTGCAGTCGGATGCCTGATTATTATATAGATGATTAGATGCTCCATATAAACACTGGATGGAATATCAACTTATATATCTGAGCATTGTACATTTTTTCTGTATATTATATATGTTGGTGTGTTAATTGCAAATCAAAAACATAAGAAAAACACAGCTCACTGCATGTCACCAAAGAATGGGGAAAGGAGCTTTGTTAACATTTTTTAGAAGTAGTTCTAAAGCCAGACAATCAGCAAACATGGTCAACTATGTTGACTACATACTTCACAAATCAGCTGGTGAAGATGTGTGCTTTTTATTCTGTTTCTATTACGTTTGTTTTGCTCCTTTGCAAACAGAATTCTTGCTCCCTGTAGTCTCATCGTATAAACAGGATTATGGTTGCCACATAATGCTTTATGCACAAAACAAGCAAAATGCTAGAAATCGGGGTTAGGAATAAGCTGAAAAAAATAGTGATGTAACGAGAGATGCAGCCTGTGTTCGTCAGCCTTTTTATGAAGTGTAGACTTAGTGTTGATTGCAATTTTTGCACTGAAAAGTATGTTGGTCATGAAAATTAATGAAAGGGTTCTATCATACATAACCACCGAGGGAATTCAACCGTCTAGATCAACTAAAATCCACCTCAGGTGGGGATAAAAATCCCAGGGTTTCAATTGTAGCTGTCAGATATGAAATGTTTTAGCTAAAAATGTTCATCTGTTGTCAGATGGATAGACTTTTCTTAACCTGTCAGTTTTTAAGCTAAAGGGAATAACATGAACTGGATTTCAGTGACCACCTGACATTGAGTCTTCAGCTTATGCATTCTTACTCATTTTTCATTGAGCATTTTGGACAAAGCCTGTATTTAATCTCAAATCAGCACAGAAGCAAGTATATTTTTTAAAAATGTAAATTCAAAATTATAAAGAAGAAAAATTGCTCCTGGCAAGCTGAGAATCCCTCAAGGCACAGAGTGAGGCTGGCAGACAGCAGCATTCACTCACTCATAGCCAAAAAACTGGAAACTCACACTACACCAAAGCACTCATATAGAATCAACTTCTTCCACCAGGTTTATTCCTACTAACTCCCAGATCCACAGAGAGAAATGACTAAATCTCCATTTTAATAGCTTCTGTCAGTAGTTTTGCTCTGCAAGGACTGTTTCAGCAGTTTTGGTGGTAGTAGATACCATTTTCCTGATTAACAGCCATTTTATAACTAGTGTAATTGGCCACAAATCAGGGGAATGTCATAATGTAGCAAGAAAATATTCCTATCTCCGTCACAGCCCAGGCCTGGATTCCTGGAGGATGTATTACTTGAGTGGTTTACGGGTTTTCATTACTTTAACTAATGTACTACCTGTAGTGCAGAGAGGGAAATTCTAAACTAATGATCACTTCTGTCTACCAGCTCTTTATAGAGTGCCCATCATCTGTCTTTCACTTCTACATTTCCAGTGGGGATCCTGAAACAGGTGGCTTTGTAAGAATTGGAAGGAGGTCTCGTTCTATTACTTTTAGCCTTAGCTTCACTTTCCATCCTAGAAACACCAAGACGCACAGAAGGGATTATGTTAATAATGCCTGTAATAACATCATTCTGGAGCAAAGACTGGAGTGGGTGGGGGAAGGGGGAAGGGTGAGGGGGGAGTGGAGAATTCATCACTGTTCTGTCCTGACAGTATCTACATTCAGGGCACAACTTTTAACTGATTTCTACAGGGTGGGTAGAACGTGTGTCTATATTTTCTAACATGCTGAATCCATACAATGATATGTTATTTTATGTTGTTGCAAACCACTTACTATATATCATATTAAAGAACCTTAGTGAAAAACCATCAGTCACATTAACCTTCACAAAGTTGCAAGAGAATAGATGAAAATCTAAGTCATGAATTTATAAATGCCCCTTTCTGTGTATGAGTCAGGACTGACTTATGTATAACTTGAGACTCTCTGAATTTCCCTGTCTGATTTATAAAGTTGAGATATCTTTACATTTTGGCAGAGATGACATTGTAACAGAATTATATTTAAATAATGTATTATTTAGATTATAACATAGCTTTTCAGGGCCAGATCGGACTCCCTACAGTACATATGGAATTTGCACGTATCCGGGGACAGAACCTGGCTTGCTTATTACTTTATATTTCAGCAGTCTTGACTTGTGGAACACCATCCCTAAAAAATGGCTATTCCAATATAACTGTATAACTTATCTAGAAAGTTGTAATGCATCAATTACTGTCACAGACTCAGTTACACTATTTGTAGCACAAGCTGGTCAAAAAAAATGTGATCATCAAAACTGATGGAGAAAGGACAGTGCTGCTATATCGTGACCAAGCTACATACACATACACTGGCCAGGGAAACTGGCCAACAGTCCATGTTGTAGTAAGCTGCAATCCAGAAAGACATGTATTAGTTTAATCACTGGGTCCCTTGGAAGGGGATGCATTCTTCCTTCCCTAGCTACATTGCCTACTACTCCTGCTACCTAGTATCTGTGTATTATGTAATATGTATTACTGTGGGTTCCTTCACTAGTTCTATATCCTTCAGTAAATGCAGCAGTAAAGACAACCAATAGAGTTTTATGTAAAGGGCAACCCAAATGTACACCCAGTTTTATTAGTGCTTCAAATTTTCAAGTCCACCAAGCTCCTACTTCGTAAAAAATATTTTTATCTTTTAAGAATGACGGTAAAACATGGTTAATGACCTCTTTAAACCAAATAGCTCTTTCCTACTTGTTAAATATGTTCCCAGAATTGAAAACCTAGGGCCGCCAAAAAAAATCCCCCCAAAAACCATGGATGGCTAAAAAGTGATCCTGAGGTCTACAGGTCAGAACTTCTATAAGGCCAAAGAGAGTTCTTTATGTGAGACTGTGGACTGGATCCTACCGGCATCTGAACCAGATCTGTCTGGTTTCTTGCAAAAACAAATTTAAACTACTGTAAGTATTGACAAAGAAAGGTTTTGGGCATCATCAATAATAATAAAAAAAGACATAGCTAAGATCTGATTGTAGAATATTTATTGTTGGCAATTTTTTAGTGATGATGCATGAAGCAAAGAGATCAGAGTTTGATTTTCAGATACTATGATGAACCTACAATTTGTCAACAAATAGATAATATCAGCAATTGTTTTTTTTCTGGCTAGCCCAAGAACTGTGTTTTCCAGGTAGTATAACATTGCTGTCCTCCTGCATATTTCTAGATGCCTGTAACTTGCCATGATAATTTCAGTTAAAAGAACACAATGTTGTGACAATTATTTAAAATTCAAAAGATGCCAGAGTCCTCATGCATACCTCTTTCAAAAGACCTGTGATTGCACTTTCAATTTTAATAGAAGAATGGCAGTCAGAGAGATACTGGCATTAAGTCACAAAATTACCACTCAGAATTTGATAACATATCTCATAACTGTAAGGAATGGCTAGCAGTTGGATACTTCCAAAAAAAGTTGTATGATTGATTAACTTGATGACTTTTTTCTGTCCAAATTACATTGAACCACTGACCCAATGTGGCACACTTCTGGAGGTACTTTTAGGGGGAGGTAGAAGTAAAAAAACCCAAGATTCCCCAGTTGAAATAACTTAATTACAGACATTTTTCACAAGAGCAAAATAATTATTAAAAAAATTTTTATTCTGCTTACTAAATATTCCCCTTCCACTTTTAGCCAATCAAATAATGTATTTTTCACTTCCTGTCCTAAAGTATTGTAGAGAAATGTTATGTTTCTTCAACCTAAGGAGGCTAGTATTAGTGTTGCAATAGGTGATTTTGTGTTTTCTTGAAAAAGTTGATAGGAAACTGTGGGATCTGTCTAGAGTAAAAGCTCTAGAAGCAAGCCACTATTGATTGCATGATACCTGAACAGGTCAAAAAATAGGAAATGTAGTCACTGATAATACATTCAATAACTGAATGTAGAAGGAAAGTACTCAAATGCATTATTTGTTAATAGATTTTGACTAGGTTTACTAGCTACAGAAGTAAATGATTGCATTTCAAGGTCAAGATTCTGACTTTAGACAAAGCTACAGAGGCTCGATCCACACATATAGGCACATGAGGTTTGTGGCACAGCAAACCTCTTTGTGGCACCACAAACTGCATTCCCAATATGTTAAAATGTTCCCCACACTGCCAATTTGCGGTGCAGGTGCAAAATTTGCTACCAGGAGATCCAGGTAGCAAAAAAACCCTGCTGAGATAAAAAGTGGTGCAGTGGACACCACAGAAGGGTGCGCTGGCAGACACAGAGGTCCTTCTGTACATGTTGTGGCTGCCAGCCAGAGTATCTCCCCTCCTTTAGTTCTGGCCAGGCTTCTCCAGAACACCAGGAGTCAGAAGTAGTGGAAAAATGGCAGTTTCCCTCTAATTTTGCCCTGCACCAAAGTAGACATGTTGGGGCATGCACAGTGGTTAAAAGTAGCGGCAAAAATTTGTGCTGCTATTTTTTTCCCACTACAAACATGTGCCTTTGCATGTGGGGCACAGAAAAAATTGGCCAAAAGAAGAAAATGTTTCTCAGTTTTCAATCAAATATTTGCAATTTTTAAGACAAAATTTCTTTCTTTATGGTGGCTGAAAACTCATTTTCCTTTTTCATAAAAAGTTGATTTTTTTTGTTTTTGCTTAAAACAGGCAAAAACAAAACAATGCTGACTTACCTACTCAGGTCAGTGAAATGGAGGAGCTAAGCCTTCATCATCCACCACTCATCCATGGTTGCCATTTGCCATCAGAGGCAAATACCTGAACTCAAAAACCAGGTATTCCAGGTAGTCATAAAACGCTACGTTAAGCTATTTAGTGTTTTGCATGGACTTTTTGCCCCAAAGTTAAAACTCATCCTAAATAGACATATATACAAATCACACTCATTTTCTACTGATGTAGCTTCATATACAATACCTACCTTTAACATCATTTTCTAGCTGTTTGGCCTCATTAAGAACCCGGAAACTTTTCTGAAGAGAGCTCTTGGCACCATCCTTTAATGATCCTTGAGGACCAGATACCTGTAAGCAAACCATCAGTATCACTTACAAAAAAGTATTTTTTTAAAATAGTTCAGCATAAGTTTAAAGTCATAAAATGCAGAAGGCAAAGAATGTAGCTAAAGAGTGATCAAAATTTTAAGTGGTCATCAATGTGCTCTGAATTATATGCCACTGTCATTACCCTGGTCCTACAACAAGAGACTAATAAAATACTTGCCGTTAAATTAATTTATTTTTATTTTTACAGGAAACCAGAGCTCTCTTAGAATGTCAGTGATGAAGCTAATAAAAGAAAGAAAAAGAAATTGTTTATGAGTATTAAGGAAGTAGGATTGAATGTCAGAACTTATATAAATCTTGACCTCTTTCTACAACTATGGACACAGAAACATATATACAGTCCTCCTCCATTATACCAGCTATAAAACCTTTAATAGACTGAACCTCACAACCCTAACTCTAATACAGAGCACAAAGATGTTCTCATAGCAATTATATTTCTTTAGTTTAACAATGTCAGTCAAGAAAAGGTGAAATGAATGAAATGGGATTCAAAAAGAAGAAAAGGGTAAACTACAATTTAATCTGAAAGACTTTCATTACATTAATAATGATCAGGATTTATCTAGGCATGCTATGTATCACTCCCTCTGTTCCAAGAAATACAAAATGTTGTACTTTCAGTGCAATGGTTGATCAATAGGAAGACTTTTTAAAATTAGATGAGTATTTTCAGTTGCTAGGAAATATTCTAGAATGCGAAACATTTGCCCTTCAGTGTGTAAGAAAGAATTCAGGTCACTCCATAATGCAGAATGCATCAGAGAATACACTTGACAGCCAGAAAACATTTGATATTAGTCATGGGTCATAGCCTTGTAACAAGTATGTAATTATGAAGTAACTGCTTTTCATTTTCCAGGGCAGACACATACTCAAAAATAACTAGGTGCCAATTATTATTATTATTCATTATTTATATTATGGTAGATCCCTGAGGTCATATTTTGAACAATCTCTCCCAATCTCTGCTATTTCTTTGCTACACTTTAAAGACCATACATTCCCTTGTCCACGTTACAATCTTGGGAGAAGCCTAAAATATTTCAGAAAATCATGATAAGGTTCTTTGGAAGGTAGTATTTCACTGCTTATGGCATTGTATCATGGAAATATACTGTTGCAAAGTTCAGGTTCACTGCAATCATCTCATAGTACTTGCACAGATACTTTAACTATGTGCTTAACTGCTGTCCTAAGACTGGTATTGAGTTTTGGCTTAAGCATGTGAAACAGGACTGACTTGTTGAGTGGTAATGACACATTTCTAGACTCACAGGGTGCATCCAGATAAGCCTGCACGTGCCTCTTGCAGTGTCTCAAACCCCTTTGACATGCTGCAAGAGGCACGTGCAGGAACAGGAAAAGGTTCCCCTCATTGCAAGTTTGCAGTATGGGGGTAAAATTAGACCCCTAGATATCGAGGGGGTCAAAAAAAAAAAACAGAGCTAAAAAAGTAGGGGAGGGCATGGTTTGGGCAACAGAGGCTGGGTCCTCCACAGAGACGCTCTGGCTGCCAGAGTGTCTCTGTGGTTGGCCTAGTCCTGGGGCTGAAGCATGGTGCCTGCCCGTGCAGGGCAGGCAGTGTGCCAGCAGCAGGGCTCCAGTGCCAGTAAGTAAGGGGTCAGGGTGGCTGGAGGAGGGGGAGGGGACTATGGCAGACATATCAATAAGACATTGCCCAGCAGATTGCTCTGTCTCTCACTCTCTTTCTGTCTTTATATATAGTTGTCTTTTGTTTTAATCATGGAGAAAGATGGACTTCAGGTTATTTTACAGAGTGACTGGGATTTTTTTATCAGGGATTTTTCAGTTTTCCAGTAGGAAATGCCAGAATTTCTGCTAGGGAGGCCAGTGGCAGCTTTTTTGTACTGATGGGGCCAGGACAGGGCATCTTTTTATACTGCTGGGGACAACACAGGTGCTGGCCCTGGGCTTCTCTCTGGCCCTGGGTTCTAGCTCATCCTGGCTGCAGATCTGGGAGGAGCCAGGCAGTGTTATTTTGCACCAAGTGGCACAATTTGCTCCAAACCAAAATGCATGTCTGAGCATGTGCGCTGAGGCAAAAAGCCCCAGCTCAAATTTGCACCGCTTCTATTTGAGCTGCTGCAAATAGTGTGTACGTGCCTGCATGTGTGGACACATCCACATGGGGCCTCAAGCTATAGTCACTGTGCACACAAATCTGCTAATAGGAAATGATATACAGGATCACAGAGACAAAGCAAAGCAGGACTGAAAGGTCATCTAGTCCAGCTCCCTACTCAAGACAGGATTATCACTGATTACATCATACCAACAAACTGAGTGTTTAACCTGCACTTGAAAACTTTCAAGGATGGAGATTCCACAGCTTCTCCAGTTTCTCCAGGTAGCCCATTCTAATGCTTGACCATCCTCGTAGTCAGAAAGTTCCTTCTAATTGCCAACCTAAATTTCATCTGCTGTAGCTTGAGGCAATTGCTCTGAATCCCATCCCCTTTGGCACAGAGTAAAATCCACCTCCATCCTCTCTTTAATCACCCTTCACATATTTGAAGACTGGTATCAACCCCTCCCCTCCCCCAAGTCTTCTCTTCCCCAGGCTAAATAACCATAGTTGTTTCAGTTTTTCCTTATAAGTCTTGCTTTCCAGGTCCCTAACCATTTTTGTTTTTCTATGCTGGGCTTTCTCTAATCTGTCTACATCCTTCTTGAAACATGGGGCCCAAAACTGGATATATTACTCTGGGGTAAAACTCATAAGTGGTGAATAAAGCAGAAGAAGCACTTCCCTTGGTTCGCAAGTTAAACTCCTATTAATATAACAATGTATGCCGTTGGCCTTTTTTGCACCAAGGGCACAATGCTGTCTTATATCCAGCTTCTGGTCTGCTATAACCCCAAGGTCCTTCTCTGAAGTAGTGCAACATATCCAGTCATTCCTCTGTCTGTAATTGTGCTTGCTTGCATTTATTCCATCCCAAGTTCAGGACTCTGCACATCTTCTGCATGTCATCCGATTGACTGCAGACTATTTCTTCAGTCTATCCATATCATTCTGGATCCTAGACCTTCCCTCTGGAGTATCTGCAGTTCCTCTCAGTTTGGTATCAGCTGCACATTTACTAAGCATACACTCTATTCCATTGTCCAAATCATTAATGAAGATATTAAACAATGCTGGAGCCAGGAGAGACTCCTTGTAGAATTAAGACTTTATTTTTAGCATCCAGTAACACTCAGTTGAAGTATAATAACAATCCCCATAAGGAGGGTTCAAATTATGGGGTGACTTGGGGGTGGGGCTGAGCCCCCCATAACAGATGAGATCTCCTGCATAAGAAACAAGAGCCCCCTTGGCATCCAGGCAGAAACTGCTATTTAGTGTGGGGAAAAAATGGCTCCTCTCCTTCTTTGCTGCTGGATGCTTTTTCCTGCAGCTGTCTAGAGCCTGTGCCCCAGCTGCCCTGCAGCCTCTGTCTGCCACTGTTGCCACCACCACCTCCAGCCCCTCAAGAGTCAGAGTGTAATTCAAGCCCTGCCCATAAGGTATAGATAAAAGCCCAAACATTCATTAAAAAGAATGATTCATGCACAATCATTACTTGATCCCCAATTAAATAAAGGGACTACTCTCACAGAGCACCAGCGGTCTCTGTCCAACCACCTGCCTGGCACAACATACTGCTCCACCTCCCCACCAGGCTCCAACCCAGGACTTCTGAACAACCATCTGGCACTGAGCTATGGAACTGGGGAGTGTCCCGGCCAAACCAAGATGTATGGTCACACTATGAGTAACGGACAGTAATTAGGGCTGAGTGACGCATGCTACAGACTGATATTAAAGTACATAATGCTGATATTAAAAAAAAAAGAAATAGAGATGGACAGATTAAAAAGTCTATTGAAGAAGAAATGTGATACTTAAAAACTCTAAGTTAATCAAGACATCTTATGCAAAATGAGCATTTTACTGGCTTGTGGCTTGAAAGATATAGACTTAGTGAAAAGCACAGACATTAACAATATCTGATTGTGCGTGACATGCATGTTCAGGTGCGTGGGCAATTTTGAGTGATGATAAACTCCTTTGTGATTTAATAAAGCTGCCAGCCAATAGTATGTGATACTCTATTTTGATTAACTGAAGCAGTCATGTGATAAAACAGAAGTAAAAGACAAAAGAAAGATGGTGTGGTCCAGTGAATAGTCGAGGAACCAAAACTCAGGAGATGTGCCAGTAACCTAGAGCCAAATACTTTACTTCTTTGTGCCTCCACATTTTCTCTATTATTAGCTGTGTGTTTTGTCTCTTTAGACTGTAAAATCTTTGGGTTAGGAACTGTAAATACGCAATGTCTATAATGGTGGGGTCCCAACTGAAGATTGGGACTTACATGTGCTTTGGTAAAAATAAACCACATTTTCTTGAATACCAACTGTCCTTCCAAATAGCTAAAGCTTTAACCCTCTCAAAGCCACTGCTGAGTTGGCAGTAGCTATGAAGGCTAAAGCTTTAGCTGAAAGAGGAGAGTGAGTGACATTGAGGAATGTGCTTTCCCCCTCCTGCATGTCCAGCATGGAGGCAGCCCCCAGCAGCTATTATAGTACCCTCAAGCCTCCACTCTGGTGTGGGAGTTGGCTTCTGCACTTAAGACATGCACCCCAAATTTGGAGGACTTATTTCAGGGGAAAGTGGGATATGTGGTATGCCCACATGTGGTATGCAAGTAAATATAGTAATCCTAAAAGCTACAATTTCACGATGCATAAATGCATGGCCTAATTTTGCAATTCCATGGGAATGATGAATGATTCAATGGGCAAACTTTGAATAAATATTTAATATTCAAGAAAAAATATTTATTAAACCATATAGAGGATGTATAGATAATAAACTCATGGTAAATGCCTTGAAAAGTGGGCTACATAGTTAGGCTGCATCACTCTTACCTTCTCTCTGTCCCCATGATTTTGAATAATTTGGCAGAGTGGTAGCCAGAATGGTTGAGCGTGTTCCTTCTACCTGTTGGCTGGTTATGGTACTATTTTGAGTGGTAGGAGGCCTGGGCATGAACCCTCTCAAACCCAGCCGAGTCTTCCACATTCTGGGTGGGTGTTCCCTTTACTGAGCTACCACATGGCCACTAGCTGTTTTTTTTAATGAAAATGCCCTGGCTGCTGTGTTTTGTGAAGACCCACGTTCTGTTGGTGTCTGTTAGGAGTCATCTAAAAACATCTACTCTGATTAGACCCTTTAGGGAAATTGTCTTTCTGTAGACCTGGGGCTTAATTAACTGTAAATTAAATAAGTGTACTCTACATAGAATGCAGTCATAGCTTTAGATATATTGACCTGCTTTTCAAAGATAACTTCAATTGTAAAGGTTTATTTAAAGCAACTTAAAATTATTTAAACAAATTTGAAATAATAAAGATACTTTGTATTTTTGCGGGGTCTTCCGTCTTAGCATTTTACATAAACGTGGCTAATAAATGAAGTCTCCTGTCATTCCCATACCTAAGATTCCAAGACATCCTTGTTTGCATTTTTTAGAAAAAAGGCACAGCAATAACCTCATTCACACACAAAAAGTCACTAGTAGAGCTGGGACTAGGACCCATTTAACACCTAGCCCCTTGTTTTAGCTTCAAAGCCGCTAAATTATTCTACTCTAAATATATTAACATGTTAAAAAACACACACACAAAATAGGCATATTTGAAGTCTTCCTTTGAAAATGTAATTTTAAACTGTGAACTGGAAGCCAAATCTTTTATCATGATTTGTCCTTTCAGTCAGTTACCATGATCACCATTGCCATCTCATCTAAGTAATGGGCTGTGGAAAACTGCTTGAACACTAAAGATCTTCATCTGTGATTAATTTATTTTTCTTTTAAAGGATAGAATGAAACCTTCATATAAAGCATGGGAGGAATACTTCTGTCATATTTTTAATATGGTTTATCCTTTCTAGTAATCTATCAGGCTTCCAGCTACTGTGATATTTCTTAGCTTTGTCTACTGCCAGCTTCTACCACTATCAACTTAATTTTATGATAAAACATCCTTCCAATTAAAGTAACTTAAACCCTAATGGGACCATACACAAAGTTGCAGTTAAAAATCTGTGTTGCATAGAAGCAAGTATTTTATTGCAGTGGTGTTTAAGCATTTCTCATTTGTGGACCCCTACAAAACTTCAAATGGAGAGGTGGATCCCTTTGAAAATTTTGAATGGAGATGCAAACCCCTTTGAATTGTAAGTGTGGGTATTCACATACTTTTGAATGATCACAGTCATCTTTGGCAGACCCTTTAGACATAGTCTTCAGGCCTCCAGGCATCCACGGACCACAGGTTGAAAACCACCGTTTAATTGTATTCACTTCAGGATGGAATGGCAGGGTGTTTATGGACATGCTCTGGCAGTAGGAGGGGGGTGCTCC
This sequence comes from Crocodylus porosus, assembly GCF_001723895.1. Taxonomy (NCBI): domain Eukaryota; kingdom Metazoa; phylum Chordata; order Crocodylia; family Crocodylidae; genus Crocodylus; species Crocodylus porosus. The sequence continues at coordinate 104,562,917 of NW_017728918.1, read as the reverse complement.
AAGAGCTGCTCTAATTAAAGTGCCCAGAGCATCATGTATATCAGCATCCCTGTGCTGAAAAATGGTGGCAGGGGTGCTTTAACTAACAAAATTTAGTTAAAGTGCCCCTGCCACCAATTTTTAAGCATGGGGACACTGATACATGTGACACTGGAGTTGGCTGGAGCGTGGTAATTACCATGCTCTAGCCAACTCAATTAATTGAGTCTGCTGGAGTCTGCATCACAGCAGCCTTTCTGTATGTGTATAGGTGCCTGCAAATACTTAGCATGGCTTCTCTCTTGCAAACTAATTGCCTATAAAACAGTTACCTCCATGTCCCTACTCCTCTATCAGTTTGGTGCCCATTGTAGACTTACAGCATATAATATAAATAGACTACATCTAACGAATCCATAAACATGGAAATGCTTTAAAGGCTGCCTTAATCAAGATTTGCACTCTTTCCTCACTATTCATTTGTATCTATTTATAAAACATTGTCCATCTCCTTTCTCTCTCCCTTTACAAATTGTCTAGCCACTTTCTCTCCATAGTATAATCATCTGGTTCGTTGCCTGTCTGATGTATGCCCTTTTGTAGTCATATTGTAATTGCCTGCTTTGTTGCTTCTTTCCTTGTCAACAATCATAATATGTCTGCCTCAGACTTTATGAGTCATCAAAGGACTAAAGCAAAGTTATAGGTATTAAATTCTAGTCAGCCAAATAAACCCAAAATTTCTGTGCTGTTGTATTATAATTAGTAGTTCACGATAGAAGCAACAATTTTTTAGGCAGCTAAGACATACCAATATGTGGGGTGCCATTTTCACAGTAAAGAAATTCAGGAATTAGAGTTATTTGTAATATAAGCCAACAACTTAAATAAAAGAAAACAGGGATGCCATTTGTTTGATTTCTAGATTGTTTACCCCTTCGTGAACATTTAGACCATAACCCTTCACAGGGCTCCCAATGCTTTGAATCCTCTGACATTTGTATTCCTTTTGTTATCTACTTGTACCATCAATATTTCTTTAGCTGGTATATGGTCTTTCAATTTCACGCCATTCCATCATCTTTAGAACTATTTTCTACCTGAGGTGCAGGTCAGTTGCTTCCTTATTTGCCTCCATATATAAATTCTTAACTCCTTCATTGCATGGCACACCAAAAGTGTATGGAAACACTCAAAACCTTTTCTATCTATGATGTGTTTTTGTAGTGGAGAAACATGCTGTACAAATGATACTGAGGAAGTAGCATCCTGTTGTGATCCATTTAAAAAAATTCCTTTGGGAATCCTCTTGAAAAGTGCATGCAGTTTATTATTCTGTGATGTGAAATTTAGTAGAGACCAGAAAATAAGTTTTATTGTTATAATGTTATGTAGTTTATTATATTCACCCATTCAGTTTCCAAGAATCATTCCTACTTTATGAAGCTCATCCCCCTTCCAGAGTGGAATGGCTCTATCATGTCCAGGTTTGTTTTTCCTTTGATGCCCTTGTTGCAGAGAGTGGCCCTGTAATTTTGTAGGTTTTTTATTTTTCTTTTTGGAACTAGTATATGAGGAGATTATTAAACTAGAAATATCTCTAGAAGTATATACTAAACATTATTAAACACGTAAATAAGATATGTATTCATCAAATATATAAAACCAACCTATTTCTGACTCCAAACTTCAGTGCAGAAGGTCCTGGCATAGTTGGGGTGCAGAGATATGTATGGACATGTAAGAGTCCAAGAACAATGCAAAGGGAAGGGAGTCCAAAAAGAAATGAGAAGGGACATAGTGATAGTAATAACCATGAAAATGCTGCATGAAGATATGTTCTCTGATATCAGCAACGGGGGGTTTTGGCAGTGGGAAAGATGTCAGTACAATAACAGAACAAAATGGAAAAAAGCTGTAGAAGTCTTGTGTATATACAGAAAAGTCTGTTTCTACAGAATCTCTTGTCTTTATAAAGAAGAGGGAAATCAACAAAAACACTTTATTTTTCTTACGATTTGTATAGCTTCATTTGCACGAGCCTTTGCTTCCCGGGCAACTTTTTCAGCTTCATCAATAGAATCCTTGATGTTGGTATAAGCATTGAAAGCTATGGTGGCATTGAACGAAAGGTTTTTAGCTTCAGCAAGGATTCTGGTAGGATGGAAAGGAAAAGCATTCTATTAAAAGCTTCCAATATAACTGTAAAGAACAAACCATATGGCTATTTTGATTCCCAATAGCTCAGATTTCTAACTATTGGCCCTAGAATGCCATGTCATACTTGCGGTTTCTGAAATGATAGCAATATTTAATGAGACCCAAATTTTAGTTGCATTATTTTCTATAGAAAACCATTCAATGATTAGGCCAAGAGTCCAGAAGTCCTGCAACAAGTCCTATGACTCTGAGGAAAAAAACTTCCCTTGGAGTAGGGGCAAGTCCTGGGTTCCAGTACCTGCTTCAAAGATGGCTTATACATTTTGCATTTAACAGTTAGCAGATACAATGCCTATCTGGGGGAGTGGGGATGTAGCTTTTGGAAGTTGGAGAAGACTAGGAATTAGAAGTTAGGATTATCCTATCTCAGGTGATGGCACTCATTCCTGGACTACACAGCCATCCTTCCTCTTGCTTATTCTCTCTGTCTTTATGACTGTTGACTTCTTTTCTTAGAAAGCTTCAGCAAGAGGAAAGAATATTCCTATCCCTAAACTAGTGGTTAGGGCCTAGACTGTAGGAGATGTAGGATTGAACCCCTGTCATCTCAGGAGAGGCCAAGAAATCACTTCCCAATTGTGTGCTCTAATCACTAAGTTATTATATGAAGGGGACCTCTAGACTCTACTACAGACATTACCTCTTTCTGGTCTTCATATTTGACTAAAAGTGGCATGGAAGTGGATCTCAAAGCTACCAGTTAACTCAGTGGTTTTCAACCATTTTAGACTTGAGGTACCCCTCAATAGACTTGAGGCATCCCTCAGAAAATGCCAGTACATAGTTTCCATTCTTTTTGTGACTACAGAAAAAGAACAGAGCAATTCTTCTGTTTCAAAGAACTCAAAAGGGCAGAATGTTTTAACACTACAGTTTGAAAACTCTGGTTGCATTCAGATGAGCAAACACATGCACTTCCCTGGGGACAAACAACAGTGTCACACAGTTGTGCCAAGGGAACTTGTTCCAAGGGAACACCCGTGCATGCTTGCTCTGGTGTGTGGCAAATTGCCTTGGGCAGAGTAGGGGAGGCTGGGGTCCTAGGGAACTCCCAAGGCTCCAGAAGCAGCAATCCAGAACACAGAGCCTGGCCAGCAGCCGAAGCATGCCTTAGCTGGCCAGGGTCCAGTTTTGGGGGGTGCACATGACCATCATTTGCACCAATTTGCCTTTTTCTAGTGCAGGGTTTTTTTTACACTGGGATGTCAAAAAACATCCCTGCCCTGCAAATTAGCAGTGCAAGGGATGCCTGCATGTGTGGTGTGTGTGACATCGCATACTGTACTTGTGCACTCATCTGGATGCACCCTCTGATTTTATTGCATGAATCATGTTTGCACACCTAGCAGTTCTAATGTTGTGCAGCACTCAGTGGCGCCCTTTAAAAGATATCAAGACACCCTAGTTGAGAATTTCAGAGTGAATCTCAGGCGTGCTCCTCAGGGGGCTGAGACACAAAGACACTTGTTTTGTGAATACCAAACAACCTTTCACATGCCTAAGCAATCTAATTGACCAAGACAGCAGGGCCTCTGAACATGTGCAACAGTTGAATTTTAAGCAATAAATAAGGCTTTATGGTATAAATTTATGTCTTAAGGGTCCTGGATTTAGGTGGGGCTTCTCTGAATTACTCATTTGGACTAAGTCCCATTTTAGACTTTAAGTCCTATAGTGAATCTCACCCTTAGTTTCCTTGTGTCTTTGTCAAATGGGGATTAAAAAGTAGTTGTGTACAGAGCTGTGTATGAAACCCATTTTTGTGGTTTGGTAGTCAAATGAAAAAATTAGTTGGGGGTGGAGAGGGTAGGGAAAATCTCTTCTGTCTGACCTGAATTAAGTTTTCAATTTTTCTCACCAAAAGAAAATGCTCATTTCATGTGAAATGTTTAATTAAAGATCATTATGATTTAAATGAGACATAATTATAACACATATTTCCATATTCACTGGAGCAAGGAGTAGAGCGCAGCTGTCCCACTTCCCAGTAGAGTTCCTAAGCACCAAGCTAGTGAATCAATTTCTCTCAGTCTCTTGCTCTTTGAGCAACTATTTATGTACTTTATAGGAAGTGGTACAGCTTCAATAGCAGGCACTTAAGAAGACATACCTCAGAAAACCCTACCGCCTGCTGATTAGGACATGCACCTGAATGACTTGGGGTTCATTGTTTCAAAATCTCTCCCTGAATCAGACAGTGGATTTAAATTTGGATCTTCTGCTTCCCAGGAGACTATTCTAACCACCAGGTTATTCAGGGCTGGGAGTGGAGTTTTTCACGTCATCTTCCTGGAGCTGTCACATATTGTATAAAATACTTGAAATAGTCATTGAGGTTGAAAGCAAGAAAAAATGATTCTCTGGTCCCCCGCTCCAGTAATTATTTTCTTATTTAAACAAAATGTAAAAGAATCATCAGGAGAGATTAAGAGCACTGTCTATCCCTCTTAATCTGACAATCTTGTAGTTAAAGTACTCTCTCAAATTGATGGCTCCAATCCTGTCAAATGGAGGGAAACCTAGATTATCTCCTCCTACTACACCACCCCGATTTTTGTGGGGGAGATTGTGGGGCTCAGTGGGCTGACTAACATGGCATTTCTCAGTGAATCTACTACTGGCTGAAAAAAAAATGGCCCAGGTCTAGTTCTAAGAATAAATATTTTTAAAAGATTATGAGGTGCTCAAATGCCATTTATATAAGTACCTAAGAAGAATACCTACACAGACTTAGGTAGCTAAGTGTGATCCTTTTCCATTCTGCTTGAGTCCCTAAAAATGTATACTTTTTATGACTTAGCCTTTAGGCTAAGATGATGATGCCTTATGCAAATAGACATGTGAACTTCTATGAGCTTGAACAAGGAAGTGTTGGGTCACACATGATCATTTACTAGATGGAGCACAATTTGCCCCCTAATGTCTGTACATGAAGTAAACAGCTTTATCTTCAATTTGCAGTTATTAATTAAAGATTAGGTTTTAAAATGCATTTGATTTTTCCTTTATATTGTATATTCTGAGAGATTTGCAGTGCATATCTAGAGCAGATAAAAGTATCATTTGCATGGTACTGTTACACTGCAGTGAAGAATACATTATCATGAGTGATGGAGACCATGACCTCCCAAGGGCTAAGTTGTCATCTTATGTTAAGACATTATAGAGATGCACCCAGAAGAAATGCCTATTTAATACAGTTATAGAAATCCAAAGTAGCATTGCCAACCTTTCATTATAGAGGTAAAAATATCCCCATTCCTGTAAACTTCTTTCACCTCTTTACCTAGCTCCTTCAAGGACTGTGTCTTTGCACTTATCTATCTGTATACAATACAGAAATTGGATGTGGCATCACTCAGATAGCTTAAACCTGGAGGTGTAGCACAAAACTGACCCGTGTCCTAATCAGACAATGTATGCATCTTCTTCAAATTCTACTTCCTTTTTACAGCAGTCTTCAAAAACATTTTATTCAGAAGGCTGAATTCACCATTACTTTACATCTCTCCCTTAAAACAAATTAAACACAGCATCCATGTAGTGTGACTACACTGACTAGGATGCTGATAATTTTGTAGGTACCAAATACTTTATCAGAGGAAATTTCATGGGTTTTTTTCCTCCCAAAAAGACTATCTTCAGGCATGGGGACAACAGTTAAAAGCTTCTGCTCAAAAGCCTTCATAATCTAACCTGCTAGTTATCTGTAAGAAAGGAAGGCATCAGGAAAAAATAACTTTATTCTAAAGCTGTGCTGAATTATTATGGGAGTTTAAAAGAGTTTGTCCATGTAGCAGCTTTAAAAAAAGAGATGGTCAACAGTAGAAGACTGTGCTAGGGAAGGGGGCCAGATCCTTGGTTTGTTTCCAGGAATTAAATCTTGGGCAACTAACTCATTATTCCTCTTTGAGATTTAGCTTCCTAATTTATGAAACAGGGATAGCAATACTTTTATTTGTGTTGTTTTGAAAATAATATCATAAATTATATTATTTATCTAGAAGATGCTATAAAAGTATTATGGACATATGAATCCTACAGAAGTTGGTGGTACCTGGAGGTGCAGTATATCTTGAAAATCAGGCCACTTTTATTTAGGAACCTTAATATGGAGCTGGAAACCTAAGGGCATAGAAAGACAATCACATCCCAGTATAATGTGCATCAGGTTTGTGCACTGACACAAATTATTCTGGGATATATAACTGATGGACATTCAGTTTATCAGAGGTAGCCCAGACCGTAGGCTGCTTTACTATGACTCACCACTAAGTGGCTGTGAGAAGGTAACAACTTGTTTGACTTGAGTAAATGGTTACCCAGTATAAAATGCAGACAGACATCACCTAAACTATGCTTCATACCTCTGCAGTTTAACCCCGGAGGGCACGTCCAGGTGAGTGTGCACATGCCATTTGCGGCATCTCAAAGGAATTTGGGACACTGGGAGCAAAAATACATTCCCTACGCTGCATATTTGCAGCACAGGATCAACATTTGCTACCTGGAAATCCAGGTACCAAAATAAAACCTGGGCAAAAAAAGCAGGGCAGGGCATAAATCCCGACCAAGCCCTGAGGCAACAGGAGGCTCTGGTCCTCTACAAAGATGCTGTGATAACCAGCCAGAGCATCTCTAAGGCTGTCCCTTGCCCTGGTACTGCAGCCCATGCGGGGCAAGGAGTGCTGCAGGCTTCAGTGACCGGAACCCGGGCTCCTTCCCCAGGTAAGTAGGGATGGGGGCTGAAGCTGGGGCTGTGTGGGTGAAGAACATTGAGGGGGCTGCTTGGGAGGGGTGGGTACCCCGCCTGCTCCCTGCCTGCCCCCCCACTGGGAAAAATCCTGAATTCACTTTTTAAAGTACCCCAAAATCTATGTTCTTCCACAATTAAAAGAAAAAACCACTATAGATAGAGAAAGAGACAGACAGGCCGACAGAGATCAGTTGGGCAATGTTTTACTTACATATTTACAATGTTAAAGCATTTTGGAAGCCTCCTAGTGTCTCTATCATAATAAAATAAATTCTAAATATCTATATGGTTTGATGTTTGCTTTTGGTTTCTTATCATAGAACCATTAGAGCTCCCACGACCCCTTCACTAACTAGGATGTGGGGGCAGCTGCCCCCGCAGCCACAGCTCCTGCCAGCAGGTCTTATCCTTCTGGCACATGGGCATGATAAGTGTGTGATAGGGGGATGTGGGGTTTGCAGGAGGGGGGTGGGAAGAGGTGTAGGGAGATGTGGGTGGGTGTGGGGGGACTGTGTGGGTGGGGCTGTTAAGCTACATACTGTGCTTATTTAATAACAACATTTATATGTCAGCCTCTCTAATGTCTGCTGCACACCACATTATTTAACTATGGCTATGACATTAGCTGTATGATCCTTTACCAATAACACAATAGAGGTAAGCAACAATCTATCCAAACTCTTGGAAACACATTTCCAAGTACTGTCACGTTACTTTACAAGTTATATTTATTTTGGCCTTTTATCCCAGTAGCTGCAGTGGCACATATTTAAGACTTAAAGACCTTCAAACATCAAAAGGGAACAATTTTTTTTTCAACAAAAAAGGGACTGGTGTTTGTGAGGTCATGTGTGGCTCTGCAAAAGTGTGTGTTAAAATTCTATATCAAACCCAAATGAGCGTGTCTTATACCCATACTGCCCTAGTGTGTAGGGTGCAAGGCATAGGGGACAAAGATTCCAAATGACTAACTGCACTGCAAAAGTGTTAGCGCTCCCTAGGTACCAGATTTTCAGAGGTTTTCTTATGTCAGAAATAACCGAAGTCAACTGCCTAATTTCTAATATCTCATTTTTAAAAAAAGGTAAATTCAGCCCTTCAAACTGGACAGTGTACAAAGCAATGGTACTTAACCTTTTGGCACTTTTGGTTGGTTCATGGGCAGGATTGAGCCCTGCAAACCAGGGTCAGGCATTGGGCTTCAGATGCCCAGTACGGCCCCTGAGCTGCAATTGGGCCCTAGGAATCTGGTGCTTCCCCACCCTCTGCACCAGGATTGAGCTTCAGAAGATGACACCATTCCCTCCCAATTAGATTAGCCCCCAAGGCCCTGGCACAGCACCATCCCACTTCTACATGCTGGGGTTGGACCCTGGGGGCCTGGAATCCCTACCCCGCCTTAAACTGAGATTGGGCCCTGGGGCTCAATACTGTCCCCACTCTCCAGCCTTACATGCTTGGATCAGGTGCCCAATATAGCTTGCAGGGCCCTGGGGTCCCATGGGTCCAGAAATCTGAGAATTGGCAAACCAAATGATAGGGAGCCATGGGCCAGATCTGGCCCATGAGCCAGGGTTTGAACATCCCTGGTATAGTGTATTGGAATTTTGTACGTTCATAATCATAGACACCAGTGTCTGAAAGTGATCCCTTCTTATTCCTGTCAGACAATTCTAAATATCAGGCTAAAAGAGTCTTAGAAGTATAAACAAAGGTCAGTCTTACCCATCCAGTATGGCAGATGATTCATTCAGCTGTGCTGCATGACTCTCAGCTTGTAACACCTTTTCTCGAAGCATTTTGTCTTTAATTTCTTTGGCTAGATCATCTATTTTATTTGTCAGCTCATCAGTGATTGGTTGCATCTTCTTCCCAATATCTTCAACTTTCTGTAAACCACAAAATAATAGCCCTTAAGCAGCTGATCGCAAAAATCACAATCCTTTGCATATATTACCCCCTGAGACATCTTCACATATTCTTTGACATTTAAGAAAATTTCAGTGAGCTAATGAGGAAAAAATGAAAGACAGTTGAAATTTGGAGAAAAATAGGCTACTATTCCACTGGAAAAAGTCCTCTCTTGAATTTAGAATTCTTCCTTGTCTCTTAACTGTGTGCATTTGATAAAAGAAAAATAACAAACTTCACTTTATATACAACCAGTCACACTTGCACTGTATTTTTTTGCTAAATTATGGATACATAAGAATTTATACAACACTTTGATGATATCCAGAGGTAAAATACCACGTCCTATGAAAAACTAGACCTTTTGCCACGTATGGTTGACAGACTCCAGCATTAGCGTGAGCAAAAGTGTATCTGAGGTTGTGGACACTTAAATGCTTGGAGCCCAGCAGCTGGTACATTATAATTGTTATATGTGAATGATCTAAGAATAACTAAAATGTAACATAACAGCTCCAACTTTAACCCTGGATGAAGGGGTGTTAAAGTGGGAGAAGGCTTGCTTCATTTGAATTGTTCTCACTTTGTTCACATACAGTAATCAGAATGTAGCAGCTGCTGCCCTTTTGAAAGGGCTCCAAGCATTTGAGTGTCTATACCCTCAGATACACTTTTGCTCATGAATCCATTGCACTAAGGCAGAGGTTTATCCACATGCCTAAAGAATCATAGGCACTACTGTTGTTCTACTTTGTCCCCATATATAAAGACACATGGGAGAATTCTGTATTCCTCTTTGTGCATCTAATGGCATTGTTCTAGCTATATAACATAACTTTTTTGTGATGTAAGCTGTTTGCAGTTCTGTTTCCCTCACACTGTGCACATGTAAGCAAGGATGAGTGGACAAAGCATGCTCAGTAAGCTACACTCTGGTTGGACTCCAGGAGTCATTTTATCTAATGAGTATTAAATGTACCTACTCTGATAAGACTATAATCCTTATTCAAGTGTAGAAATCTACTATCATGCCTAGAGAAGCAGACAGGATTCATGAAGAGTAAAGAGTGTGTTTGTAAGTACAATACAGACAGATTGGGTCAACCTGGTTCAGTCTGGTTCACTTCAATGTATCTTTTACAGCTAGACTACCCATATAAGAATGGAAAAAATGACTACTTTTAGTTAAAGTATTTTAGCATTGATAAAAAAGGCTAAATTAAATCAGTTGTTATATAGCACACTGGCAGAAGTTAGCGTAATGGTGCTCAGGATCTGAACCCTGATCTGAACAACTCTGTAACTTTACAGGACACAGCCTTGCAGAATGCACTATATTAGGGATCAGGGATAGATCCTAATCATGTGACTGTTGATGTGGATTGACAGGCACTATGAAGAGGGAGCCAATGGGCTAAGAAGCTTAAATCCATGCACCCATCAAGTCCTTGCCACATGTTCAAATTAAGATGTTATAGAAACTAGGCACAAAGGGTTCCTATACATGTGCAGGGACCTGGCTCTGATGCACTGGAAATCTAGTGCATTGGAGTAGACTCAATTAACTGAGTGCTGCATCTCCCAGAGCACATGTAAAAATGCCCAAAGATGTTCCACATGAAATATGGGACATCTTTGTGGCTGGTTTCCATTTTATCATGTAGTAAATTAGCTGGATGTGTGACAAACTACAATTTATTATGCAATTACCATCTGCCATGATCCTTAAATACCTACTATACCATTAGAATAATACTGCACTTTACTTACCCTCAAAAAATGCTTACCTGTACAACTAAGTTGATTTCACTTGCTAGCTGGGTGACTTCATCAAGGATGTCATTCCCCTCTTTTAGAGTATTTTCAATGTTATGTCTCCCCTTTTCTACAGCTTGTTTCTTTTTCTATAGGATGCATTCAAACAAAGATGCAGATTAGCTGAGCAAAAGTACAGCAGAGTGCAAAGGCAATTCAAATACAAGCATGATGGCGGTACCTTTGTGAAACCTCTAAACTTCTGAAGACATTAAAGCAACAATAATAAAAGCATGTCTCAGTGGCAAAAGTAGTCAATATCTATCTTCCTTTCTATCTAGAATCAGCAGCATCTGCCTATAACATTGCAGTGGAATGAGTTAGAAAGATAGGAAATTCTAGTCCTTCCCCTGAGGCCCTTCACTTTCTTTTTTGATGTTGTTACTTTTCCCCAGTCTCCACAGAAAATTAGCTTCAAAACTGTTTTGCAGTTTTACTAAATACACAGGTAATAGTTTTCATACTTGTGTTTAATTTTGATTCTACACTTATGAAAAGTTTCCAGTTTGTTGTTGTTGGTTTTTCTTTTTCTTTTTTTGGCAGCACTATTTCATTTGATTTATGAAGCAAGAAATAATGATTTTGCAGCAACCTTTGCACTCAGTTTTCCAGCTAACAGGCATTTTCCACAACAAGAACAGCACTATTTTTGTTTCTAGGACAAGGTGTGTTGCCATACCATATATATGTTCAGTAAGTAACAAAGTTTAAACGGACATAGGAGGCCAAGTTAGTATAAGTAGCAAAGTACTATAATAGCTGTTGGCTAAGAAAAAGGCAGAAAAGTTGGAAATAGCCTCAGAATTATGACAAGGGCCTTGATTGAGGGGGGACTTTCTGGTATTTCAATTAACTTATTTTGGGAATGACTTAAGAGTCTAGAGCAGATTTTTAAAAGTATTCAGATACCTTGGCTAAACTCCCAGGGTACATCCAGATGAGTGTGCACTTGCGTTTCTTGAGGACAAATAGCAGTGACACATAGTTGTGCCACTGTTACTTGTCCCCGGGGAACACTCATACATGAGTGCTCTGGCACGTGGCATGTTGCCTTGGGTGGGGTGGGGAAGGCTGAGGTCAGCACCTGGGCCGGCCCCAGCAGCCTTACCTGGGATCATGGGGTCCTCCCAGATCTCCAGTGGCAGTGATCTGGCACATGAAGTGTAGCCAGCTTCCGGAGCATACCAGACTCCAGTTTCAGGTGGTGCACACTGCCACCACATGCACCGCCCCGCTTTTTTCAGGCATGGGTTATTGTTGTTTACACTAGGATCTCCAAATAAACAGCACAAATGAGCAGCATGGCAAACACCTGCATGTGCAGCACATGTGGTTTGTGGTGCCACAGAGGTCTGCAGTGCCACATACCACATATGCGTGCTCATCTGGATGCTCTCCCATTGACTAAGACCCTCCACCATCATTCCTGCCTTCTCCTCTGGGAAATGTCCAGCAGAGAGATTTCACTTCTTTACAGTATGTATCTCTGTAAATCAACCAAGCCCACAAATCTGTGATGAAAGCTGAGGTCCTGGTACTCTAACCTCATCATTATACATTAGGCATAAGCTCACTGAGATATAAACAGAGTCTGAAACATTTATCTTCATTTACGTTTCACTCTGCTCTTTCTATCTTGGTTAAATGCTTGTTAATGTACAGTATAATGTGCTCTTCAAGTCTCTGCAATTAAAATTAAATCAAAGGCAGACCCCTCTGCTACTAGGGAGATCATTTATAACAGGTTCTAACTATTGAGGATATAGTTTGATTAATTACTCTTTAACATTCATATTCCCAATTCATTTTTTTCTAGTGGTCAGAGAGGGAGGTGAAATTGTAAGTATGAAGATGCAAATATATGACAGTGAAGATTTTAATAGGTTTCTTGTTTAAACCCTTCACACAGAGCTTAAATTTTGCATAAGACCGTTTGTAGGCTCTTTATACTGGGAAGACATCCACCTCATGTGTGACATAGGAATCCAAGGGTATCATCTACCTGATATTTTCTAAACATCCTTCTGAAAACAAAATTGTGGTGTTCTTAAATTAAAGCCCTAGTCAGTGCCTTGCTTTTAGAATAAATTGCTGATTTTGAGGAAATAAAAAGAACTACCTATAATCCTTTCTTAATTTTATTCCATGGTTTTTAAAGAGATCCTAGTGGACTACAAGCTCCCAGATTTTGGTCTGACCTCCAAAATACTTAAGGGATTTTCCTTTCAGTACTCACTTCAACCATTGTCATGTTTCTCAGGTTGATTGCAGATAAGCGATCAGCCTCTCTAATTTTACTGGTAGCTTCTCTCAGCAGAGCCTGAGCATCTTCAATTTTGTTACTGTAATCTGCCAGCTTGTCTCTGACTTCTTTCTTGAGTTCTTCATTTTTGTCACTGGGCTCTCCAAATAATTTCTTCACTTTATTCAAAAGATCTTCTGCATTTCTGCCAGTCCCCAATGCAAAACAGAAACAAAATCTAGGCATTTAGCTCTCTCTCACTACATCCAGTAATATAATTATAAATAAGAAATATTTTCTTTAAATAAAAGGTGAAGGTCTCTCAAAAAACACATTTAATAAAATAAAACTGACAAGTGAATCATAGACCTATTTCAAGGATTCTGGGGGGTTTTTTTAATTAAAATTCTTTATTGGGTCTAATTTAGGAGGTGAAAAATATCCTTCAAGGAAGACCTTTTTATACTAATTCTTGGAATCTGACTGTTGAAGTGAGTTTTTATGAAATACTACACTTGTCTAAAAACATTCTCTCATTCACATTAAAATGTGATGTTTAGCACAAAGTGGTCCATTAACTTGAATGTAGGGGACAGAGTGGTGATATGCCTGATTTGAAGTTGCCTCAGAGCAGAGCTTCAGGCCTAACTGCAATAGTCAGTCTAAGATCATTATTTTTTTCTTTTGCCACAAGTGTCCTAGAATATTTGTGATCTACCCATTACAGCAATGAAAATACTTCACATAAAACATGCTTTGGAAATATGTGTTCTTAAATGGAATAGAAAATGGAAAGTACCTTTTCTCTTAGAAGTGTTATTTTTATTTTGCAGGTAAATGGGCAATTCCTTATAATGTAAGGGTAATCAAGTACAAACCAATGGATTTATTTTGTTCAATTTCTTGTCTTATTTACTGATATTCCTATATCATTGGCACAGTTATTGAAACAGTCTTATATTAAGCTTGTGCTCTTCTGGATATCCACCCAACATCAGAATGAAAATATTCAGAAAGAAGACTCATGATTAGTAGCTGGTACTGTTTAAAAAACATTGTAAATCAGGCCTCAGAAAATCATAATATCGACTGAATCATGAAATTGTAAAAAATACTAGGATGAATACTTTTCATTTGCCTCTTGGAATTTGAGTCCTTAAATTTCATTTTCTACCTCTTCCCTGTAAACAGAAGAGCTAGAATCTTACCTTTCTAAATAACAGGTCTTACATAATTCCAGGAGCTAGTGCTTAGTCTACCCTTCTGGTAGCCTAAGACAAATGAAGCCTTGGGTCTTACTTCCAAATAAACAATAAAAATAAGCAGGGAAAAAGTGAAGTTCTCTTGACTGCAACATCACGAACCCTGAACTTCAAAGGAAATAATCAAAATAATCTTCTTCACTTAGCATTTAGAGCTTCACAGTGAATAAGAGGAGAGTCTACTCCAGCTACTTCTGTGTATTTGGTCAAAATCAAGCCAACCAGAATACATCACTGTCCAAAGTTATCTTCCTGAACAGCCGACAAGAGTAATTACTTCAAAGTAGTCAAAAGACTTGCAGTGCCATTAAACCAGTATATTTCAAAGCTTTTGTTTTTCCTGCAATGTACTATTTTCTGGAAGGGAGGGAGTTCTCAGATATTTTCAAAAGATGACAATTTTTGTCTCCTTCCTTCGCAGAATGCATTGCCATCAAGTTGTGTCTGTCACTTTTTATGACATCATCTAGAGATAAAAACTGTATCCAGGAAAAAGTTATTTAAGCTGTTATTCGGTAAGATTTAATACCTCTTGAAATGGCCTGGATAAATATTTTACAGACAACATTTATGGCAATCCACAATTACTCAAATCCCACTCCTTTGGATATCAAGCATGTGCATAGGTTCCTGGTTGCATCAGGCCACTGTATTCAGAATCTTGCAGGATCAACAATTAAGCATTACCTAGCTCTGATGGGCAAGATTTCTAAGGGTGATATTGTTTATTAGACCACTGTAGTAGGGGCAAGGCTGAGCCCCATGCTTACTGGGACACTTTTCAGGCAGCAAATCCTCAGCTTGTCCTACGGAGGAAGAATGTTTTGCATTCAAAAGCTTGTCTAATTTATCCCAACTACACAGCTGGTCGAATTAAAGATATCACCCTAAAAAGTCTTTGCCCCTCACACAATTTCTGGACCATCATGTCTATAACATAATTCTTACATTAACTTAGCTCTAATATAATACTTTTCAGAGGAAGGGCAGTATCATCATTTGTTTTACAGAGCAGTAACTGATCAAGCTTTCAGTTTTTATGTAGAGTTGGATCTTTTTTGCCTATACCAATATAAACATGATACAAAATATGCTTATGAATGCTAAAAGATCATTTTATACAGGTGTAAATACTCCTCCAAATTTGCATGCTGCAAAATTGATGTGAAATATTAGCATCTCTTTTTCCTTGTAGTTATGTAATTCCAAGTTTTAAAATCTCACGGGAATGGACTGAAATCATTGAAAAGACTCAGCTCTCACTGTCGTAAGGCTGAAACTTGTGGCCTTTCTACTCACTTTAGTTCCTCTTGAGCCACCCCTTCTTGCACATTCAGTTCTTTCCTCCGCAGCTCTGCCATCATTCTATCAATATCACTCTGCAGACTCTGAAGACTTTTCTCCAGGGTCTTGTCTTGGATTCTGAGTGTCTCATTCAGTTTTATAGCATTTTCATTTACAGCTGCAGGGGGGCAAAAATATATAGAGAGTTAGTAAATAAACATGACACAGAAGCTTTAAGCATCTGCACATCGCCATCATCAAATGGAATGCAATTTGCAGTAGGTATTCCTGCTGTGAAATATAAAGGGCAGTTAATCCAATGATCAGTAACAAATGAGAAAATGTTATATGTACCATCCAATCTTTTATTGTATTTCACTTTCAGGCACAATAATTAAAGTGAGGAGCCTTAATATACAGGGGAAGAAATATATAGGGGAAATTTGTACCAAACCTTTGGAATGTCACAGGATGATTTGGGACACCGAACACTTGATTTTGGGGATGGGCGGGAGTAGTAATAGAAATGAAATGTGAGCGACTTTTAAAAGACTATCTTGAAGTATTTTATTTTTAAAATGCACTTTTAATAGTGACAGGAAGAATAAATGAGTGAGAGCCCTCTCTGAAAATGGAGATAGAGCAAGTGGATTTGTGTGTTTATATTTAGATATACACAGATGGAGAAAAGGAGGGAGATTGAGAATACATCCTGGTATGGTACAGAAGTATTAGGTTCATGTGCTTCGGTTAGCTACATTACTCCTGAGAGGGCAAAACTTCTATATAGGGTATCTCCTACTAGTGCCAATAAGTCTTTATACCATAATACACCTTTGTATATTTAGAATAAGCTATGGGCAACATGATTAGAAGTGCCTCAGTGATTTGGGACACTGAGTGCCATTTTTCAATGAAAGGCAAAGACACTTAAGGGGGGAAAAAAGTCCTGGAAGGACTTTTTGAAGATTTAATTGTACATCTTGAACTAAACTAGCAACAAAACTATTTCAAAATGTTTTTCAGAATGTTTATAGAATTCCTTTTTTACTCTGGGTGCAGCTCTATGGGTTGAAGGCAGGATACCTCCAACAAATTATATGAACTTTAAGGTGCACTGAAAAGATCATTTATTGTTAGAGCTGAGTTAGGGAGGGAAGCTTTCTTTTCATCTTTATAGTACATTTTGTGGTTCTGAATATCCGGGGGTTAATCTGTATGTTCATGTGAGGCCTATGGGAGCAGAAAATAATTCTCTGTGAGGACTGTTATTTTAAAACATTATTGGAGGCCTGAAGCTAGGTCTAGGCAACCTATTTTTATTTATTTAAGCTACAATAATAAATTTAAGAAATCATTAATATTTTATTAGACTAGACAATACAATACGAGACAAAGCCCAGCTCTGCACCAGAGCTAGAAGCAAATGCCATAAATCTCCTTATAAAGGATCCTTATCTTAGCTTTCTAATCCTCATGAGTTGCATCCTTTCCAAGGGTCTAAGGACTGGATAGTCCCTGTCTGATTTTGGATACATTTCACTTTTGAAGAAAAAAAAGAAATTGGAATGATGCATTACATTTTCAAAGATGGTTACTTAAAACTGCTCAGAGGTACAGATATTTTGAATCGCCCCATGGAAAAGGATTTGTGAACAGAGTATGCAGAGATGAAGCAAACATACACAGGAAAAGCAACTCATTGCATGTTTATCTCATACACTAATATGAGTACATTAGACAGAATAAGCATTTTTTTCTATTTAGGAATACATTTGTTGTGTTAAATACTTTTTTTAGTTATTTGAACTGATGCATATGGTAGCAGGCTTTTTGTAAGTGACAATTCATGCACCATCCTTATATAAATGCATTCACATCAGAGAGAATATCTTTTAAATCAGAAGGGTGCCATCTTGTTAGTAGGATCAGTGGGAACTGTGCAAGAAAGGATAGTACTTCTTGCCCTTCTTTGCCGTAGGCACTCCAACCATGAATATATAGTAAATAGAATCATTTGCGTGTTTTATTTCTAGCTATTATCCTTCATCTTTTTATTTTATATGAATACTTTTATTGAAAGAGCATGCTGCTGTAATGGATTGTTCCACTTAGGGAAAAAACTACAGGAAACTCCTCACTAATCAGGAAACTTCAGGGTTTCAGGAACTTCATGATTTCATGACATTTAGTACCTAACATCAGTTACAATCCATACAACCATTGCAATCAGGTTTGTATTGTTGTACCTGCAAGGAAAAAAAGTGTCCATAAGTATCATAATGATAGTGGATCCTGAGTATTGATTAGCTGGTAATAGACAATAACATGCAGTGAAAAAAGAGATGCCGTCAGCATATTTAAAAAACTGACTTAGCTGCTGGTTAAAAACATTGATTTTTAAAATTATTCACTATACTTCTGAGACATTACATTGATTTGCTTCACCCTCCTCCTTCTTTTCCCCCCATCCCAAATCTTAACTCTGTTTCCAGTTGTTCCCAAAAACCTAAGAGAGCGGCATTTGGGGAGAAGCCTAAATGCTGGATGGAAACTTTGAGACAAAATGTATACATCATCTCAGACTTCAAACTCATTTCTGTCTGAGGTGCAGGAAACCCAGTTTGAATTTTATTTAAAACCTCTTTGTAAATTGAGGGCTTTTTTATATTGCTTTTAACATAGATTTAAATTTGTTTCAGGATGCCAGCGTTGCAGGTTCCAAGATCATCTGAACTAAGGATTAGTATTATTACATGATGTATACTAGGGTTCATAACCTTCAAGGTAATATAAAATTAATCTACAATAAATGTAGTAAATAATGGAGATTTTCTTTTAAAATAGTCATCTACACACTGCTTGTAGTAATACCTATATAACCCCACAGAAATCAGTCGCACAGAGAAGACTTTAACAAGAAAAGAGGATGAGTCCTTAGGACCCCTGTTAATGATTAAGAAACAGTGCATTTTAAAGTGTTTTTATCCTTATCTTGATTTATAGATGTGGACAGTGTTTAGGTTCTGCATAAAGTGGGCTCAGATCCTCTCTCTCATGATTCTCAACTGCATTTTTAGGTGCAGGGAATCATGTCCTCAAGGGAGAAGAGCTCACTCACTTCCACTGCTTGAAGCTAGGAGTCCTTTGCAAATTTCAAGCAGCAGATGTTCATTAGCAGCAAGCAGCAATGTATTTTTAAAGTCATTTTTGAGAAATTAAGATATTGCCTTAAAGTACAAAATGGAACACTAAAACTACATGAGACCTTTTTTTTTCAAATGATTTTTTTTAACTGCCTCAGATAATAAATGAATGCAAAGCAGAAGGCATCCCATTAGTTGTTTAATATAATAGGCATTCCTCAAGAACTGGAACATTCCTGGAGAAACACAATCAATGTCCTGCTATTCTGTGCCTATAATTACCAATCCTCAAACTATTGCTATGAAATGCACCCTGTGGATTGCAGAAATCTACAGATACTTTATTAAAGTTTCTTAATCTGACACTCAAATCACATGATATGCCTCAGCTAATGAACTCTCTCTCTCATTGTTGATCTGTCCCTATTTTTAATACCCTTCAGTTTCCTTGAGGAACAATTGGCGTGTTTTTCTTTTTTCAATACCTTCTGCAGCTTGGAGTGTACCCTTGATGAACTGTTCAAGGGATTTTGCTCTGTCATTAGTCCTCTCAGCATCCTGCCTGGTTTGTTCACCATCTGCCGTCACCTTGGTAGCCTAGTGATCCAAAAATCAGGAAAAGTATAATTAATGGACATGACAACACTGCACCAGGAGATATTACGACTGGCTGAATCTGCTTGCAAACCTTTCCTCAGGCAAAAGGCAATCAATGAATTATTGATCAGATGTACTGGAAATGACATGCTCTGCTCAAGTATAGAATTAAATTTTATTACCTCTTCCATTATGTAAAAACTTTATTTTGGGTTCTTGGAAACCCTAGTCATATGGCAGAATAAACAAGGGGAATCAGGATGAGAATATTCTTTGAATTTGTTTAAACCAATGTTGTTCAAAAGATTTTAATGGATGCTACAGCCTGTGCTTTCCACTGGTTTCACTGTTTCGTGATTTACTGTTGACCAAGTACAGTGTACCCTCCTTGAAGGGTAATAAAAAGCTAGAGGTTTCAATAAGCTGGAGGTATTTCAAATCAATACATTAATACAGGAAGAAAGAAAAAGAGAAAGAGACGGGAGAATTACTCTTATAACTATTGTGCTTTGAAATATTTTGCATATAATACTTTAGAGTGATCAACACACTTTAACTATGAGTAAGTATGTGATTTATGACTTTATTGAATCATAACAGCACCAATATAAAGATGAACATCAATTATATATCTGAAAAGCATGGCCAGGAGGAAAAATCTTAATATTCTTGATTTTGTTTTCAAATTGAAAATATGATGTTTGATGATTTGCCCATTGTTACTTTATGTCTTCCAAACACTTAATATATTAAACTGCAAACACTACTTTATGGAGAAAAGTGAGGGGCCTGATTTCCCAGAAAGTAGTTTTGAGAGATTCTAGGAAACAGGGCAATGTGCTTTTTCCAACTCATGGGAAAAAAAATGGAAGATCTTCTGTGATCTCAGGAAAGATCAAAATCTGTCTAGCTATTGCTATGTAAACCCTGTTCTCAATTATAAAAGCACTGCAATCATGTAGCTAGGGGAAAATAATGCCACTTCAAAAAAAACTCTTAATCTTGTCCCAACTGGCTCTGTGTAGATCATTATTGTACTCACCGGATTTTACCCAGCCTGCCCAGGGGAACATTTTTTATTGCTATTGTACAAAAATTGTATAGAAAATCCATTAAAAATATAATTGTTTACAGTACTTGAAATGAGTATGCCAAATTTGCCACTGAAATGACATACATTTCAGTGCAGCTAAACCACAGGTGATTTTGGTTCAGTTTCATGACCTGCCTTACTGTAATTACCTCATAATAATCCATGTTAAAAACAGTGTAAGTACACAGAAGTAGGAACTGTGTAGAAAACATGAACTAGGACGTCTGTTTTCGTCCTGACCACTAGAATATCATTTCTGTGCAAGTTAAGGCTCCATTACTGGATAATCGCATCACATTTTTTAAGCTCTAAGGCTAGAAATTGACATCTTACTCAAGTGATGCATGATCAGCTGTTCCATGATACATTGCAGCACAGCTGATCACGCTCCAGGGACATCTACAGACATCCCTGGTTGCTTTGCCTTCCATCTTTGGGAGCGGGAGAAATCCTCTTTAGGGATTTCCCCACAGGCATAATTGCAAGCAAGGTTCCCTCCCCACCCTGCATTTCCAGATATGCATGCTGGGAAGTCCCTTGCAGAAGGACTTCCCCATGCATGTCTGCAAGTGCAGAGGGGGAAATGGGAGTTCCCCCTCCACACTTGCAGGTGCCAACAGGGAAATCTGCAAAGGATTTTCCTCTACGCACACCTGACACCATGGAGTGGGGAAACTTTTATTCCCTGTTCCATGCTTATAAACCAGAATGAAGAAATTCATCTGTAATTCACTTGCCTCAGGTTCCCTGCTTATCCAGACACATTCCTGCAAGGACATATCCCTTCCAGGGATGTGTCTGCGTAAGCAGTGAAAGTCAGGGCTTTGGGGTGAGCAGGGAACCCCTACTTGCAGACACTCATCCTGGGTAGTGCACGGGGGAATCCCTCTGCAATGGATTTCCCCAGGTGAACCTGCAAATGCTAAGTGGGGGGATGTCCCAATGGGGGTGTCCCCCATCCATTGTATACAGCTGCTGCCAGGAAAGTATGCCAATGACCCAGTGTGCATTCCTGGCAGCTGTATGGGGGACAGAAGACCCCTCCTATGGGAGATCCCCAAACTCTGAGGTTGCAGATACACCTGGAGAAATCTCCTACAAAGAGATATCCTGTGCACTGCACAGGGTGCATGCCTGTAAGTAGGAAGCCCTTGCTTGCACACGTGTACCTGAAATCCCAACTTTCGCTGCTTACCCAGATGTGCCGTTGGAGGGACATGTCTGGGTAAATGGGAAAGCAAGGGTGCAGGAGGCTGATTCTGTCTGGGAGTTTCTGGGTGTGCAGGACCAGGTCTCACAAGCCTGAGGAGTTCCAGCCCTAGGGAAGCTGGAGAGCCTGGGCAGCTTCACACTGACTGAGCTCTTCTGCCATTAGCAAACAGATGTGGGCTGCCATAAAGTGGTCCAGTTTAATACTACCTTTTGTCATGGCCATAAATTTGAGCACCTGTGGCATGATAGAAGGCAAGGACATCTGCTTGCTTTCATTTTGTGCCACCATATACATTTTTATGGCAGCACAAAGATGACGTCTGTCTCCATTCTAAGGCTCAAGAAAACACATTGACTGTCTAGATAAGAAGCTAATTCTGTAGCTCTGTGAGATATGAAGGTCACCCAAGATAGGAGACAGGTGAAATAAGAGAATCATCTTGATGGACCACTAGTCTTATCCAGCATGGCATGTCTGATGTCATCTTCTCTTTACGTATTTGAGAATTTAGGGACAGGGGGTGTTTTTCAAGGTCTGAGAGTCCTACAGGCCTAGAGGATGTATACCCACGTATGTCATTCTTATTATCCATCACACCTGGACACTGCCCCAAAATCTGAAGTCAATCTAAACAGCAGTGTCTTTGCACAACCCTATGTCTTCTGTTTAAACTGATTTCTGGTAGAAGCAACTCTATCGAATTGAACTGTGGGGTAATCCTGGCAAAGCATTTTTTCAACCCCTGGATGCCACTTGGGAACAAACTCCAGGTGATTCGATACTTCATGAACTGCAGACAATAGAGGGTGCACAACAGCCTGTGTTTGGATAATTATTGTTCATTGTTCAGAGGCAGAGTCCTAGCTCTATATCCAGTATTTCCCTCTGCTTGAAACTAATGTTGCCTCTGCTCTTATTCTCCAGATTTAGTGTCAATTTTATGTGCAGGGAAACTGTGATTTTCATGGGCAAGGCAGGAGAGAAGGGTTTTTTCTGAGTTGAGGAACACCTCTTTGAACAAGGAAGGTGGAAGGGAAAGACTCAGGTTGGCTGTGTAGAGGTCTCATAGGAACCTTAGTAAAACACAGAAATAGCCTTGTTTGAAAGCAAATGCTGGGAATCATAGAATCATAGTATGTTAGGGTTGGAAGGGACCTCAGGAGGTCATCTAGTACAACCCCCTGGTTCAAAGTAGGAACATCCCCAAAGAGATCATCCCAGCCAGCCAAAGCCAGGTCTTAAAAACCTCCAAGGATGGAGATTTCACCACCTCTCTGGGTAACCTGTTCCAGTGTTTTACTACCCCCCTAGTGAGAATATTTTTCCTAATATCAAACCTAAACTTCCTTCTGCAACTTGAGACCAGAACAAAGAGTTGTTCTGTCATCTGCCACCACTGAGAACAGTCTAGCTCCATCTTATTTGGAACCACCCTTCCGGTAGTTGAAGGCTGCTATTAAATCACCATTTTTGTTGCCTTCCTCTGGACTCTCTAATTTGTCCACATCCTTTCTGTAGTGGGGGCCCCAACCCTGGACACAATACTCCAGATGTGGCCTCACCAGTGCTGAATATAGGGAAATAATCACTTCCCTTGACCTGCTGGCAATACATCTACCAATGCAGCCCAGTATCACCTCCTTGGCAACAAGGTCACTCTTACTGGCTCATTTTCAGTGTATTGTCCACTGTAACCCTCAGGTCATTTTCTGCAGAGCTGCTGCCCAGCCAGTCAGCCCCCAGCCTGTACTGGTACATGGGATTTTTCTGTCCTAAGTGCAGGATTTTGCACTTATCCTTGCTGAACCTTATGAGATTCCTTTTGACCCAATCCTCCAACTTGTCTAGGTCACTCTGAATCCTAGCCCTATCCTACAGCATATCTACTACTCCCCACAGCTTGGTTCTATTATACATCGAGCCATTGATTACCACTCTCTGAGTCTCATGCTCTAGACAGTTTTCTATCCACCTTACAGTCCATTCATCCAGCCCATACTTCCTTAGCTTGCCTGCGAGAATGTTGTGGGAGACCATATCAAAAGCCTTGTTAAAATCAAGGTACACCACATCCACTGGTCTCCCCATACTCACAGAGCTAGTCATCTCATCATAGAAGGCAATCAGGTTAGTCAGGCATGACTTGCCCCTGCTGAATCCATGCTGATTGGTCCTAATCACCTTCTCTTCCAAGTGCTTAGGAATGGATTCCTTGAGGACCTGCTCCATGAGTTTTCCAGGAACTGAGGTAAGAATCCTTCTTTTTCCCTTCCTTAAATATGGACACTATGTTTGCCCTTTTCCAATCATCCAGGACCTCTTCTGATTGCCATAAATTTTCAGAGATTATGGCCAGTGGCTCTGCAATCTCATCAGCCAACTCCCTCAGCATCCTCCGGTGCAGCCTATCTGGACCTATGGACTTGTATATGTCCAGCTTTTCTAAATAGTCCCTAACCTGTTCTTTCATCAGTTGGCTGCTCAACTCCTCCTCAAACTTTAGTCTGGGAGATGACCTTGCCTGTGAAGGCTAAGGCAAAAAAGGCATTGAGCACTTCAGCTTTGTCCTTATCCTCTGTGACAAGGTTGCCTCCCCCATTTAGTAAGGGACCTACACTTTAGTAAGGGACCTGATCCTCTTCTTCCTACCAACATACTGGTGGAAACTCTTCTTGCTACCCTTCACATCCCTTGCTAGCTGCAACTCCAATTGAGCTTTGAATTTCCTGACATTATCCCTGCATGCCTGAGCAAAACTCTTATACTCATCTCTAGTTATTTGTCCAAGTTTCCACTTCTTATAAGGTTCCTTTTAGTGGCTTAGTTTACTGAAGAGTTCTCTGTTAAGCCAAGCTGGTCTTCTGCCATACCTGATGTCTTCCTGTGCATCAGGATGGTTTTCTTCTGCACCCTCAGTAAGCCTTCTTTAAAGTACAGTCAGCTCTCCTACATTCCTTTCCCCTTCAGATTGGCTTCCCTGGGGATCCTGCCCATGAGTTCCCTAAGCAAGTCAAAGTCTGCTTTTCTGAAGTCCACGATCCTTATTCTGCTGCTCTCCATCCTTCCTTTCCTCAGGACCCTGAACTCAATCATCTTGTGGTCGTTGCTGCCCACGTTGCCATCCACTACTGTATTTCCCACCAATTCATCCCTGTTTGTGAGCAGCAAGTCAGGAAGAGCATGGCTCCTAGTTAGCTGCTCCAGCACTTGCACCAGGAAGTTTTCCCCAACACTCTCCAAAATCTTCCTGAAATCAGAGCATGGAATGAGAAAATGAAGGGATGGAGCATGAGGGAGGGAGAGCAGCGAGAGGAGAAGGAATCAATTAAGTGGAGGGAAAAGAATAAAATCTAATTAGCTAATGAGGATATGAATGAATTGGTAGTGTGGACAAGATGGAAGACAATGGGGAGAGATGGGGGATAAGAGCTACACTATCTGTGAAGAAAGAATAAAAAAGGCACTGACAGAGCAAAAACAAGAAATAGCATTTTCTTCTACATTTTACATTAAATGTATGGCAACTTCCACCTTTCTACTTCCTCCTTAATATGCTCCCTAGCACCTTTCTCTTGTGTTTCTGTGACCTTCAGATTATAGGAAGGAAGGAGGAAGATGCTTTATTATTTGCAGCCCTATAATTTATTCTTGGCACTAGCCATCACATGGTAATTAGACATGTCTTTATATAGTAACTACATTCCCAAATGCTACATGATAGAAAACAGCCCTCCTCTCACCCCACACACTCCCCCTAGCTGGGCCCATCGTCCCACTGAAGAGCAAAGTTAGCAGTTGGCACCTCCTTACAATCCCAATGCTAAGACGACAAACTGCAATCCAATTAACTACCCATTGTGGGGATAACTGAAGAACCAGAGACACAGGCAGCAAGGCAGGTCTGAAAAAAACAACATGGTAGGCCTCTGGCAGAAGCAAAGTAGCAGGGTGGCAGTGTTCACATACCCTGGACTAAGATGAATCAAACAGGTCACACTTCTGAGAATTATTATTTCTGTCTATAGATTCAACAAGCCAACACAGACTGAACTCTTCGTTCGTGTTTCAAGGTTATCCCTTCAAGAAAAGAATCCCTTTTTAAAAAATTTTCAAGGGGAAGAAAAAAGGAAGAAAAAAGAATGCTCACAACTCCTGGAACTTGTTCACAACTTGAGAAAACCAAATCTAAGAAGTGTCATTTTCTCTGCTTTCAAATATAGGGTCCTCTTTAATAGAAGGTCTTTAAGATCAAAGGCTTTTTAATTATGCCCAGTCCCCTTGTAAGGTGGGGGGAGTAAGCACAGATGAATGAAGAGACAATGAATAAGATTCCTTCATTTTAGCATTGGTGGTATACATACATGCACACACTTTCTAAGTTTACATGCTGTAACTCAGCAAAGATTTACACACACAAACATGCATGGAAGTACACACCATAATTCAATAGAAATTTACAAAATAATATAGATAATTTACAAAAGCTAACCCACTCAAAATGTCTTAAGGTTACAATGATGCTCTTTAGGGTAAGATTTTAAAATGAATTAGAATTTTTCAAACTCCAGATACCTATTCTTAGCTGTATGTGTTAAAAGTACACCACACAGTACCCTGAGTGTGTGCTTATGAAAGTACAGAAAGCAGATGAACTACTTTGCTGAACATCATATCAGGTGTGCAAACTTTTAAGAAGTTTGAGTTTCATCAAGCATTATAATAATTCCCTTTCTTGGATTTTCTTACCACTAGGTGGCATACTTTATATTATTTTCCTTTCAAGGTCTCCTGATAACCTAACTACATTCTGCACTGAAATAAAAACTTTCCCAATAAAAAAGAATAACTAGTGCATAGAAGTGGCCTCCTGGAGACTGTCACTTTCCTCAAAGGTTTTTTTTTTAAAGTAAAGGGATTTTTTTTTAAATTGAATTCTCCCTATAAATACAGTTCTAATGTTTGATTACTCCAGTGATTGACTCTGAATGATAACTAGATATGATTTGAAACCAGAATATACTGCCTTGCTGTGCAGTTCTGCCCAGAACCTGAATCAATTTAGCTTGCCATTTCTTCTACAGCCACCAGAGAAACAAGCAACCACAGCAACTGGATTTTTTTTTTTACCGTTTGAACTGCAGAAACAGCAGAACTTTTTCTGTAATATGCCTTGAGACTGCCTGGGCACTTTATAACTCAGAGGAATTCACGGAGTGAACTTCTGGTACGTGTGTTGTGACAGGCAATCCCACAAGAGAAACACATTGTATTATTTCACTGAGATAGTCAGACCCAGGAGGTTTGAAAGAGAATATGGAGTTTTTAGGGGATGAGTTTGCTGATGCAGAAACAAAGCAAAAGCTTTTTGAGAGGGAGGACTGACTTGAAGGGGGAAATGAGAGAAACTCACATATTCAGTTGCTGAGTGCATCAACCAACCAAGACTTCAGCTACATGAGACTAGCAAGGTAATAATCTCACAGTCTAGCCACTGTTGCTTTTGTCAGCAGTCCTTTTGAGACTTGTTCAGATTTGCCACAACAAAGAGTCTCTTTGCTTTAGCAATAGCATTTTAAAATCCTTTCATTCTTGGGTGCTGAGACTATATCTCAATAAACTGGCCCCTAAAAACAAGCTGCTGGGGGATGGGAGTTCAAACCATCTCATTTGATTGAAAAGTGTTTTATACTTTATCCATTCAACCATATTAAATTCACCTCCAAAAACGAATGTTCTCTGTTACTGAACAGCTTCCCCAGAACCAACCCACAACCCTATGGACTCACTCTTTTCAATAGTTCGTTCATCTCTGTGTAAAGGGTTTCCAGGTTTTTCTCTGCCAACTGAAGGAGTCTCTCTGGTGCTCGTTGAGGTGATAACAAGTGCTGCAAAAATATTTTAATTTATAGATTTAAGTGTTTCAGAAATAATGGAAAGAAGAAACATCAAAGTATGCTTCTCACTGTGGAATACACCAGTTTTTTTACACTAATTACTACTGTCACACCCTTCCAAAACTCAGGGGGTTTAACATAGGATAGACAATATATGCTGCAATATAACTGTTTTATGAACTGTTAAAAGAACTCTATTTCATTTTTAATAGAACTTCATTCTTTTCTTGACTGAAACGTATTTGCATGTAGGTGCACAAACATAAATTATCACTGAATGATTAACTTATTACAGTAAGTCAAAATAAATAATTGCAATAACTGTTTACCAACTGTGACAAGTTTGAAGTAATTAAACCTTTAATTTTTCTTCTTCCCTACCTCTAACCATAGCTGTAAGTTTGAGTGAATAGCTGCTAGTCTGTACTGAAGCAGCTGTCTGAGGGGTTGTGCATCTCTACTGTGAATATACCTTTAATTCCTGTGTTGTGTTCTCAAAACCATACAGCATTTTATATGGAGCAGGCAGTGGGGCACTGAGATTGACACTCATAACCATCTGGTTTAGTTGATCCAAGTCATTGAGAAGAACTCCTGTGCATTCATCATCACAAGCTGAGGAAAAGACAGTAAAGCATACTTAGTCCTGCTAAGTATTTAAGTCAGATATTTGACTCAGAAATATTTTACAACACACACAGAATTCAGTGAAAGATAATAGTACTAATCTCAGATAATTAACCCCAACAAGTGTACAGTACTAAGAAAGAAATTATAGAAACAGCAACTAGAGAAATAAAGGTCTTATTGCCCAGAACCTGATAATGGGGCAGCATAATGTATAAACCATAAAGAGCAAAATTAGCAGACATAACTGGTTTAAGCAGCAAAAATTAACATTACATGCTATAGGCTAGCCTGTATAAAATCCTAAATTAGCCAAGCAATTCGGAAGAAGTCTGGAGGAAGAAGACAGGTAGTACAGAAAATCTAAGAAGCACTAAAAAGAGAATTATGGTTTGTGCTACAATGTGTTTGAATATAAGAAAACCTACATTCATGCCATTTATATACTTTATAGATTTACCACACAATAGTGTGGCTAAGTATGTTAAACTGTAATACAGAGAGCAAAAAAGGTCCATGTGAACATGCTGACCATTTTCCATTAAGCCTTTTTTCCACTTCCTTTCATTATCCATCTAATAATTTTTTAATGTATGTGTCTTGTTTTGCAAATGCTGTATAGCTTGAAAAATACTGTTGCGTATTACATGCCTTAAAGGAATTTGCAACATTTCTTTCCATGTATTTTATTATCCATTAAAAGAAGTTCACATAACCTTTGAATCTCATGTTATTCACCCTACAGACAGAAAATTCACCTCATAGGAAATTATTGGTATGACTTTCTGTGGATATAAGTCTCTTGTCTTCAAGCACAAAGGTGTTACATAGGATCAGCAGAGCTATATAGCATCTCAGGAGGTGAAGTAATTGTAAAACAATGAATACACTGGGGAAGCTAAGAGACATACAGGGCTGTGCCTAAAATTTTACAAGGATGCAATTATATCAGTCAGAAACACCCTCTTAGGCAGTCTAATGGCTAAAAAACCATTCAACAAAGTGTGCATCTTTGTAAAAATATTAGGTATGGGAGATGAATTTCAATGCAGAATGACAGCTTTTTTCCTGTAATCTATTGTTCAAGCAGATTAAATTTCTGCTCTTGATAATCCTCAGTCACACTTATCAGAATGATCTCTCATTCTATACTGGGCTAGGACTGTGGTTTAATGTAGCAGGGTATTGGTTCAAGTGCTGATACAGAAAGAAAACCGGATACTGATTTAATACACCAAAAAGCCAACATGCTAGCTGGAGAGGCATCTGAGAAGAAGGATGCTGGCATATGGCACTAGGAAGAGGGTAGGCAAGTTTCACTAGAAGGAGGATATTGCTATTTTAACAGATCATTTCTTCATTTAATTTGTCTTCCTACCCCTCAATATTTTATTGCTTTAGCTGAAGTGCAATGTAATTGTTTTTGTGGGGGCCTATATATTCTGGTTTATGCCTGTATGACAAAAAACCTCTTACTGCCCCCACTCTTGTTGTCTGTATCAGTGCATTTAGAAGATAGAAAAACACAAGGGAAATGCAAGTTTTACAGCAAGAGTGGGTTTTTTTGTTTTTTTTACCAGCTTCTATTCCATAATTGGTCAAGACGCACAGAGCTGATAACCATTTTGGAGGCTACAGTAGAAAGCTAGTGCTCTTTAAGCTGAGGAAATTATTTTAGGGGTAGAATTCATAGCATTACACAAAGGACTGCATGCTTTGATGTAATGGACTGTTTTTTTTATCCTGATACACAGTATTTTAAACAATAAGCTACTTCTATTTGCCCTCAAAAGTTTTGGAGTGGATGGTAATAAAACCTAAAAATTGGATGTTAAAGCTAAACTTAATTCACCATGATAAGAAAATCTTGAATAACTTATAAAGACATGAAGTGTTCTCAATGAATAAACAACTGCCATTTGGTAAGTGTGCTGTGAGCATTCAGTGTGAATTAACACCTCTTGCATAATAATCATGCTGAAAAGAAGAACTACATCAAGTGAGGAACACAGTTGACTAGAAGAGACAGGGTGAAGTTACTCCAATATACAGGATGAAACGTATTAGAACAATAGCAAATATTTCAAGCACATGATTATATTTTACATGACTAAATATTTCCAAGGCTTGATCCATAAAACTGTCAGGATAAATTTGTGTCTAATACTAAGAGATACCGTGTTACTTTTAGATCATTATAGTAGAGCACACATGTAAGGGGCAAATCATGCAGTCAGTATTACAATCTTTCAGTTAGCGATTAACACAAAATACTGCATTTTCACTTCTCACTATCATCTTTCATGCATAACTACAAAAAACTGTAACTTACCTCTTAGCAAAAACCATCAGAAAGCATGTTTCCAAAACAAATACTTAAGAAACATTCATCACACAAGAAATTACAGTGTAAGATATACATGTTTTATGGACATTAGCCCATTTCCCCAAATTTTAGAGGATGAAAAATGAATATGCCAATGGAATCAGATCATCTCCATCAAGTCCTCTTTATTCTGTAATTCCTCTTAATGGCCTGCAGATTTTTGAAAAGCTCTCATTTCCTCAATATATTTTCCCCTATCTTATCTTTCAAGATGCTACATTATATAAAATGTTCATTATGAATATATTAGTGTAGCAATACACAGTAATGATCCAAAAACCTGTGTACAAACACTATTTGATGTTCTCCACAGGTTTCTTCTGGATGAGGAGGGCAGACGTGGACTCATTCCTGAGCTGATTGGTGCTTCTACTCTATGGTAATAGTGGATGCTACACTACTGTAATAGTGCATTGCTACAAATCTCTCTTTCTGGCCACTGTAGGTGCTACATGACTGGTGGAAGAAAAATATTATGGTTGAATTTTGCCTTGTGTATCTGAAACCAAACTACTCATCATTAGTAAAATGCCAGCACCCATCTTATTATGATCACAGCTATTTTCCTTTATAAGAGAAGTCTGGAATCTCTGACCTCATTATGTGGTAACTCTTGGCAACTCATGACTTTTTAATATTAACTATGTTTTTGTCTAGGATTACTTCTTCTGCAATCCTAGATATGGCCAGTCAGCTCAGTGAGAGACTGAATTTGTAATCAATCCCAGGTGTTCAACTGGATAGTGTATAATATGAACCTAATTCTTTCTTTCTTAATTTTTTTCCTTCATCAATAGGTCAAAAAGAAAGGGAAAAAAGAGCACATATACAAAAGAGGTGAAATCCTGGGTTTCTGGAATTTACAGAAGAATATTGCCAGCGAATGCAACAGAGCCAGGATTTCATCCATGACCTGTCTCTGAAACCTGGTGAAATTTAGGTTCAGGTCTGGATCAGGTTAATTTCTGCTCTGCATTATTTGTAATCCCCTGTTTACTGTCCTTGACCAACACACAGCAGCTAGCAGACTCACAGATGGAAAGGGTCAGGGGTTGGCATCAGGGTATACTTGTTAAAGGACCCTTGATAATTTTCTTTTTTGATTGGTAGAATGCAGGTTTGTTGACTACATGGCATAGTTTATCTCTTTTATCATGGTTATATTAAATTAATAAATATTCTATATGTGTAAATATATTTTCTATCTTCTATGTTGTACATGATTTTTTTCTATCTTTTCTTATTAGTCAGAGAGCAGGAGCCAAAGTGCCTCCTTTTCATTTATGTCCTGTTTGTATGCAGGCACCATGTTGGCAATATCTCTCTAAGGAAAGGGTTTGCTGTTTAAGCGTTACAGCAAAACTCAAAGTACTATAGGCTAATTTTTTAGAGGCAAGGCCCTAAAAGAGCTCAGTAGGTGAGTTATTATTTCATTATGAATTATACATGTTACAGTAAAGCCTGGAGGCTCTACTGAGAAAAGTAACCAATCACGTTTGTGTCAGCCACTGCATTAGCATACAGGAAAAGAATCAGGACAGGAATCAAATTGGCTAATTAAGCACATAAATAGGACTTAGGCAAAGTTTAGGCATCTAAGTTCCAAAAAGTAATTCAAATTGGCCCTGTGATAGTAGCCACAAAACTCACTAAGCACTGAATTCATTAGATGCCTCTATTTTGGACTGAATGGGTGCATCCACATGAGCAGGGGCATGCATTTGCAGCAGCATAAACAGTAGCAGCACAAATTTGTGGTATTACTTTATGCTGCAGTGCTTGCCCTTGCTCATGTGGTTTGCAGCAGGACACGTTATCCTGATGCTCCACATGTTTGTTGGGGCATAGGGTGTCTCAGCATGGGCCTAGTCAGCAGGCAGCCCCCTTGTTAAGGCACCTGCAAAGCCCCCACTCTGTGTTTGGCTGGAGTGCAGTGTGCCTCATTGTGGGAACTCCACGTGTCTCAGTGCAGAGTCTCCACAGTGAAGTCCCCATACTGAGGCACGCAGAGACAGGGACTTGATGTCCTGTCTCAAGGCCTTCCTGTCTCAAGGCCACTTTTTTTTCAGAGGTTTTATTTGCTACCAGGAAATGCTGGTAGCAAATTCTGCCCTAGCGCTGCTAGTTAGCAGTATCCCACATGGTTTAACGTGCAACATGTGTGGTTTCTGGTACTGTAAAGAAGTTTGTAGCACCACAGACTGCACGTGCCTGCACAGCTGGGTTGGGCCAATGTTCCTCGGCATCTATCATAGAGCTTAGATACAATTCATATGGAGGGCTTAAGTGCATCATAGCACCTAACTCATGCCTAACGTCAATTACAATTCAAAGTTTTCCTAAAGTCTGGCTCAGTACAAAGGCCTTGGTCATTACATGAAAGAAAAGCACTGAGCCAAATGTTGTTCAACAATTACTTTTATAACAGTGATAAAATATTTTTATCATTTAATCCTACATTATATTAATAGCACTGAATTCAGGTAAAAACCAACTGGCAGTGCTCACCTTTTGCTCAATGTACTAGTGGTCAAAGCACTCACCCAGGGAGTGGGAAACCTGGATTATAGGCCCTCCTCCATCTCAGGCTATTCGAAGCAAGATTCCTTAGTGCCAAGGAGAGTGCCCTAACTACCAAATTAGAAGTTGGGACTCTCCATCTCTCCTGTTGAGGGTGAACAGGCAAACAGGCAAGAGTACTGGGGTCAGAAGGAGAACTAGCAAGAGACACCTTCTATTGCTACTGGGTGCTTCAAATGAAAGAAAAATTCTGGCGTCTAGTTTCTGCTGCCAGGTTTATTTTTGTTTTTTAACAAATAATCATATAATGACAAATGCATAAAACAGTGCTGGGATCAATCAAGAATGGGCCTGTTTCTGCAGCCCTTTTTACAACACTCTCCTGGAAAGTGCAGACCCGAGTTATTTCATTTTTTTTAACCAATGGTTATTTAATGTAAAATGGAATTTAGGGATGAATCTATTTTATAACTTGGTAGTTAGGACACTCTCCTAGAAAGTGGGAGATGTAGGGTTCAAATCATGTCAAGATAAGACAGGCACAGAACACAGGTATCCTACTCCTTGGGTGAATGGACAGTCAATATTGAACACATAGAACACCACAATATTGAATGAAGGTAGAAACCTGAACACAACTATCTCCAGAAACCCATTAACAGCTGTCCTTCAACAGGAGACTAGGTCACGCGTATCATAAGTGAGTAAAGATATTTAACAGACAGTGGGCACATCTACATGAGATGCTAAATGTACAGTAGGCTAATTCTACTGCACATTAGTGCATCACAGCAAAAGCCATGCTAATGTGCAGTAGAATTAGTCTACTGTGCATTAGTGGCACTAAAAAGGTATGCACTGGTGCTACTGTGCAGTAGTGCCAGTTACTGCATATTTAATTAGTACCTGTTAGGTAGTACCTGTAAGGTACTAAACTTAATGTGGAGTCATAATGACATGTTAATGCACATGCAGATGTGCCCAGACTTAAGCAGGCATTTGTGCCACAGAGATACACCCCTCCATTTCTCATTTCTTTTTGGCTATGTCCAGATATCACTTTAGTTTGGAGGTGCCTTCCCCATCCTAATCTCTGTGTACACAGCTTAGGTACCTAAACTTGACTGCTCTTAAATTCCTTCAAAGTCTGTTCAATGACTGTGTAAAGATCCAAGGTGCCTAAACTAGTCAGACTGAACTGTACCCCGGACCACTTGGAAGTTGCAATGCCTAAGTGTAAGTGCCTATAGAAACACTTTGAATTATGTCCACAGTCACCATCCTGAAAAGCTTGCAGTCTAAGACCATAGTCATGGAAAGCTTATCCATATACTTAACTTTATGCTTTCTGAGCAGTTCAAGTTAAGTACCATATTTAAGTGATTCTAAGATGACCTCCCTTCCATTTAACATTGGGTTAGTCCCGTGTCTTAAAATCAAGTAGGAAGGCAGTGGCAAGGACAGACAGCTGCTGTGGCTTGGGCACCAGTCCCTGCCTGGGGCTGGGGTTGTAGCCACAGCTTCAGCTGCTACAGAAGAGAGTAGAGACTTAGGGGGGCGGGGGGCAAGGCTGTGGGGAGGCAGGCAGGGGGCAGAGGTGGCAAGGAGGTAGACACAAGCACCTGCTCCCCCACTACCAGCAGCATTCATATGGGGTGGGGGAGATTAAAGATGACCCTCCAAAACAAATTTATAAATTTTCCATGTAAAGAATCTAATTACTAGAGGGCTGTCTTAAATTCAGGGTCGTATTAGATCTGAGTAAATATACTCAGTGTATAAAAATGCACATATGCAAGGTTTTACAAGAATTGGGGCTAATTTTAAAACAGGATCAACACACTACAGATTTGACAGAAATCCCACTGAGAAGAACAGCTGTCTTTCCATTGATTTCAATCAGCTTAGGCTCAAGCTCTTTGGGAATGAAGGAAAGAACGAGAAAAAAGCTGTCATTGACAGGAAGTCTGGGTGATATGCCTTGGCTATATGCACAGTACTAAGTGCCTGATAGCCTAAACTTTTAAACTTCCATAATTGTTTGAAAAAATTAAATATTAAGGGCCTCAATCATTTGCTGTGCCCTAAATGTACTATTGGGCCATGGGGAGGCATTGCTGTGAGATTATATCCATGTGCAAAGTTACCTGTGTGCACTAAGGTCCATTTTAAGGCATGATCAGAGCTAATCTGTGATCCCAACAATCACACACCTTACCAAGCACATATGCACAGCAGGATGTTTGATTTTGGGATCAGGCATTAGATTCCAGTCATGCCTTTCTTGCCAGATCCTGATCCCAGCCCCTGAATCAGAAAATTAAAGCCTGGGTGCCCACAATAAGCTGACTATTAGTTGGGGATGGGGACCAAACTGGGATCTAGAACCAGGCATAGTCCAGTCCCCAGCTCTGGCAACAATCAGCTGATTATCAAGACCCCAGCTCAGGGGCACAAGTAGTTTTCACAAATCCCAGTGTACCAGGACCCTAGGATTGGGCTGCTGGAGCTCAATCCCAGGATTCCCATGCATGGGAGATGAGTAAAAACCCTGTTTGCTGACCAGCAGGGGAGCATACATGGTTTTTACAGGTCCTGGGGTTCAGAGAGTAGTTCTTTTTTTAGCCCAACCAGGTAGAGGACAGCTGTGGACTGTTCCACTCTGGATCCTGATACTCAGCTGAGTGGGCCAGCCCGAACTGGCTACATGTTTAACTTAAGGCATGATACAAAATAGCCACAAAGTTGTCACACATTATATGTGAAATAACTTTGTGGCTCAGTTATTCAAGGCACAATTAACCTTTTAATCATATCTTAAATGTGACATGTGTCAGAGCCCTTAGGATTGGAGCTGTAACGTTTTAACTTTTACAGAGTTGTGCATATTTAGGAAATACTGCAACCATAATTAAAAAGTCAACTCTTGCCTCCAGTACCCATGGCACAATATCCAAGCTATCACCTCTAATGTCTACTACAA
This sequence comes from Crocodylus porosus, assembly GCF_001723895.1. NCBI lineage: Eukaryota > Metazoa > Chordata > Crocodylia > Crocodylidae > Crocodylus > Crocodylus porosus. Next base: position 104,526,989 of record NW_017728918.1, on the reverse strand, counting down.
GTAGAATATTGATACTGGGTCAAATGTTGGTCAACAATGACTTTTATAACAGCATTTAAATATTTTTTCTCATTTAATGCTATGGGGGTGCACAGATAGGATAACTGATTATAAATTAAAATTCATAACTGTGCAAATTAAGAAAATTGGGGGTAAATTGTTCATGTTTGAAATTAAACAATTTGTCCCAGGATCATTAAAAATAAGCTCTCACCTGCTACTAATTTTCTTATTGCCTAAGAAGGCTATTGTTTTTTTGAACAAAGAAGGGAAAATGAGTTATAATAAATGGATTCCATGAGAACACAAGCTGCAATGGGTATGTATATTAATCAGCTAGGTATTCATCCCCCTCGAGCCTTCTCTGAACAGGTTCAGGTCCCGTAGCCTCTCCTCGTAGGGCCTGCCCTGCTGCCCCCTGATCATGTGAGTGGCCCTCCTCTGGACCCTCTCCATGTTGTCCACATCCCTCCTGAAGTCATTTAGTTCACAAGTTATTTCCCTAGGTCATTCAGACTACTGTGTTTTTCAAAGGATATCTATTTTTGGCCATGTTTTTACTGCTCTGTCCTAACTGCACATCAGAGTAAACCTAACGTTATTCTGATGAGGTTACTGGGGAAGCTGATTGTGGAATGGCTATCCATCTGTAGTTATTGTTCTATTCTAATGAAAGTGTAACTAACTTGTTTAAAGCAACCTGTCACTATGTACAATGTAACTATCATGAAACAACATTGAAAAAGGTTATCTCCTAAACAGTAGCAAAAATGTCATATTTTTTTTAAAAAGTAGTGACAACTGTTAGGTATGACAAACTAGTATTGTACAAGTTAGATTATATTTTGAATTCAATTATTTACAAGCAAGTGCACACTTCTCTTTGGTATTTTTCTACCTTTCCTCTGCAAGTTTTTTACCATTAAGCTATTTAGTATAAAGAGACATTAACATATAAATGTTACATTTGAATAATAATGCATTGTAATAGGTTGGCTAAAAAGTCACCTTTAATACAATTTCAGTATATATTCCTTAACTTTTATGTCCTGTTTTTAAATATAATGTTGCCCTTTAAAGAACATTTCCAAAGAATTCATTAGGAGAAATTATTTGGTGTTGAACACAACCATCCAAAATCTATATTCATTTCTGATCATATTAAATATGGTCTACCAAAATGTTAATAGCTTGAGCAGACAGTTCTGTTAAATGTATAATACATACAAATATATCTACTACCTACATGCATGTATTTGTGTATATTTGCCTTAAAGTTAGTGCCACTTTTAACTACTTGTAACATAAGCAGTCAGATCCTCAGTTGCAAAGCTCAACTTTGCACCACCAAGGGCTCTGGCTGGGGGAGAAAAAGTGTCAGGGCTTCTCTAAGTGACATCCACTGCCAGTAGCTCTTGATGGGACCTTTGACAGCTAATGATCATCAGAGTACATCATAACTTCACCAATGGTCTTTTTCTCTGACACACTCTATATCACATCCTCTATAATCTATAAGGAGGAGAAAGTGCATACAAGCACCTATACTGGCTCCATGCATTTGGGCACATCATAAACCTACTGTTCAAACAGAACCAACTGGGGAAATGGGGAGTTGGGCAGTGGTCTGCCACATTTAAGATAAAGGAAAATGTTGGCTCAAGAACAAATGAATATAACCTGGCCATAAGTAAATCTAAGTTGGAAGCTGGAGAAAAGATTTTAGCCATCATGGCAGAAAAACTGTACAAGAGCTTCCCAATAAGAGAAGCAGTGGCAAAAAAAGGCAAAACAAAATGAAGCAAAACTAACTCACTTTAAGAGAGAGCTTGAAGAGATTATGTGGGGTAAAGGGAGTTATGGAAGGGATTACGTGGTGTGCTTGTCTGAATAGCATAGGACTAGGCTTGATAATATAAAAAGACCCTCTCAGTCCTATCTTCCAATACTAAAATATGTAAGTGTAACTCTGGTTCTCAGGTGGGAACAGGAAAATGAAACTTGTGTGGGTACAAATAAAAAACAACTCTGAAGTTTAAATTGATGATCTAATCATTTAAAATAGTTCTAGTTTTTGCTCACAAATTTTTCCCACCTAAATACAACAAGGACAGGCACCTAAGGCTAGGTACAGACATCTGAAAAGCCTGAGGAGGAACAGATCCAAGTTATGTAGTTTACTCTAAGCACCCTAGGTTAGATCGAGAACAAACAGAACACACATTGGCCCTTTGGTGGGGCGGGTACACAGGTGGCCTGAACTGGCCAAGGCCAGCAGGTTGAGGGCACTCCTACATGTCTCCCAGCATGCCTCTAGGCTGCCAGAAACTGCTGAGAACAGCCCAATGCCAAGGCCACCCATGATGACTGGCTGACAGGCACAAGCAATCATACCCCCAACCCCCTGCCACATCATCTGTTAGCCACAGGCATCTCTCAGCTGCAGGCAGCTAGTGGAGGGAGGCATGTTTGCCTTGCAGCACTTAGACTCTGGTCCCCTGGGGCTACCCTCACTCATGCAGGCATGGGGGTCTCTGGATTTTGTCCAGGGTGGGGACACAAGGGTCCACCCCAAGCAAGACAGAGGTGGGGGTGGGAGCGTGAATCGTGAGCTATGGGAGGGAAAGGCAGTTCCAGCAGCATACTCTGCATCAGTAGGGCACAGGGTGTCCCTTCCCCTTTCCCAATTCCATCTGAGCCTTGGGCCCATGCATTGCAGTGGCTCCAAGAAGGGCCACCCACCACACACCCAGAGCCAGTGCAAAGTTCCCAGCTGAAGCCCCTTCCCCTGTGGCTACAGGGCTCAGATTCCTGGGAAGGGCAGGGGGACAACCATACCCTTGTAGCTGAAATGCCTGGTGGTGGGAGATCAGACGGGGAAGGCAGGGGGTCCCAGTTCAACAACGTGCTGGGCTGAGCTGGCAGTCACCCCTCCTCTGCTCCTTCAGAGAGTGGTGCTACAGACAGCATGGAAAAGAAGAGTTGGGGGCGGGGGGAATTGACAGAAACAAAGGTGGATCTGCAGCTATGCACTGCCAGGTGAGTCTTAGGGGGCAGAGCCAGGTTCAGTGCCAGGGACTGGCAAAAGAACCCAGGAAAGGCTGTGGCACATGCATACTCACACATGCTCCCCAGATCTCTCTGGCACCCACCACACATTTCAGGGAGCGGGAACCCCTTAGATGTGATGTGGTGTGTCTGGGAGCAGGGCAGGAAGGGTCATGCTGTTTCCCAGAGCCTGTGGCTGGTGAGGAGTGGTGCTCACCTGGGCCCAGCTGGGGTTTTGTTCTTTGTTCCATAGGTTTGCTTTGTTTCCAGGCACCATCACAGGGGAGGGAAGCTGGCAAGAATGCTGAGGAGATCAGGCTAGAAATGGACTTGCCTGAGCTGAGCCAGCCCAGCTGGCAGCAGCTGGTGCTTGAGCAGTAGGCAGGGCTGGGTAGAGGCTCACCTGGCTCCCTAGGCTGCAGCTGCTGTTCCTGCACTGGAATCACCCATGGCTGCCCCCACTCACCCTCCCCAGAGACAGGAGCCCCTCTGCTGCAGGGGCGTGCACAGGTCCCGGAGCTCTGATGGAACCAGGATAGGGGAGGGACACTCTGTGCCCCGCTGACCTGAGCTGGGAATTCAGGGTGCATCACAGGCACTGCCTCAGCCCCTGGCAGGTTGCAAGTCCGAGTACCCATCTCCCTCACCTCTTTCCTGCCTAGAGCTGACAGCTGGCCAGAGGCAGAAGGCAGGGTGTGCACAGAGGCTTTGCTGACATAACTCTGTGACAACCCAAGGGCAGGACCAGCTGGGCATTCAGCAAGAGCAGCCAAGTTCTAGTGCACCTCCCTGCAGCGGGGTGGGGGGAGCAAGATGGAGCTCACAAGGGAGCCTAAGGGTGTGTGTAGACCAAATGGGGGGGCCTAAATTGAACCAGTGGGTTTTAAAAAGCACTGCTTCAATTTAGGGCTGATTAATCCCCTGTGTCGTGCATATACCCCACTGACTTAGGTGCCTCTCAGGTGGGGAGGATGAGCTGCTGGTGGGTGGAATGGTCCCTGAGCTGCAGGAAGGGCCGGTTTTTCCCTCCACGGCAGAGGTGCTCCTCCTCAGGTAGCACCCGGCTGCAGGCATCCAGCTTGGTTGGTCCCGGGGGGCACTGCAGCCATGGGGGGAAGCACCAGGCCCTCACACAGCTCAGGCAGGCAGGCAGGAAGGCTCTGGGGGAGTGGGGGAAGATCAGGCTTGCTACTTTTCTTGGGCTTCCTCCAGAGCCATGGAGCTGCATGGAGCTCAGTGCTTCGCTCCGTGGCCTTGAAGGAGTTTTAGTTTGCTGTGCCCCAAGTCATTTAAGGCACACTATGCTGCTGAATTTCCTATGGTGGCTGGAAATAATGTGCAATAGGCTTCCGAGGCGTGCAAACACTGACACCATTCAAGTGGTGCAAAAGCATTTAGCCTACTTCAAAGTGCCATGCACACACACCTCTTGTTTCGTCTACACATGGTCATAGATGCCAGCAGATAGTGACCTAACTTGATTCTATAGGGGATCTGGTACAGGAGTTCCATGCACTGCCATTTTAGTTCGGTCTATGTGTCCCAAACATCTGTACAGGTATGGGTTTGGTTCAATTTCCGAGCATCTAGTCTGGATTATGTGTAAGATCTGTACCTAGTCTTAGATATGCTTTTAAGAATTAACTATAACATTTGGTTATTCACGTTTGAAAAAGAAGTCCTTCTATTGGTGAACTTGCAACTTTGCATATACAAGAATCTGCATATCTAATTTTTAAGCACTATTACTTCTGTGTGCAAATACTATGATTTACAAAAGCCACAAACCCATTCACACATGAAAGCTCCATGCTAATGTTTCTGTATAAGTATTAGAAATAGAAAAGATAAGTGATTTACATGACACAAATACAGCCTGGATTGAGGCCACATTAAAGAATTTCCTTCCATAAGACTATTAGATAACAGAAATGTCAATAGACGCATGTTTCTGAGCCTTACTATTTTGGTATCATTATGTACTGAATATTAGAAATTATTATTGACTTTAATGTGAGTGATAGGTGCTCAGTACATTTGAAAATCAGGCCACTTTCATTTAGGGCACTTTCACCTAGCTGCAGTTTTAGATGCTTTATTTTAGGTACCAAGATGAAAATCCTTGTAAGCCATATTTTCTATCTAAGTGCACCTAGGTCTTGATTGTTCACTGCAAGACACATTATATAGTCATTTAAACCAGCACTAGGAATGTAAAGTAGATGGAAAACTACTATTTTGTCTTGTTAGTCATTGACATCCATTTTGTTATAGTGTAAATAAGGGTAAGGCTCATGGGCCAAATCATTTGGCCTACAGCCTCCCCACAGGTCCAGAAATTTGGTGGCAGGGGAGTAGTGGCAGTGTTAATGGCCTCAGCTCATGACAATTAACGCTGCTGCCACTCACTCATTCTGACATCATTCATCCTGCCTCCATTAGTAGGGAGCTTGTATGTGTGAATAGGATTTTGGCTTTTGTAAATCATACTATTTACACACAGAAGTGATAGTGCTTATCACTTGGGTAGCAGAACAGGCCCATGGACTGGACCCATACCATTCATCTGGCCCAAAAATGAGATTAGTTGGGCACCGCTTGTATACAGACCAACAGAGAATCAGGCCCTAAAGCTATATGTAACAGAACTACTATATTAGCTTTTCCTTTGTGCCTTTATAGTATACTATAAAATAGTTACTGAATATTAATAATGGTAATACTTTTCATTTATATAACATCCACGTTCAGCATCTGGGAGCATCACGTGCAAACATTCACGGCCCTTGGGAGCAGAGTGGGCAGACTGATGTAACTTGGGTGGAAGCAGGTGTGACATGGAGAGGACTGGCAAGCCCAGGGAGTATGGTTGGCAGGTCCATGGAGGAAGTCAGGGGACTAAAATAGCATGGTCAGGGTTGGGAGGATGGAAACAGCATACCCCCAGGGCTGAGGTGATCAGCTGGCTTTCCCAGCCCCAGGACTGTGCTGCGAACATGTGCAGGCATTCATCATGAGATCAGGTTAACTCTGATCTTTCTCAGTCTAAGTTAGTGCACTTCCTGTAATACACTAACTTAAAATGGGTGCACCAGTTTCTGACTAAATTAAACCTTCTGATTGGGCACTGCCTGCATGACTAGGCATTTATATCAACTAAACTCTGATTATGTTGATCTAAATTAAGAACGTAAGAACTGCCATTTACTGGGTCAGACCAGAGGTCCATCTTACCCAGTATCCTGTGTCACACAGTGGCAAGGAGTGGATACTGAAAGGGAGAGTGAACAAGATTTGACCAGGGCTGTTTCTACTGCTCCTCTCTCACTTGCAGCCTCCAGCATTTAAAGTCTAGGAAGATCTGATTCAGAGGCAGTACCCTTACTCCCATCCTCAAAGAATCTGGCCAATCCCTTTCTGCATCTGGCTAAACTGTCAGCATCTGGTGGCAATGACTTATACACTTTAAATACACACTGTATGAAAAACAACTTCCTTCTGTTAGTTTTAAACTTACTACCTTCTACTAGTCTCATTTTGTGAACCCTGGTTCTTGTATTGTGAGAGATAGTAAATAATTAATCCCTATTTACTTTTTCAGTGTTGTTTAGTATTTTGTAAACCCTTATCATGTCCCCTCTCAAGCATCTCTTCTAAACTGAATAGGCCTAGCCTCTTTAGTCTTTCCTCATATACCACTAGTCTCTCCTTCTATACCACTAATCATCCTTGTTGCTCTTTTCTGTACCTTTTCTAATTCTTCTATATCCCCTCTGAGGTGTGGGTACAGAACTAAGCACAGTATTTAAGGTGTGGACACTTTATAGATCTTTTATATGGATTTATAAAGGGGCCTAATGATAGTTTCTATTTGTTTACAATTTTCTTCTTAATAATCCCTAACATTTTGTTTGCCTTCTTGACAGCTGCTGAGCACTAAGCTGATGTTTTTAGTGTTAATACCTAAATCACTGAGACTTAAACTCAGTAAGGTCTAACAAGTACTATTAGGATTTTACCCAATGTGAAAAATACATGTTATTTGTACGGTGCCTCTCTGCCTTGATGTTATATGTGATTCACTTAGAAAAAGAAAAATAACAACATGAAAAATCTCCAATTAAAATCTTACAACAAAATTAAGATCAGATAAAACATTAAAACTAGTTCATTCTGCCCTGCCAATCTATCCAAACATGCACAGGATAAAAATATATAATATACCAAGGGCTTATTGGATCCCTATCTGTATTCTATTTTAAAAGGAACAATAATGTAAAAGCCTGGAGGGAAAGAAAGATCACAATTAAATTAGTTCCTACTCAGTTTTTTGGAATAAATTGCCTTATTTCAGTTCAGGATTGACTAAGTGTCCAAAAATATGTTTTGCAACCTTATTTTTTTGTGTGCTTTTGATAAGGCATAAGAGTACAATATCACAGGAAATGAGATTGTGGGCTCAGAACAAACACAATATCCAATTTCACGGAAACCAAATTCCAAACAATAATAAAAGAGAAGACAATCTGAACATATAAAAACTGAAGGCAAGGGCAAAGGTACCAGTACTGTAAAATTTAACTCAGTGTTTTAAGGCTGTATTGGCTATTAGTTTTATGTTTTAAACAAAAGACTTTTTTTGTTTGTGAACATATACTGTCATTCCTTCTATCTTCTGGCTTTCAAAAGGAGGTTGTGAACTAGCATGACCAAATAAGCCTTGTTGAAAACTTTTCAGAGTTTGTGTGTGACTCATGGAACAAAACAGTGGAACCACTGATTAAAAATTTAGGAGGATACTAAAAAATTCAATAAACTCAAATCTTTAATCTGTCAAAGTAGCAATGCCAACCTTTGGCAAAACTGCAAACTTTAACAAAAAGAAGTCCTTCAGAGCTTTCTTGTAAACTGTGTATTAAATTTTGCTGAGGATTTTCCCAGCAGCTCAAGGCTTTTGAGAACAGGAAGCCAGATTGCCAGGGAAAATCAGAATACTGATGGGTATTTTCAGGGTAGAGGGGGTTAAAAAAGAATACCAAACCAACTATAGGTACAACTGGTACAACAAGATTCACTTTATGGCATGCAACTAGAACCACCACCAAACCCCCAAAGTAATGTTAGTGTACATACAAACACACTTCATGCCTTCACGCACATGCCGATTCTTGCAGCCTGAACAGGTCCACCCTGTGAATCCAGGTTTGCAAGTGCACTGTCCGGTGACTGGATCACAGGGGATAGGCAGTGAACCGTATGGATCACACTCACATTCTTGGCAGGATCCTCCAGGAGTTTTGGGATCACCAGTATACCCAGAAGAACATCTAGACATTAAGCATATGAACCCAGAGTTGGTCTATTGAGATGCATATTGTGTTATAATTCCCTCTAATCGGCTAGCCTGTGATCAATTTGAATCTTCCCAAAACACGTCATTTTTTAATATCTAGGTGCTCTGTGACTAAAAACACAAACATAGGGGAGAAATTTGGCAACCAAATTGACAAAATAATTATAGGCACCATACTGTAATTAATATGCAGGTGTGGCTCAGGACTGCAGGAATGAGCAAAAGTGAAGCCAGTGTCCTATAACTTTTTAAAATAAGTTTTAAAACCTCACTACAGAATGACTTGAAAGTTCTCCCATTATCTGCCTCTTATATCAAGACCATAACATTCTTAATAGTTAAAAATGACATTTATATTAATAAGCACCTGTTACCTGGGCTCAACTTATTCATATTGTATATGCAGCTACATGTCATTATACATGGGAAAACTACATTCTCTTTAGTTTATTAAAGTTTAACTGTAAATGTCTTCCTTGTAGTCAATATACAGAAGGATAAAATAATAGTCAACTTGAGAATCTGAAAATAATGCTAGACATTGAGGCAAACTATACTGACAATATATAATTTTACATAATATAACTATTTCATTTGAACTTGAGGGTACAATGAAATGAAAGAAGAATTTTAAAAATATTTAAAAGACTATTCTGTAATGCTAATGAGTTTATCTCTTGTAAATTTCAAATGGAAATTTGTAAATACTTGTTACATCCAGATTCTGAGCCATAAACAGAAGAGGAAATACTTTGTCAAAAGAAGCATATTTAGAGATTAACACATTTTCATTTAGATTCTTTTTTTTTCCCCTCACACACGGCCTCCTTTTTCATTAGCTCTCCCTTGCCAGGCCACTCACTCAGTCTTACCTTTCACAATATTGGCCTTCATAGCCACGTGGACAAGCAGTGCACCGATAATCATTATGTCCTTCAACAACACAAGAGGGGCTGAAACTAAAATAGAAAAAGAAACATAATATTAATATATAGACATCTCACTTTAGTTTGCCTATAGAAGAGCCACTAACAAATGCTGCATACACACATTCAAATGATTTGAGAGAATTCTTCTGGGTGTGATTTCCTGGTGAAAAAAACTTACCTGGAGATCCCCAAACAGATACTCAAATGCTAGTCATGGGTGACTGATGCCTCTTGAGTCAGGGGGGGCACTGATTGTGCCAACCGGGGAGGGGTTGGCACAATCAGTATATTTTCCTGCTCTCCATGTTTACCTATTTTTAGGTCCTCTGTCCCACATTTTGTACTGTAGTACCTCTGACACCTAATAGATAGATTCAAACCTGCCCAAGTGTTTGCTATTATTATTTATTTCTACTGCCTTGGCCCAGAACCATACTGTGCCAGGCCCCATACAAATAGATCACAGACATATAGTTCTTGCCCCTAAACAATTTATAAAGGATAAGTGGATAGAGAAAGTCAGGCAAGTACAAGGAAATTGTGAAAATACAGTTCAGCCTGCTAGAAAGAAGTTTCAATATATCAGAAACACATTTTATTTTAGTTATTTTTTGTAGGCATCATGGAAAGGAAGAACTTTAAGGAAGGCTTGAAAGGAGGTATTTCTTGGAGGTTCCTGGGCAGCTGCTGCCAAGCCTGAGAGGCAATGTGATAGAAATCATGAAGGAGCTTGTTTAAAAATTTAACAAGGAGAATATGGAGAATGGCATCATTTGTCCACTAGAGAAGGGTGTCAACTTTTTTATAGTGAATGAGAGAAGTTATATTAGGTAGCAATAGTTTTGAAAGCATAGTGAAGAATAACATGGTCAAAGCAGTGAGCTAGGAAAATTATATTTGTATACTGATATGCCTGGATATGATCAAAGCATTTGATGAGACCAAAGAAAAGGATATCATGATAACTGAAACTCAAGGTGATAAAACCCTGGATAAGAGTTTTAGCTAAGGATAGGAAAGGCCACATTAGAGATGTTGAGTTTAAACTTTGCTGATTCTTTCTGAATAGCCTAGCTATGAACTGAAGATAATACCCTGGTTACAGACTGGAAGAGCAGGCAGGACAGTGCCCTTGGCTACAGTAACTGAGAAAGGGGTTAATGATCAGAGTGTGAAAGGGAAAGATTGATAGTTTTGTTTTAGTTATGTTCACCTTAAGCTGAAAGACTGACACAAATAAATGCCAGAGGAGGCCGAGATATTAGTGCAGATGCAGGGGAGATGGGTCTGTTATAGAGAAGTAGGCCTGTGAGTCAAATGCATGGAGAGAGTAGTGGGAAAAGGCAAGAGCACTATCAACAGAACCTGTAGAACTACCAAAAAGTTTTCTTAAAGGTGGATGAGAAAATGATAGAGGAGAAGAACAAGAGGACCAAGTTTCAGAAACCAAGTGAAGACAAGATATCAGAAGAGAATCATGTTCAGTGGTGTCAGAGGCGGGTGACAGGCTCAGAGAAAAAGGAAACAGAATACAGTTCTGCACTTGGCTAGAAAGAAATCAAACACTGGCCAGAGCATGTATGAAAATCTCACCTTCTTGGTCTGGCCTTCAAAGAAGTAAATAGCCTGAGTACTAGACTAACTAAAATATTTTCTTTTTAGCTGTCACTGAATGTTTTGCACACAGAAGATAAGTTCTGTTCCTGCAGCCAGTAACTATGGCATAATTGAAAAATGAGTATTATAGCAAGCTGTTGGAATCCTTGTAATTTGGGTTCCTGTACTCACATTAATAAATAAATAAATAAAGGAAAAATGTAGCTAAGTATCAAAATGGTGCAATGCTACAAAAATCATTCATTCAACATTTTGTGCAAGGATTTCACAAAGGGATTGCCAAACCAGATTACTGCTGAAAAAGCACTGAGGTGGCTTTAGTTGGGGCGAGTACTCTCCCTTGGTACAGTGCCGTCAGCATCCTACTCTAACTCGCTTATAATGCATTAAATCAATAGTGCTTGAATGAGTAATAAAATTACACCTGTGCAAAAAATGTAAACAAATTGATCTACTCACAAACTCATTATCCAACACATTTTTGAGTCTGTAAAAATGGATCCACAAACCCATAAGCAACACATTCTCATCACATTTGAAGCTGAATGCTGAGTACACAGAAATAAGAAAACATCCTTTACAACTTAGTTGGAGTTTTGTAAAACTTTAAAAATGAAAACAATACAATTATATCCCGTTGCTTCAAAAATATTATTGTCAATCTAAGTTCTGCAAAGTGGCCAAATTACTTGCCTATCTGTATTGCATGCATCAGTCAATAGTTTTATTACTATCTGCCTTGCATGGAGTTTCTGAATCTATTTTTTTTCTTATTGTCATCCCAAGAGCTTTGGCGCAACTCCACAAAAGGACTTAAGCACCCCAAGTATAATTTAGGCAGAATTGAGATTGCATCAGTCTAGATGTGCTGTCTTCAAAAAACTTGGCTATCTTAATGGTCCTCAAGTCCTGGGTGCACTAAGCTTTTGTTAGTGAAGTTTCTTAGGCACCAGGGCTAAGTACAGACAGTCAGAAAACCTGAGGTTGAATCAATTAAATCTTTGCAGGTTAGTTTAAGCTGCATAGATTGAACTAATTGGCAAGTGAACAGACATTCACTTTTGATTTTAGAAATGTAACCACATGCCTACAGTAGTTCAGGCCAGAAGCCAAGGGGTGCTAGAGCGTGCTTCCCTGTTTGGCTGGAGCAGACAGCTTGGGCCAAGGTTAGCCCACCCACTCTGTAAAGGGAGAGGATTTGCGGGGGAGGCACAAAGCACCTTGGGATGCGGGGGGACTATGAGTTAACTTGAATCTAGAGGGGATCTGTGACATAAGTTCAGTAAACTGATTTGACCTAAATCAGTTAAATCTGATGCTATATCCATCTAGGTTTACCTTAAACTGGTTTCAGCCATTTTGTAAGTGGTTTATGTGTACTGAACTTCTGTTATGTTATAGATTTGAAACTGTTTCCAATCACTTATACTGGTCCATGTGTCATTTCTGTCTTTAGCCCACAAGTTCTATCTATGCCTTTATTTTGGCAGCTCATTGCCTCTCTTGTGCTAAAGTATTACCGGGATCCTTAAATAAGATGCCTGTCTCCCCTGAGGCGTTCAATCCAGTAGGCTTGCTCAGAACATGCTCATGAACAAAACACTTTGTCTATGCCCACTTGCACTTAAATACATACCTCTAAGGCTATGGATATTACACATAAAGCGGTTTAAGTGATCATAAACTGATTTAAACCTGTAACAGAACAGATGTTCAGTGTACATAAACTAGTTTGAGAATGGATGAAACAGGTTTGAGATGAACCTCGTCGAATGTAGTATTAGACTTAACTGATTTGGCTCAAACTGGTTTATGCAATGTCTGTCCCAGACCTTTTGCTGGTTTAAGATAAACCAGACACCCCTCAGCATCCCAGCATGCTCTCTGGACTGGGCGGGGCTCTCTGCTCCGAAAGCAGGGCTGGCCCCTCGTGGCTGCAGCTCCAGAGACTTGCAGGCTGCTCTTCTTCTCCCCTGCTAAGCAAGAATTCCCCCTTCCCCTTTGCCATGCACAGAGGTGTCTGTGTTTTAGCTAGCAGACCTCATGCTGGCTATAGTCTGTACTGAATCAACAGGTAGAATTAACAGGCAGAATCAACAGGTAGCTGGTAATGTTCCTGTGTTGTTTTCTTAATGGGGTGACAAACACTGAGTTAGGGGTTATAAACACTGTTATCAATTCTCTTCTGGGCTAATCAGAACATCCTGCTGGGGACTGATCATGGCCCACCTCAGCTCAGTGTGGTGAAAGAAATGGAGGGCTGCTGTAGCACCCCTGGCTTCTAGCCTGAGCCACTGCAGGCATGGACCTGCATTTCTGAGATGTCTGTCTGGGTTACAAACTAATTTAGTCTAGCCAGGTTAGACTAACCTGGAGATTGAATCAGTTCAGGCTCAGGCCTTTTAAATGTCTGTACCTAGCCCTTGTGATGATACTGGTGGTGTCCTCTTTTTTACAATAGCACTCAGCAGGTTGCAGGGGGGATAGGACATGGGTCTGAGGGGAGAATGCTTAAGGGGATTCTCATCCACATTTCTCATTGCTTATGCAATTTACAGGCAACAGTAATTTTCCAGGTAAAATACTGAAACACCACAGAGCATGGATGGGAGCCTATGTCACTCATCCTATAGGGGAATACTCTAGTCACCCCTGCTCCCTCATTTTGCCCCAGTCATATTTATATTTTTCACAGTTGTACTACTTCAAGAGGAGAGTTGCTATATCCCAGAGAATCCTGCAGTTGGGCTGTTAGCATGCTCTCCTGGAGAAGGAGAAAGATGTGGGTTTGTATCTCCTTAAGCTGAAGAGGGCTTAGGGCTTAGCTCTCTCTTGTCCTTGGCTATTATACAGAAGGGCAGCACCACAAGAAAGAAGTGAACCCTGCTCTGTTTTCAAAAGGAATGATATATCCAAGAAAGGGTTTCAGACAGTGAATCTTGATATGACATAAATACTTTCCCACAACCCAGAGTTGAGTGCCTAAGACATAAATGGCTTATTACTGTATTACAGTTCACGCTGGCAATTAATCTCATTTTGAACTGACTTTCTCATGAATTATATAGACACCTAACAGGGGAGAGATTCCACTCCCAGAGACAGATACCTAAAAGTATAAGGATCATTATGTTTTGTAAAAAAAAAAATACCTTCAGGTCAACAGTTTTACAGTCTTAGTCATTTGTTGCATTTGATGTGCTACTAAGAATTGAAACAGATAACTTAATCCACCCTTAAATATTTGTTTTGGCTGGTCTAGATTCTGTACTTATGTGTGCTGAAGGATTCTTAACATAAATTTCCTTGGATGAAGATTGACTGAGATATCAGGTACAGAAGACAGACTTAGAAGCTTCCCATCCAAAAATGACCCAAGCTCAAACTATCCTTCATAACAATGGAATGATGAAGGTAAAAGATGCCATTTTTAAGAGAAGCATAATAACCAATATACTCACTACAACATTCTGATCAGTGACAAACAGTGTAGAAAAGTGGCTTTCAAGAAAGCTACGTGGCCCCAGATTTCCAAAAGAATGAAAATGTGCTACAAACCTCTTAGATAAGTGGTAAAATATGATTCCTAATGGCATGAAGGGCATCTCAAATGTTAAGGTACCATATGAGGGGTGGCAAGCTTTATTAGCATAAGGCAACCAATAAAATTTATACTGCAATAACTGCATTGCTTTAAAATTATTCTATCCTTCACAAATTGCCTAAAACTCATGTAACATTAAATAAGGAATCAATAAATTCCACAGTAGAGGAAGAAAGGCACTGTAATACATTTATACCAACACAATATATGAGCATAAGATTTTTACAGCTCTCTCGTGGAAACATTGTACTTGAGCTCTGCTCTAGCTTCACTTTTGAGAATACCTTTTATAACACACATTCATTATCTGTTGAGTATTGCATTTTCCATTCCTTATTAATTTATTCATCACTAATTAGCAAGGGAGCAATTCCTGACTCTTTAAGCAAGATCAATTAGTAAAACTGAATTGGAAACTTTTTAGCACGACTCTCTATGCTGCACTTCTACTGTGTACAACTGACTGAGGGCACAGAGTGAGACCAAGGCAATGATATTAGTGGGTGGGCAGGCACTTTGTGCCATAGACTTACTTGTTACTGGAAATGATTAGAGGACAAGCACAAGGCTGGCAGTCATCTGGAGATCCTTGGACATTGCCATAAAATCCCAGTGCACACCTTTCACAATGGTCACCAGTAGTGCTGGGTTCACAGTTCTACAAAGGAAGTGGTGGGGGAAGAAGTATTATTTGATAATTACAAGAAAGAAGGTAACATTTTGTTCTCACCCTAAGGGATTCAAACATTCTTAGATACAAAGGATGTTTTTTATTGAATGAGCTTTTCATTGTTGCCTCTGATGTGATTCTCACTGGGGCTGCCTCCTTTGAGAATCTGCTAAGCCCATGCTGAGTTACATATGGATTTTCATGAAATAAGAATGGAGCCCTGCAGCTAGCCATATATATTGCTACAGAATTTCTCATCCCCTTCATCCATCCTTCCCTTTCTTCCTCTGCTCCTGCTGTAGGAGACGTAGGAGAAATAATCAATTAAAACTCCATCTTACTGTGTCGCCAAGTCATGCATGTTATTACCTATTGTAACAAAATTTTGCTTGTTGGGGGGAAAAAAGAGTAAACTGCATATTTGATGTACACGTATTTCACTTTTCCTGCTTCAGCAAGCAGTAGCTGGGATATGGAAACGAGAGGAAGAAGGAAACTTATGTAACTGGAAGCCTTAACTGAAGATGATCATTATGAAAAATTCTGGCTAGTTTGTATTAAGCTAAAGGACATTAAATTGCATCATCTAGTTTTTCAGTTCCATGGAACAACACGCACTTTTTACATTACAATAAACACAGTGCATGGGTTTGAAAGCACTTTAATACCTGACATATAGATGTTTCAGGATCACACATATCACTATGTCCATGGCACTCGCATACAACACAGGTACCTAGGGATGCACTAGGTCTCCTGCCAGCAGATACTGAATGAAGTCTATAAAATCCTGGAGAACAAATCTGCAAACAAAGAGAAGAAAACAGTTCATTAGATAGTGGATGGATGAGAGAAGCAATGCAAGCTCATCTTTGCAAAAAAAGAAACCAGTTATTTCAAGTAGTGAAAAAAGTTGACAGGTCTCCAACTGTGTTATAAACAACATACAATACTTTATAGAAACTGGAACTAAACCTAACTGGAAACATCTCTGTAAAGTCCCTGGAGCACTCCATTGGTACCAGTCTTTTCATATTGCAGCTTGCAAGACAGTTCATTCAGATGCAGAATACTCAGCCTTTCACTCTGTGCATCAAACATCCTTCCTTGTATTTCTTGAGAAAGAGGTTTATTTTTTAAACAAACACTGCATAGGCTGTTGGGAGCAAGCAGGATGATTCTTCTCCCCTTGTCCTTGGTGTGTTTTTCGGATTTGACAAGGTAATATCTGCCTACATACTGCCTGATGGATAACAAGCAAATGCCCAATGATACTCAGCGAAAAAAATGTCTTCACAGCTGCATTATTTATAGCCATGTAATTTAAAGACTATAAAAGTAAAGAATTCAAAATAATAAAAGCTTTACTTGTCTTGGGACTATTAGCTCCAAAATCAAATTTATCCATCACTGATCTATTTTTTTTTTACTTGGCAATAAAATTCTGAGAGCAAACCAAAAATTGCTAGCAAAGCTGACATATGCAAAATCAAGCCCTCAAGTCTTCATTTTCAGGCTTATTATGTAAATGTACTGAAGTGTCTATGCAGCTTTCCAAAAGCAGACAGCTAGGGAAGTACAATACAAAAACAGAGCTGTTTGGATGGTTCAGCCCATTAGGGGTTAGTATACAGCTGAGAAATAGATACCAGAAATAGTGACCAGATATATTGATCTGATGAAAGAGTCTGTTGAGACCACATCCTGTTGTCAATGGTGACTTCTCCCAGACCTTGTTACTTGTCAGTAGAGCAAGGTGG
Source organism: Crocodylus porosus (assembly GCF_001723895.1). NCBI lineage: Eukaryota > Metazoa > Chordata > Crocodylia > Crocodylidae > Crocodylus > Crocodylus porosus. The sequence goes on along the minus strand of NW_017728918.1, from coordinate 104,510,008 downwards.
ATATACAACAATTTTGTAGTATCACAAAGAGCATAGACAGTGGAGCACACTGGACATAGACTATATTATCTCCATAGAAATGGCAGAATGTCAACTTCCTAATTGCCAATGCACAAAAAGTTTCCCTAAGTATAAACACTGTTATATTTTTTAGACTCAGAAGCAAGTAATCTAAGTTTATTTTCTTTTTTTACTTATTTTTCTTTCAACTATATTAAGATCCTTGATGCACAGAAACAGTCATGGCTTGGGAGGATTTCTAATTTAAATGAATAATCTCAAAGTAATCAATAATGAATAATTTAAATTAATAATCTCAATCTCAAAAATGAAAGTAATTTTACTTCTTACTATAAATACTATTTCCACCCCCCTCAAAAAGTAACATCTTATAGAAATGTTCAATGATCTTAATGTGTAACTTCTGTACCGCATCTACTGCTGGGCACAGGTTAGACAAACAGCATCTATAAAAGCCTCCCTCCCTCTCACTCTACACACATGCACACACATATATTGGGGCACATAAAGGTTTCACAATAAACAAGGCAAGATGTCAGGCTTGGCCTTCATTCACGTTCTTTCCCTCATGAACTGTGTACCATTTACTTCTCTTAATCTATTTGCTACACACTGTAAAATACTTGAACTAAATGGGATAAAAGTTTTACAGATATAACACAATTCTGAGTATTCTTCACTTGCTTCCTTTACCCTCCATTCACTCCTCTTCCCTCACTGCTATTATTTTACTCCTCTCACAATGTGCAGTTTTCACAGGAAGGCTGAATGTTTTGCACAACACTCTAGGCTCTTTCCTTCCCACTAGCTATGCTCAGCAATTGCAACAATATCAGCTAGAGTTACTGCTACTAAATAATGAGAGTATGTACTATTCTATTCATGAAACAACTAAGAGCCCCATTCACTGAGGGCACCACCATTTGGAGCTGCATTTCTGTTTAGCCCTAGGCTCTCATACCCTGCAGGAGATGGTCTATGAAATACCTATATGAATTTGACAGACAGAACTGGCCAAAGCACTCTGTCTTAAGTGGTTTCTGTAGCCCCTACCACCAGAGTAAAATTTTCAAAAGCACCTTCAGTTAAATGATTTCATGTAATATCCCCTTAGAAATCACTTTTTGAAAAGAACATTCCTGCCTGTAACTTTATTTGCAAACTGGCCCCCTCCAAAAAATCCCCAAAAAACCAAACCCCCCAAACTTGCAGAATACAAGTGAAGAGAAGTGGATACAGGAAAAAGAAATATATTTAAAAACATTCACTGAAATTCACTGAAAATTTGTGGCAGCATCCACCTTGCTCTACTAACAAGTAACAAGGTCTGGGAGAAGTCAGCAAGATTTCAGAGTGTGGGCTGGAACCAGAGATGTATTTGTGACACCTGAGCTCCCTGGATGGCAGGTGTGTGTGGGAGAGGCAGCATCACTGGTTATGATCTGGCAATACAGATGCTTCTACTTTTTAATGTCCTCCCCCGCTACCCCTCCCCAGGGTCAGTGCCTAGGGTTGGTGCCCTGGTCAATCCCCCACCTTCATTACATTACTGGCGGAAACATCATGGCCCAGATCCAAGGTGGACTCACGTTCTGTAGAATCATAGAAAAGTAGGACCGGAAGGGACCTCCAGAGGGTCCAACCTCATTCTCAAGGCAGGATCATCCCTATCCAAACCATCCCATACATAGGGATCTCTATAAATTGTGCCAGAAGTGCCCCCCACAGAGCCTTGAAAAAACAGAGTTTTTCATTTAGCTGTTTCCCCTACCGCCCCTAATTGGTGAAGGGGCCCCGCCAGCTGGGTTGTTTGCTGTTGATTGCCAGGGAAGTGAAAATCACAGTTCTAAATATGCTGTTTTTTGCTTCCCCTGACAGCCAGCGGGGCCCCTCCATCAATCGGGAGTGTGTGTGGGGGGGAGGGACAAGTGGCAAAATGAAAAACATTAAAGACTGTTCCAGTGTGATTTACAGAGCTCCTTACCCACACATCCTTGTCGAACCTATTCCTAAAAATACACAATCAACTCTGTTGTATAACTACCTGGTATGTTGCCCAAAGACACTCAAAGTGTCCTAACCTGACACAGGTAAAGCAGGGACAAGGGCTGTCAGAATCCTGCCTCTTGTTAAAATGCACTTGAGAGATCCAAGGAAGAATGCCATGCTCCCCTCTGCCCCCACTACAGAGGACGGCAAACCCACCAAAGTCCATGCCAATCTGACCACGAGGGAAAATTTCTTCTTGATCCCAAATGTGGTGATTGGTTTGATTCTGAGTGGACAGAGAAGATCCTTTAACTGGGAACCTCTGGGTTGCAGTTCCAGTAGGAGCACTGGTACACCCTAGTCAAAATCCCCATTCTCAGCTGCTTCTGAGGAAGGGAAAGAAAAATGCTTGATATCTATAACAACGGGAGAGAAGAAATTCCTTGCCAGCTCCATGTGGCAACCAGCAAAGGCCAGAGGCATGGGAAAAACCAAACACCTTCCACTCTGTTCTGCAACCAGGGATCAGCAAACAATGCTACACATCACACCCCCTAACTGGAGAGTCAGAACATCCTTTTCTGTCTTTCCTTAAAAATAATCCCAGTCCCTTTCATTTTCTTTCATAACTAAGCTGGTTATGGAGTTCTGCTTTATTTTCCTACTGCTGAACACTGCGGGCACTTTTACGCATGCTCCGGGGGTGAAGGGAGCTGCGCTTTAGCTGGAGTGGCTCCGAGAGCCGCTCTAATTAAAGCACCTCAGTGTTTTGCGTATCAGCATCCCCCTGCTTCAAAATGGCAGTGAGGGTGCTTGAACTAAAGTTCATTGAACAAGCTCTAGTTCAAGTGCCTCAACTGCCATTTTGAAGCACGGGGATACTGATACATGAAATGCGGGAGGCTGCTGGAGCACAGTAATTACCACGCTCCAGCAGACTTGATTAATCAAGTCTGCTCCGATGCACTGTAATTACAGCACATTGGAGCAGGCTCCACGCTCTTGTCCAGGCACCCTGTCTTCTCCAACATCCACTCCAATATCTCATGATCTCTCAGATAGCCATTGCTAAGGGGGGAGGAGACTCCTAGGCTTCCAGCTCTTGGTCTTTCTGTCACACTGGAAACATAGCTGTCTCTAGATCATCCCTGATCCCTAACATAATCTATTCTTGAAAATCTCTAATGAAGGGTATTCCACAACTTCCCTAGGCAGTTTATTCCACTACCTTACTATTCTAACGGAAAGTTTTTTCTGGGCATTCTATCTAAACCTATTTTGTTGCAACTTATTGCTATGTATCCTACTGTCTGAAACAACAGAGAAAAGATGTCTACCTCTTATTTATGGTAGCCTTTCAGATATTTGATGAAGGGTTGCCATACAGGCTGCAAGCTGCAAGTTGAATGTGCCTATTTCTTTAAAAATATCCTGATATGGCTTGCCTTCCAAGCTCTTTATTGCTTTATCATTTTTGTCAACTGCCTCTGTATCCTAACTTCTCCATGTCCTTTTTAAAATGTGGAGCCCAAAATGGCATCGGATACTCTAGATGAGGCCGAACTAGCGTCAAGTAAAGTGGCACTATCACTTCCAGGTCTTATACCTAGTTCTCCTATTGATGCAGCCCAAAACTCCATTAGCTTTTCTTGAAGCTGTGTTACTCTGCAACTTTCTCTGCAGTACTGCCATGTAGCCAGTCATCACTCATTTTGTATTTGTGTTTTTTACTATTGTTCCCAAGGTGTAGCACCTTACGTTTGTCAGCATTGAAATTCATCCTGTTGGCTCTAGCTCAGCTTTTCATTTTATTAGTATACTTCTAATGTGTGCCCCTGTTCTCTAGGTGTGTTTGCAATCTTTCCTACTTCTGTTTCATCTGCAAATTTGCTCTCTATTCCAACATCCAAATCATTAATAAACACACAGAATGACTAGACCAAGGACCTGTGTGAATCTATTCAAAGCTCCCTGCTATTATTATATGGTTTCATTTGTAATTACCCTTCCTTTGTAGCTACAAAGCTGTGTAGCCACCTTGTAGAAGTTTTGTCTAGTCCACATTTCTCCAGTTTGCTTATGATAAGGTAATGTGGAACTTTGTCAAAAGCCTTGCTAAAGTCCCAATGCACTATATCCACTGAATTACCTTCATCTATCCAGCTACTTCCTTTGTCAAAGTAGATCAAATTGGTTTGGTATGATTTGTTCTAGACAAATCCAGGCTGGCTACTTGTGACCAGACTTTCCTCTTTTAGATGCCTGCCCTTCTCCAAAAATGTACTTCCATACAATATGCTCTAGTAACTTCCCAGATATTGAATTCAGGCTAACTAGCCTATAATTCCCCAGGTCCTCCTTTCTTGCTTTTTTTGAAAGAGACACACCGTTGGCCCTTTTCCAGTCCTCTGGTACCTTACCTGTCTATAATGATTTTGTAAATATTATTGCCAAGGGCTCCAAGATCCCCTCTGCCAATTCTTTCAGTACCCGGGGATGAAGTTCACCAGTCCCTGCTGACGTAAATTCATTCAAACCAATCAAAAGCTCTCTGACTTACTTTTTTTTATATCAACCCTCAGCTTGTCCCTTTTCTTATCCGTAGGATCCTTACTAGATGTCTGGTTGCATCTTACTTTTTTTGACAACTGAGGCAAAGTAGTTTTTGAGCAGCTCTGCCTTCCTTGAATCTTCTGTTAAGAGATCATCTTGACTATTTAAGTCTTTCTTTTCTGGCCACCACATTCAGAGAACCTCTTATTGCTATCTTTAACCTCCATCACCAAGTATATTCTTACCTTTGACTCCCCTCACCAAGTTCTTATTATTTCATTTTTCCTAAGTGCTCTGCCTGCATGCTATTTTTTTTTTGCTTCTGAGGCATCCTAGAAGCTCCTTGTGCATGCAGCCACATTGATTTTTTGCTGTTCTCCTCCTATTTCCATTGTTCTGCCACTGCCTTTCCCTACTTTTGCTCTGTTGCTTCTCCTTGTCCATCCCATTGCACCACCAACTGAGGCACAGACAAAACTCCTTGCCAGCTGGCCCTGGTGTGGGCACAGCTCCCCATTGCCACCATATCACCAAAGCCCTCCGGGCACCACAGGCTAGATCCAGCGGCTTTGCAGGAGAGATCCAGCCTGTGGGCCTTATGTTGCTGACCCCTGGATTCTTTCTCTTCTTGGTTGTTCTTCAGAATACCTAACTCTCTATCAACAGAAAAGGAACAGCCAGGATATATGAAGCCAGTGACAGCATTTGGCCATTTTAAGTCACAGTCATGATTAAGTGATATTTAGAGGCCTGCTCCCAGAAGGGAGTGATAGTATAACACTTGGAGTACTGCTAGTATGCTCTCATCTCTTCCAAAAGGTTTCATTAATCAGAACCACCCACACAATGCCATCTACTGTATCAGACACTGAGACTCGTATCCAGTAAAGTGTATTATACTTCACTTGAAAATCATGAGCAGTGCCAATGGCTTTAATGGGACTAGATATCTGCTTAAAGTTAAGTAAGTATCTAGGTGCTTTGTAATTATGGGCTCTGACAGAACAGAAATAAACCTGAGAGAGGTGGGGACATAGCAAAATACAATCATTGTCTAAAACTCTTTATCACCCCTTTACTAACAGATGGGGTGTCAAACTTGTACTGCACACCAAGCCAGATCCAGCCTGCAGGATTCCTTGCAGGCTGCATCCAGCCCAGGACACATAGCAATGGCTGCTCCAACTCTAACCCAGCATACATGGCAGCAGTAAGTCCAGCTCTGACCCATGGCATGTGGTGATGGCAACAGCAGTTATTATTTTAGCATACTTTTTCTTGTCATGGTTTAAATTACTACCTAGATATGAACGTTCTGGGTTTGTTAATGAATAAAAAGTATGGGGCATGGGGCTCAGCTCCAGCTCTTGCCATGTGCCCCATGCTAGACCTGAAGCTGCCACTGCATGCCCCATGCCACAGTGGCAGCTCTAGGTCTGACATGGCACATGGAGTGGTGGCAGCAGCTCTTGAGTTCAGCTATGGCTGTGGCAGCAGGTTAAGTGGCTAGAGGGTGACCAGGGTTGTATCAACCCTCACTTACCCTTTTGCTGCCAACTGTCATATCCACCAGACCCCACAGGCCCTGGATCAAGGTGCTCTCCCCTCCCCACAAATATGCCTACCCCGACTTCTAGTGGCCCACCAGTGGTCCAGCCGGCAGAACACAGCAGCGCTGTGGGCTGTATTTTTGCCACCCCTGTGATGTGGCATAAAGACCTTTCATGGAAGTCAAATGGTTACCATACCTCACAGGATAAGCCAGAATATCCTAGTGGGCAGTCACATTTCTCAATCATGTGAGCCTGAGGACTCATTCCAGACACTCTTCCTTCCTCAGCAACTTCCATTGATATCTCAGAAATTCTGGGAAAAGGAAAAAAAAAAGAGATACAGAAAAACAAATTTTGTAAACTAAGTGAAGTGCTATTTCAAAACAGGTTCAAAGTGCAGGGAAAAAATAATCCGTATTGGTCTGAATTCTTGGCCTCTCCTATAGGAGATTAGAAAAAAGCTCCATTCTTGCCTAAGTTTGAAGGAAGCTTCAAAGCCAACACAACCTTTGACTCATTTTCTACTTTGGACTTATCATTTAACTAATTATTCTCTTTTGCTTGAATCTACCCTCTCATTTTTTTTATTTTCAGCCAAAGTAAGAACAGAAGCACAAGCCTGATTCCTCATTTGGATGGATTCATTAAAAAATTGAAGTCACATACTAAACACGGTTCCAGTTCACAAATCATAGAGGCGTAGCAATAAAATTGTTTGTTAAATGAGCTTTTAATGAGGCAACTTAAAAAAACCCCTCTATCCCCAGCAACTAAACCAGGCTAACAAGATCTAGAATAGACTTCAAAGCTTTTTTTAAGATCTGTGGCCAACATCTGCCTTTTTTTTGTCTCTCCCTCTCTCTCTTTCCAGGATCATGAGGACATACAAGAAAACTATTAAAAACAAAGAAACACTCAGAAGTTTGTTAATGTAAGAAAAAGGTACATTTTCATGCTGGAGTTTCTGACTCTTTACTTTCCAAAATGTTTACTTGATTATATCAATATTCTATACCCATGTCTCCCAAACACTCTCAGTGCACAATGAACAGGCAAACTGATTATGAATGGACAAAAGAGCATGGACAATGACAAGAAATGACAATTCTGGTTCATTATAATTTATCTTGGGGAACTGCTAACTTATTATTTTGGCACACTTTCAGGGTTTTGTTGTTGTTGTTTGTTTAAAAAACTACCAAGATCTGAAAGTTTTCAGTCCAAAGGGAGGACTGAATTTGTGTAGATTAAGAAAACCCAGAGACAGCTGTCCATTTGGTCTAAGGCGATGGAAATTGTAAAGCTTCCAAATACAATGCCAAATCTAAGGAAGGAGAGACCCCTCCTCCCCGCAAATAGAAACACTTTGAATAAAGTGTTCAATCAAAAAAAAAGATAAGAAAATGAAACCAGAATGTATGTATTAAGTATCTGTGTGTGGGCTAATAAAAATAATTAGATCCCATTCATTCTCTCAACCCACTCACTGATTGTTGAGGAACTTCTATTCCACTTATTACCTTGGTGTTACCAGGCACCATATTACCATGATGAGAGAAATCCAGGTGAAAGCCTGGCCCATTAAAGTGAACTAGAGTTTTGTGACTGACTTCAGTGCAACCAAGATTTCAGCTTTAATTTGTTTTCATTAATACAATGTACCATATGACAGGAGCACCTTTCAGCCTGTACATCCTTGTTGCTACTTGTGATAGAGCATTCATTGAATACAGAAATGGAACAAAGAGAAAATGAAATCAGATGACTGAAAAATAAATAGGGCAAAAACTTATTTTGCTCCTGTATGATGTATCAACACAATCTTGCATGGAAGTAACTGTACATTTAATACCAAGACAGAGTGGATTATGCCTTCCTGTCATCTTCAGAACTGAGGCAATGGTCTGTATGCTGCAAAAACTATTTACTGTCAGAAAGCTAAATTTACATAATAATATACTTTGGGACCACAAAGCTACCTGTTGTCTGTGTGAAAGTGTTACTTAAGGCAGGTTAGGCTTGGCTGCTTTCTGGAGCATATCTAATAGGAAGTAGCCTAACCATTGCTACCTGATCAGTGTCTGGGATACTGAAATAATTCACAGTCAAACTGAAAGCATATTTCCAATTCAAGCTAATTTATTATCACAGTCCAGCTGCCTGAAAACCAAAACAAAATCTAATATAAGAAATGTTTCAATTTAGAGTGGTGAATGTGAAAAGAAGGACAACAAAATGAACGCAGTAGAAAAACATTGGGCTTTTGCTTTTTAGCTGAAGCCTCTAAATCACTCCCTGTAAAACTGTAACATATGAGTAGAAACAAGATTAGCACTGCTGCTAAATTATATGCTAAAACAGGGGCAGCGTTGGAATTAAGCTATTTTTACACTTGGGTCTGTTACTGGTTCAATTTTTCCCTTATATTTTTTTTTCTGTAGTACATCAATCACCTGCAATTTTGCATTTCTAAACAATGAAGCTGAAAGAATTTTCATATTGGAATTACAGAACTTTTAACACCTCACTGAAAGCTCTGAAAAATATTAAAACACTTCAATATATATTTTCTTCTTTTTATTTTTTATTTCCTTTTTCTCATCCTGTCTTATTAAGGGCAGCTGGATGAAGAAAAGAGGTTTGGATGTAAATGCCTGATCCCAAAACAAGAACAGATTCCAGACTTAAGTGAGGTAGTCTTCATTTTGACTTGCTTAACTTCAACACGTGCCTGAGTGCTGGACTTAGCCCTGAGTTTTAAATGATTTTCTGAATCAAAGCCTGCAGTTTTTACTCAGGCCAATCTCCCTTAACTTTTAAGGAAGTTTTAGGGATTGATTTTGTAATCCTTATTCAGGTGAAACTTCCTCTCAAATCAATGAGAATGTGTCCAAATATAGACTGAAGGGTTTGTCTGAAAAGTTCATGTGTTCCTTCTATTTAAGCTCCATATATTCTCTCAGATGCCAAAATGAGAAGTATTGTTTAAATGCTAGAAAAATCATAAAATTTGGTCATGCCATAACCATTTCTACCACAACTGTGGTTTTATACACAAAGGTTATAACTTCAGAGAGTTACCAGAAAGAACAAAGAATAACACTAAAATCATATTCTGAAATGTGACTTTGCAAAAATGATATTTTGATTCTCTAACTGGTACCTGAGCAAACTCACTCTGGAAATGGAAGTCATTCCCTGTTACCCCTGATTTATTCATTATTACTGGCAGTCCTGACAAAACCGGGGTGGCAGTCTAATGCTGATTCTGAGTGCAGTGCATATTTCTGTCTGCACCAACTTGAAGTCAAACCAAACCAGCCAAACCAATCAATTCTAGTTTAATGTATGCATCAAGATAGCATTCACATGTCTCTCCCACAACTCAGTCAGTTCTTCAGTGCCAACAGAAGGAAAATGTTTACAAAACAAAGATAATATTTTTTTCCATGTGGACTCAGATATGATTCCCAGTCCCTTGAAACTGAGCTTTACCTTCCCATTTAATAAAATACCACAAATGCAACTTGCCAAAAATAGACAGTTGCCATGAAACTTCTCAGCTAAATGATCTAAAACAAACACTGTAACAGTGGACATCCAACCATTGGCTAACCAGACAGTTATTTTCTTTAAAATGACATACATATAAATAACATACAAATGCATGCATACATACATATTAACCAGGCCAGGTTATATCCTTTCAGGGCACTGATTCTAGTCTGCATAAGTACTGCAAAGTTTCATGGTACCCCTTCAGCTCTATCACCTTAGTAATATTCTCTCCAAATCTCACACCCTCATAAACATATTTATGACCTATTTTTGTAGATTTTTTTGTAACCTATAACCGCTACCTGCTTCTACTAAGCTGGAGCAAATGCGATTTTATAAAAAGGGCACTATTTTCATCACTAATCCTTTGTTCCCTGTTGTCTGCAGAACACAAATGTTTCACAAGCTAAGAATTGAATTTTAATTATAGCATCTTGTCTGCTATAATTAACATTTTAAAATAATAGCACAGGATTCATATCTATTTACAAAATGTAGTTTTGGGTTTTTTTGGATTTTTTTTAGGCCTTGGGTTTTTTACCATCATGGATGCCTGTAAGTACTGGGGGTAGGATTTTCCAGTGAATAAAATTTGACTCAAATTTCTCCAGGTGTGTTAGCACAATATTCTTCCTGTATTTATCATTGAAATGGACCTTATGGATTTTTCTATGAATAAAATTCAATTTGAAAGCTGAAATGGACGAGGTGAGACTGACTGCATTATTTCAGGCCACTGCATGAAATAGTTACCTGCTCTGTCTCATGATGCTCCCATGAGTAGCCTTAATAAGAATGTAATGAATATCATACAGCACATTCATGAAGTCCTCCCGGGTCACAGACCTACTGACTCTTGGATCATCACCATGGTATTTCCATTGATGCTGAAAGAAACAATAGCCCCAAAGCCATCCAGTTAACACCCTTAAAAGATGGAAAGGATCACATTCTGGAATAGAATAGACTGAAACATTACCTCTGCCATATCTATCTCGTGCCTGGTCAGCTGGCCAATCAAAGGAGCAGCCATATACCGAACTATAATTCTAGTGTTTGTTCGAGGCCCACCTCTCATGATGACCTGAGGATTATAGGTAGCAAAACCTGTCTCTTCCCGTGCTTCAAAGTAGATTGCATATTTCAGCTTTCCTCCATAAGCAGTCAGCTAACAAAGCAAAATAGAATATTAAAGAATATGAGTTACAACTACTTATTATTATACCTCTGTGCATAGCCACATCTACACACACATACATACACATAACTATGCACACATCTTATTTACTCGAACAGAAGACAAGGTTCTCTCCCCCCCTCCCCCCCCACAATACACATGGGGAAAAAAGCTCCTCGTCTTACATTTGCATACAAGGACACCTCATTAAATGCATTGTGCATCATTAAACTGCTGCCAAAGGGAGCATGTGCTCATTAATGGAAACCAACTATGAAACTGATTAAATATAGTGCAAATTGAGCATGACTATAAAACACATATCTCATACTGGGGAAACATTCTAATTAGAAACTATCACTTTTTTTCCCCTTAATTTTGTGTCTTAGGCCAAATTAGTCAAATCATTTCCAAATTCCATCCAGTGAGCAGAGCTCAGTCATTCAGGTCCATGTAGTGTTACCACTGGCAAGTATCTTCAGCCTGGGGCTCTAGATACTCCCAAATCCATAGCAGGCACTCTTGTGCAAGCCTCAAGCCCAGAGGTCTTCAGATTCAGATGCCCCCAAGTCTCGCTTATCCTTAGCCAAAAGAGCAAGCTAGGAAGAAATCCTCCCTCTCAATAAAATAAAATATGTAGTCAAGATCCTCCCATTAGGAAGCTATAGTGGATTCTCATAGGGGAGCCTGCCCTCAGTGCAGTGGACAAGTTTCCATCCTCAAATACACAAGCCATTCAATGTCAGAGAGAAGGGGATCTCCCTTTCCAGGTACAGAAAAACCACCTGGACCAATATTATTTCCACTGGATCAGTAAGTGTAAACCATCTGGATAAGATACATGGTAATGCCCATTTTGCTCAGTTCCCTCAGCACCAACTCTTTTTGAAACCATGTTTAGCCACTACACTGAATACATCTTGATTTTTTCCTCACTCCCACAGCTGAGCTGCACTTTTCCCATTCCAAACGGTTCCTGTTTTTTCACCCGCCTTAAATGTCTGGCAAACATCACCAAGCAGGGCATCAAACAGTTCACCCAGAATCCCTCTGTTGCCAATCTCTCAGTCTGTCACATGTAATTAGTGTGACCCGACCCTCCATGAGCTAGAGCCAGCCCAGGTTGCCCTGAACCTCATCTGTACAAAACATTTTGGAGGATCCCTTGATTCTGACAAGAATACCTGGTTTCAGTAATAAGTGTGGGTAATTAGCACATGGATCCTTTGTGAGGGGCATCTGGAATACACACGAATACTGAGCAGTACTGAACCATGGGATCACCAGGGCTTGAAATGGCGTTGACTTTGCTGGGACCAGCCCAATAAACTATATGACAAATCATGAGCCTTTTGGTTTTGGACTAATATCATGCATAGTTTGTGCTATTATATAGGTAGGTACAAAACTGCTGTTTAAAAGTGTGTTTATGCAGTACCTGTGCTAACGCTTACAGCAGAGGTAAAACACATAAATTCTGGATGAACTAAGTCTATGGCAAACAACTACAAATATGTTTATTTCAAGACCAGTGTTTTCAAATTTGCCCCTCACTTCCAAGCATCAGGGAGACCAGTAAGTTGGGGTGGGAGTGCCGAAGGAAGAAGTTGGGGAGGTAGAGGATAAGGGGGCCATTTGACACCCAGATTTATTGTCCCTTCTGTAGCAGTGATAGGGGGACACATTCAAGACAACCCTCCAATAATGAGATTCTACACCTGGAAAATTGTAACAAATTCATAAACTTTCCACATATAGAATCTAATTCTTGGGGGGGGGGTCATCTTATATTTGGGGTCATCTTATATTCAAGTAAACGCGGTATCACATAGATACAAATACACTTGTTTGTGTGTCTGTATTCATGCACACATGCATAAGGGTGAGAGAACAGAGGTATTTACTAGTTGTAGGGTATGGATTTTGTTCAAAGACATCTACATAGGCATCTCTTTCTGCCGAACTTTAGAAACAAATTTTATGTGGCAATCCTGAGTGCTCAAAACAGTTTGTATGAAAGAGGGAATTGCTATGCTTTCAGAAATCCAACTGAGAGGTTTCAATAATACATCCTACAACAGATCCAACAAGAAGTTTATTTCAGATGTTTCCCACTACCTGGGTCTATAAATGACCTGAAATATTTGTGTAACTTTTCTGTCAGATTGAAAAGAAAAGCAAGAGTCATGATAGTAAAACATTATTAATATATTTTTCCTTTTTCAAATTAAAGTTTTTTTGAAAAATAAACCCCATTTATAGAAACTGCAGGCAAACAAAGACACCTTAAACTTGAAAACCCTCAACTGACCAACAGCAATAAACCATAACTGAAAAACTGGAATTCCTCACAGATCTCCGGACTATCATTTGAGTGTGACGTTCTGCAATAAAATTCTCACCTTTCTTATAGATTTTATATGCAGATGACAAAGAGGTCATCTGTATTCTGCGTTTAATGACAACTAAGAGAATTAACTGCCATTTTGTAACTTTTTGCCCTAACTTTATGATAGCATAAAGTATTAACCTTTTTCAAGCACATTCTTGTTTGTTATAACTTCTGTAACAGTACTAAAGAAAATATTTGCAAAATATCAGTGTTTGCCAGAATTCAGAAGAATCTTATCTTTACCTTTTTTCCTTCAAACTGCTCTGGAAGTTTCCAATAAATAGGCTCTGAATGGAGATCTTGCATTACCAGTTCAATGTTTGCTACTACCTCTGGATGCTGGTATGCAACCCCTTTGACAGTTGTTTGCTGAAAGTTTTCATCCACCAGGGGCAGAACCATTTGTTCTGTTTTCAAGGTCACCTGCATATATATAAAGAAATTAAAAAGACCAACAAAAATAAAAAAATCAAATGATCAAGTGCATTTTGATTTTGATTTTTTGTTTTGAGGGTTTTCTGCTTGTTTGCTTTTTGAGTAATTAGATTCATTACTCTTAGTTTTTTAAACACCTGATATTAATTCATTTCAAGTTACAGTGAGGAGTCAATGGGTTTTTTGGAGTAATTCTATAAAGATATGACGGATCAAGGTAAGCATTGTGCATATAGATTCCATCACTTAGCCTTTTCCATTTCATGTTCATGAGCAAAGGAACCAATAGTACTGGTTAAGGCCATATACAGCATGCTCTGAACAGAAGACTGTCAATATACCTTGTTAATGTGATTTCAACAGTGCTAGCTGGGCCTCTTATGTTCAAAGCCTTGGAATCTTGCATTAAGATGAAACACATCTCTCATGTTCATACACTGACACCTCGCTATAATAAGTCGTCAGGGTTGAAAGGTTTGTGCCTGAATTCACTGAATGAAATCTGAATTCACTTAAGCTTTTATTTCCTCCCCAAAACTATTGTGTTTACTAAGTGATATGCAGACCTTGAACTATGCAGACCCAAAAGCTATACCTGCTTGTAAAAATTAAAGATGTCACATAGCTATCTAGGAATAACTGACTTCACTGAGGACATTTATAATATGGCAAACAAATCCTTCCTGTGATCAAAAGAAAACTACAATACTTTCTGTACAGAATTACTGAAATGTTCACATATCATCTATGAACACACAAAAAGAAAAAGAAACAAACTCAGAAATACAGACTGCATGTTTCTAAAGAGTCCGGAACAACAATTAAGCTAATGAACAAGACGTTGCTACCAGTTGTCAGAAGGTGGGTAATGTGTGCTGTTAGTTTCATCACTAATTATCATTCCACTTAAAATTCCCAGAAGCCTTTATACAATTATGGGACACAGAAGTATTCCTTATAATTACCATCTTCAAAGTAAACTTCATGGAGGTGGGCCATGATACATCAAATAGTTTGATCAATCAGAAAGTTGTGACTGAACAGGAAATACATGTAAGTTCTGCCTCAGCATCAAGAATTTATGACTTTACCAGTGGCCATGAATACATTTTGAGGCACACTGGAATACTCAGAGCCATAAATGCCCAGGTGATCCACGATGCAGCTCTAAAGCCCTACTTAAACCTTAACATTCAAGGAGGGACAATTAATCAACAGACAGAACAAACAGCAACTTTAAATTATGCTAATTTTGTACATTCCTGTGAAGGCCAAAGCAGTTTTCAACAAAATTGCTACTTTCATTTGTGGTATAACTGGTTTTTATCACTCTTATTCTGCATTCTTCTCTACTCTCAACAACATCTAATTGATAGAGTGAATTAACAAAACTTAGAAATAGTTCCAGTTCTCTGAAACCCTTTTCTGTTCATGAGCAGGGAGAAGAAGTACTGTTATACTCCAGAAGGAACTCATGTACTAAATGGACAAGGGGAAAATGGCTGATACTGGTAACAGATTGACAAAGAGATATGGAGCTTTTCAATGAAAAGTTTTCACTTGAAATTCAGTCCAATTCCCAATTCAGTGGAGGCCAGAAGCCATCATCTGATGGCTGCTTGATGTCCTGTGAACAAAGTAAGTCAGTGGCCTCAGTTGAGTTGCCAGTGGGCAGGTGTTCATTCCATAATTGACATATTTTCTGGCAGAGAGATGAATGACTGAATGATCTGAACCATCCTCCTTCTATTAGATATGGGCCTTCCAGATAACAGCTGAGACACACTGGCGCAAAGTGATTGAAAAGAGTCCTGTTTGTCTGCACTATAGCAATTATAGTAATACAAAAGGTTTCACACCCCAGGACTGTCAATCCAGTACTGGGTCTGTGGCTCCACTCTTATCTCAGGGGGTAGGCTGCTAATTGTTGTAGTGGACTCCACTCTGTACTCCAGGATTAAAACTGACCGTTATCTGTAACAAACACTGCTTAAAATTACAATAGGAGAAAAATAAAGGGTTAATACAATTCAAATAAAATCTACATATTTCATAACAAGCAACTCTGACCCTGAACTATGTCTGGGGAAACTGTACATCAAGTTCAGATTTTTATCGCTGTATCATATAAGTGAAATGATGCTCTAGTGCACTAGATCTTCACAGCACAATTTCCCCACACATGACTACACTGCTCTTTACAGGGTTTTAATAGCTTCACTTTGGCTTGACATCTATTACTGTATCAAAGATTTTTTTTAAATGTCTTGACCCTAATTGTCTAATGGAACACGCTTCTCTCTCCACTTCTCAGCGTACGCAGGGGAAAAGACTGCTTAAATGTTTTGCCATTTTCTAGCTACCTCTCTGTGCTTGACTAAAAGACGCCAGCAGGAAACAACATTATCGCATTACACGGCTCAGCAGTTCCCTACTCACCCACATACGGATCAGCCCCTCTGCCTCACTGCACTCAGTAGTCTGGCCAAAGCAATAGCAGCTGCTGCAGCCAAGTGGGTTTCTGGCAGAGAATCCAAACATACCAGGCTTGCACCTGTCACAATGGACACCTTCCACATTAACCTGTAAGAGAAAGAACACAGGAGATGGTTTTACTTAGGAGATAAAACTCACCCAAAATAAAAAAAATCACAGTATACAGAAAAGGGGGATTCAGAAAATATAAAATGACTAGATTTAAGTAAAGATTTAAGGAGCTTTCAAATTTCCAATTGTTATACTGTAATCCACTGGATAATTATAGGTTCCATGCTGGTAGAAGTATATATAGGGAAATCAGATTGAACTTTGGATATGGAGGGTTTAATAGCTGATTGAAAAAAAATCAGAAACTTCATATCCTTTAAAAGTGACAGGGTTAATCAAACCTTTTGTCTGCTAGGAACTTGTTTTGACATTCAGAACATTTAAGGTGCAGTACCAACTGTACTTGCTGAGAAACACATTTTAATAGAAATATTGTGGAGAAAAGATTTTTCCTCTCTATCTGAATAGTTTTCCACATCATTGAACAATATTAACAAGGGCTGAAATGTGCAAGTATTTGCTGCTGCAATATCAATGCTTTTAGCTTCATTATATAATTCCTATGAATAAAGAAATTTATACTGGGTGTAACTACACATGCACTTTATTGCAGAGCTGACTAATTAGCTCTGCAGTAAAGTGGCACCATCTACACATGCACCCGTACTACTCTCTGGGACAAGTACTATCCTACTTACATGTGCCAAAACCAATGTATAGACAGTAACCAGGGGCTGGCTAGGGTCCAATGGTGCTACAGTGCAACCTTCCCCGCTCCCCCAGCCCTGCCATGGCTGCCCCACCTGGCCCCAAGCTCCTGTCCCCTGAATCAACCAATTCTGAATCCAAAGTGAATACTAGCCAATTCGCACAGGCCTACTAATTGCACATATAGATGCACCCACTGTGTAGCACTGGATGCACATAAAAGTTACAGTCTTCTTGAAAACATTTAATACTAAATTTGTGGCATTTTAACAAAAAAATTGAAGTATTAATAAGCAGGTTATTAAAAAAACAAAAACACAATATCACTTATACCGCTCACCAGGAAAAAAATATTTGTTGTCAATATTGTTGCCACTGTTTCTATTTATTAGAATTAAAACAATGTTGACAAATTAATGCACACTGTTTTAAATTTTTTTCTGTCCATCCATAATAGTCACTGCTTTTGCACATTGTTCCCAGTTATTTCTAGTTTCTCATTCTTATATGCTAGCCCCATGCTGCTGTGTTTGGGTTCAAGACCTTTGATCTAATATCCCCCAATATTCTTAGGAGAAAATTGGAGGATTGTGGGCTTAACTCCAAGACTGTCAGGTGGGTGAGAAACTGGCTGCAGGACAGAACTCAGGGAGTCATAGTGAATGGTTCTGTGTCATCCTGGTGAGAAGTGGGCAGTGGTGTCCCACAGAGGTCAGTGCTCAGTCCAATATTTTCAACATCTTTATTAATGATTTGGATGTAAGGGTGAAGAGCTCACTGGCCAAGTTCATGGACAACAGCAAGTTATGGGGAAGTGTGGTTACACTTGAAGATAGGCTACAGATACAGGTGGACATAGACAGGCTAGCAAGTTGGGCGGATCAGAACTTGATGAAGTTCAATGTTGAGAAATGTAAAGTGCTCCACCTCAGGATGAACAACCCCCACCACACCTACAGGCTTGGCGGCACCAAACTGACCAGCACCATGAATGAAAGGGACTTGGGGATAACAACAGACCACAGTATGAATATGAGCCAGCAGTGCGATGATGTAGCCAGTAGGGCAAATAATACTCTGGCATTCATCAATCGATGCATCTCCAGCAAAGCCAAGGAAGTGATTCTTCTGCTCTACTCAGCACCAGTGCACACTTCAGCCCAAGGAAAAGGCTGGGAGGGGACCTGATAGCAGCCTACTGCTACACTAGGGGAGTAACATCAAAGGCTTGGTGAGAAATTGTTCACTGGGGCACCCAAGGGAAAAACCAGGAGTAATGGCCACAAACTCCTGAAAGACCGATTAAGGCTCAACATTAGGAAAAACTTTTTCACAGTTAGGGTGTCCAGACTGTGTACTAAGCTCTCTCCAGAGGTGGTGCAATCACCTACCCTGGAAATCTTCAAGAGAAGCCTAGCCAGTCACCTTGCTGGGGTCACCTGACCCCCAGTTGTCTTTCCTGATTGGTGCAGGGGGCTGGACCCGATGATCTTCTGAGCTCCCTTGCAGCCTTACAATCTATGAGTATATGGTACTTTTAGGCATATAATAATAGCTGCTTTCATTGACATTAAAACTAACAAACAAGAAAAACATTTCTTATGTTTTAGGAAATTCTTTTCTTCCTCCTGGAGAATCCAGAGTTTAGACTTAAAATGGAGTAAAAAGCATACTTTTCACACAAAGATTAACAGGCAATACTGCCATTTCAATTCACTCATCCTTAGTTACTAGTCTTCTGTGCAAGCCTAGCGGTTGAAACATTATGAAGGGCAGTAACATGGAGTAACTCTGACCAGAAACATAGGACACATCGCTGGCATATATTCTACAGTCCAAGTTAGAAACAACAACAGTTCTGTAACAACAGGGTAAAAAAAAGACATAAAATGAGAACAAAGTCTAAGCTGACATCACACCCCATTGTCCTACCTTGCAGCTACATTGACCTGTACGATCCATGCAGGAACATTTCTCCTTCTCTGGATCACAGGACTGTGGATTGGTTCCTGCCAGGAGGCAATCACAAGCAATGCATTGTGGATACTTCCAATATCCCAATCTGCATTCTGTGCACCTTTCCCCGGCAAACTCAGGGCGGCAAAAGCAGCAGCCTGTATCTAAGTCACACTGGAAGCTGAGGGAGCCAATCACACTGCAGTCACAGGCCTACAGAGGAGAGAGACAAAATCAGCCTCAACTGCATTTCTTCTAAGAACTCTTGTTATCTGCAGCCATTCATGAGACACATACTGGGGCTCTTCTATAGTAATATATTTGTAATGGCAACAGCAATGCATTTATAGTGCTAGGCAACCTGCTCGAGCTAGTGAGGAGTAGGAGGTCTATCTGTATTCCCACTAACTGTTTTTCCTCTTCATCATATGTTATTTTTAGAGGCTTATGCATCATAAAAGAACCCATACAGTAACCAGACTATTTCTGAGTAAACTAACAAAAAAAGCACTTGATTAAGTGAGCGCACAAAAAAAAAATCATATTCTGTGCAGGACAGCTCAGAGAACACTTCTGGAGCTGCAACCACCCATGGTGCTCTAGTGCCATTGACAGCCACCAGACCTGGTGGAACAATTAGTCCTTATGGTCCAGGGTGGACAACAAACTTCTTTTTTGCAGATAAAACTTTGGGATGATAGAAACTTGACTCTCTCCAAGGAATGGGACTTGCTGCAAAGACACAATTTTATCAGGAAACTTAATCACCCCACTATGCATTCACTTCGGAAATTATTCTCCTCTTTGGCCCCTCTTCACAGTGCACACTGCACTGAAATATATATCATTCAGTCAGGAAGGTTTTCCAAGTAAATGACACTGTATGGGCCCTTGAGGTTATATAGAGAACAATCCCTCAGTAACATAATGTGGCTATACTGGTGTGCTATCACAGGACACCAGTAATTAATGCCAGTATTACAAGTTACCACAGTAACTGGCATAGATACTCTCACTAAAGTAAAGGAAGGAAAGCTGGCAAAAGGAGGGGAACATGCAGATTTAATTGTAAACAAAATGTTAATCTTGTTTAGGTGACTATCTCTAGCATTCCACCTGAATTCAAAAGATTGTTTCACAACTCAAGTGACTTCTAAGAAAGATACAAATTCAATCTTTACTGTATATAACAGAAAATCTAATGGTTAGGGAAGGTCTAACAGGCTGCTCCATAGTGTAAGATTTAAAACCTTTTCACAGTAAGAGGCTTATTCAGTAAATTATGTCAGAGCATAAAGCCTCGAAAGCAAATTGCTCAACATACATTGAATGTGCTCAGTGTGCAATATCTAAACCTAAATTACAATCAAATGTAATGTTTGTTTTGCAAAGAGGCAGTTCTGTGCAATGCTCTGCTCTCTGAATTATGACAGGTCCTGAAATTTGTTGCTGTAAGAGCTCAAGTGGAGTGGGCCTTCACACCTTGCCTAAGAGAAATTAGCTGTAACATGTTAAAGGGGAAGATGTAGCTGATATATCATTATTAATTTAGGTGGTGCCACGGCATCTGCCATGCTAATGCACTTATATAAAAGACAAACAGAGACTGTATTCCACAGATCACACATGGGGCTTCACTCTTATTAGACCAGTTTCAGCAGTTAACCACCCTGTATCATGGCAGAAAGACAGAAATTTCACAAGAGAAGCTGTACATGCACATTTGGAGAAGAAAAGACGAGGCAATTAGTAATCAACCTCAGCTACATGACAAATGGCCTTTTCAGGCAGTATTTTAATGGTGTACAACTACACTCAGGCAACATAAACTCTTCTGAGTAATTGCGGCAGTATTAAATCCCACTTTGTCAATGGGAAAGGCAGATAGAAGCAGATATTTGAACTTGGCATAATTTTCACTATCACTAGTTTGAGGCTTTGCTGAATGTTACATTACTATAGCTTTCATAACATTTCCCTTACTTTCTTACTTACTTTCATCATCTTTTCCGTTCCTTCTCCTTCTCTTTCTCCCCTACTCTTTTTTACCTCTCATGTCAAATGGTAGGATGTGTGGGATTTAGATGCTAATAAGAATGTTTACACTTCTCTTGATAAAAGAATAAAGAATTCAGGTTAAAGATGACATTTACTCCCATTTCCCTTCCCTTCCCTAGTCTTTTTTCTAAGTACATGACAAAGGCCTTCTTTTATTGAGATCTATTGAGCCTGTATTTAGAAGTAGTGATCTTCTTAGTTGTGATAATATGCCTATAATGAAGAAATCATATGCAAACAAGAGACAGTAGCTTCAGCATAGACAACAGTAAGGCTCGCTGTAATTACTAAGGCTTTTTATTCTGCAAGCAATGGACTGCATCCCCAAGGCAGAGTATCTCCAGAAGTCAGGTACAAGTCACAGACACGTATAGCTCTGATCAATAATAAACCTCACAATGCAAACAGAAGCATGGAGTGCTGCATGAGCTTAAAATTGTGCCCTATGTGTAAACTACCATACTTTATCGCTTAGAAAGTATGTAATGCATACAGAGAAAATAAAGATCTGCTCACCTTGCACCCACTGACAATGTCATAGCCCCAGTAATTTGGTGCACATTTGTTACACTTCTCTCCTATGGTGTTGGGAGGGCACACACAGCGGCCGGTGACTGGATCACAATTATTGCCAAAATGGGAACATTCGCAAGCTGCATAACAAGTCAAGAGAAATAAAACAGAGAAATTCACCCTTACTACTCCATACTATTTACTGTTTACATCAAAGCCTACACTGTACAACTTTTTATTGTCCCCTATGTACACACACACACACACACACACACAACATTTTCCTATAAATAATATTTATATATGCAATGTTGATTACAGTAGGCATGTACAATATTTTTCCTAAAGGGAAATAAACTTATCTTTGTCTCTTATTACTATTTGAAATTGAAGGGTTCCCCATCTTATTGTTCCCTGGTATATCCCTGCAGCGAGGCTCATTACAGTCAAATATATTTATTTGCCATCCCCTAATCTCTTTTGTTGTTTCCTTTCTTTTCACAATTAAACCATCAAGAAGAGACAGAAGGAGAAATAAGAGGAGTATATTGGTAAATAGCTTACCACTGAACTATTCACAGCCCCAAGTGGGGGTTACTAACATTAGAATTAGATTTTTCATGCTCCCCTACTGCTCTAGAAGGCAGTAAAATAAAAATTTTGGTATGCTGATTCCAGTTTTTTGGCACCTTCTGCTTGTAAGACTTGTGTAATAAAATCTTCACACTAAAATGGACTCTGCTTTCAAATAAAATTGTAAGTTTGGAACAACACAGAATGGAAACAGAAGAAACAAATCAAGGTACTGAATTGTAAAATCAAAGATTTTTTCTAAACAGAATGATCACACTAAAGCTTTAACTGGAGGTAATCAGAAGTAATGCACCTGCTCACAATAAAACAGAACTCATGGGAAACTTCACTGAGTATACAAATAGTTGAATTTGGGGTATTCCCAGCTCCACTGCTGTTGAAAAGTTATCAGTTAAAGCTTCGGGTTTTTATGTAAGACCTTTTATCAAAATATACTGGGCCAGACTGTAGACAAACTAATATAACAGGGGAGGGGAGAAAGAGAACAGTAAGTCAACTCTTTAGTCTGTATTGTACATAGCAATTTGGGTAAGATGGCAGTTTCCATAGGTGGGTGAGATGTAGGAGGGATTGTACACAAGTTATTAACCTCTCCCCAGTCCCTACTACAGCAGAGGGTGAGGAGACAAGAAGACTGTGATTCTAGCCCCCCTACACATGCAGGCATGATGGGATCAAATGAGCAATTCACGCAACTGTGCTTCCTGCAATGTCACGTATTAGATCCCTCCATGTCTTATTGCCAGTGCAGGGGGAGCCCAATCAAGGGCCCAGTTGAGGGACTCTCTGCCGTGGGGGCACCCCATGTACCCCTAGGGCAGGTGGGATCACTGTGGCAATCCCTCTGCCCAACGGGTAAATGAAACCCCAGGGGTGAAAGGTCTGCCCCTGTGGCTGTCTCCCTGCCCTGGGGTTAGTGAAACCCCCAGAGAGTAAGCGTTACCACAGGAGTGATCCCCCCATCTCAGGGGTACATGAAACCTCTGAATAGGGGGATTGCTGAGAGGGACTAAGAGTCTGCAGCTATGGGACTTTGGGTCCCGGCAGCTGCGGGTTGCTGCCATGACCCATATTTCACAGCTTCTGGGACAGAGTTCTGAGCAGCTATGGGACTCACAGCCCTGGTTGGGCATGATGCACCACTGTGGCTCAGAGGCCTGGCAGCTTTTTTGAGGTCTAACTTTACAGCTGGTTGGATCTTTTTATTATGTGATAACTACTTTGTGTAGCTGGTCTCAAGATAACTGCACAATTAACCACTTAACTGCACGATACCTGTAATGTGTACAGGGGGCCTGAGTGAATGGCGGTCTATTTCCTAGTCTGTTTTGACAGAAGCACAATAACACATTTCCCCTTGCCAGGGTCTTATGGGCCAGTATATCCCACTGAAAATACATAACAGAGGTACCCAGCACAGGTGCCAGAATACGGCATGCAAAGGAAGTTTGCTTGGCAATTGCATCTTGGGGCAGATGGTGTGGAAGGGACTGTGGCTGCACTGCCACAACAAGTATTGGGCCTCTCGCAGCTCCCCCATCATCTGCCTCTGGCACACCTACATCTTACAAGTTGAAGTTGCAAGCTTTTTGGCACTCTGGTACATAACATGATCTTTTAAAGCTTTCTCTTGTGCAAAGAGAGTCTTGTGCAAAAGTTCTTCTAACTCCTATTAGATAAGAAGTGAGGCATGGAGAAAAAAACACTGTCTGCAGTTTGATAAAAATATCACTTCCTTTCCCCTAATATTTCTAAAATAAGTCAGGTAATGCAGAAAAATATTCACTTTTACTGTAACCCTGCAGTAAGTTCCACATAGGCCTCCTGCACTCACACACAGCTCCTTGATTTCCTTGGGCTTCGAGGGTTGTTAGTTGTAGCCGTGTTGGTCTAAGGATACAGGCAAACAAGGTTCTCTGGGTAGATGTGATATCTTTTATTAGACCAACTAAATAGTTGGAACAAAGGTTCTTTGCAAGCTTTTGGGCACATGCCTTCAGCGGCCCATTCAAGCAAAGATCATTGACAGACTGAAGGTTGTGCCTCTGAATTCTCTTCTCAGGGGTCCCAGGTCTGAACATTATTTCTCACAAAATTTTGCTTAGCTGAAGATGAAGTGATATGACAATGAAAAACATTTTTTTACTGTTGTAGCTTAACGACACTACCCCCAACTACATTTATTGCAGGTGAAGAACTGAATAGATATGTAGATTTTTTTTCTATATTGTTGCTCCCTGGATATCATTAGTATATGATGGTGTTTTGTTTTTCTAGGAAAACCTTTGTAGATTTTATGTTTCCTTATTATACCAAAAAGATCTCTAAACTACATTCCTTTAAAGATAAAAGAAACCAAATATTTTATTCTATACTTAACTACCTCTATACTTTGAGGTCTTATTTTTTTTCTGTCAGGATATAATACTCTTAAATGAGCCTTCTTTTTCCTGTGATTCATTATTAAGTTTTATATCTTTTTGCCTTTTGATGGAACACATTAAAATTACACTAAGGCCCTGCTACACATTACATATATTACACAATTAACTGGTGAATTGAGCAATAAATTCAGACTGACCACACATGCAAAGTAATTATCACACCACAAACATGACTATTTTGGTATAACAAAAGCCAACTACCTATATAGTTAATGCTTGAAAATGTGTAACAACTCTAGAGTTAGTTTCTGTCTGGCTTTAGTTCGAATTTGGAGCATGGCCCTAAGAATGCACTAAAAATAAATGGGGGGAAAACAGCATTATTTTAAACAGAAATTTTCTCATTCTATAACTTCTAAAAATATGACTCCTAAAAAGTTCCTAACATTTTACTCTGCTTTTTTAAAATTATGTTTGCTTTACATTTGCTCATCAAATATTTCTGTTACAAAAACAACATTTTAAAAATTCTTTGGACTTAAATTGTTCTTCCAATTTAACAGTTTGCTATAGCATTTCCATTTTTGTGCTTACAGAAAGAAAGAGATGTTAATATTTTTAATGTGAAAGCTTACTTGTTGACCTTTTTTGTCACAACCACGTAGGAAGGCAACATTTTGTAGTGAGAGGGAGGGAAGTAGGTATCTATGTATTCTGATTATCTGAAAGATGCCTAAAGGCAGAAAGATTTAAGACAAGGGATGTGCTTTCTGCTTATATTACAGGAGACTGTTCATGAATATCATTCACTGTGCAGTATTCAGTTCTCTCCTCACGTGCGCTAAGAACCTTAGGATTGCAGTTACCATTGCTTTTCATTTCAAGCTCTGTCATCAGTGAGTCCAGGGGCTGATACCTTTCCTTTCCACATGCGGATATGTTTCAGATTTACACACCAGTAACCTGACCTCTGTATACTCATCCTCTTATGGAAGACATTGCCAAGCCACAGTTCTGAATATAATCCATAGCCAAAAGAAGGGTCTTCCTCTGCTAAACTGATATGGAGTGCGTCTCCTTTGGATTTAGTGATCTGTGCCACTCAAGACAATAGGAAGTCATTTTAGTACTGTTTATCTCTATATCCACGAATGTGAATATAAAGAATCAGTGAGAGATGTTTGTATAGAATTCTAGGATGATGCAGTACATATACAAGGCATATTCTAGGTCAGATATTCTACAGATCTTTTTATATTCAAGTTTGCAAAAGGATTTTGCAAGTAAGTTGTCAAATCATGGAAACAGGGGCCAATAAATCTGCACAAGCGGCCAATAAAGCAAAGGAAGAGAATGGGGCTGGGTTTATGTTCACAGAATCATAGAATCATAGAAGTAGGGTCGGAAGGGACCTTGTAGATCTTCAAGTCCGACCCCCTGCCTGGGCGAGAGAAAAAAACTGGACTCAAATGAGTCCAGCCAGGTAGGCATCAAGCCTCTTCTTAAAGATCCCCAGGGTAGGAGCCAGCACTTCCCTAGGAAGTTGGTTCTAGCTCCTAGCTACCCTAACTGTGAAGTAGCTCTTGCGGATGTCTGATCTAAACCTACTCTCCAATAATTTGTGTCCATTATTCCTTGTCAGGAGGGGGAAACAGTGTCTCCCCCAAACCCTTCTGGTCCCCCCTAGTGAGTTTATAGACAGTCACCAGGTCCCCCCTCAGCCTTCTCTTGTGAAGGCTGAACAGGTTTAG